>NC_062290.1:93291030-93595403 GCF_902655055.1 Lutra lutra | reverse complement strand
CAAACCTTCCTTCATTCGTCTGGGGGATGTCCAGTTTAGTGACCGTCAGCCGCAGGTTGGGCTCTGGGGCAGCAGAGGCAGAGGCCCCTCTGCCTGGGTCTCTCTCTTGGGTGGAAACAGACATAAGCAGACAGAAGAGCGGGAAGCCTGTCCGGAGGGTAAGAGCCCAGGAAAAGTAACGTGCATAAGGGATCCAGGTGTCCCTTTTCCCTAAGCATAAACAAAACCATATAAAGTGAGAGAGAAAATGTGCGCCTGCGTGCAGGGTGCGTGCATGCATGTGTGTGTGTGTGTGTGTGTGTGTGTGTGTGTGTGTGGTGTGTGGGTGGCGTGTATGTGATGTGTGATGCGGCAGGACCCGTGTTCGGCCCGCTCACCCCTGGAGCCATGTTGGGACAGAGCCAGCATCTGCAGTCACCCAGATGACAGGTGACCGTGCAGGGACATGCTGAGAATGGTCACAGTCTGGGTATTTCTAACATGGAGTCTGCAGGGCTTGCTGAGAGAGGTAGGACAGTGCAGAACAGGGAGCCCAAGGGGGACACCAGCTTGGGGACCAGATCCCCGGTACCAAGGGCAGGTGCGGGCACCATTTGTACATGGAGACACAGATGCGGCAGATGAGTGGAGAAAGGACAGCTGTCTCCGTGACCCAGACTCAGATGCCACCAATGCCCAGTACTTGGAGCCTCCGTCTGCCCATGTGTAAGATGGGACACACGACACACGACACAAGGGTCACTGCTGATATGCCTGTGTCCTTGAATGCCTGAGGGGTGAGATCGTGGGTTTCACAAATTGCCTATTGGAGAGGGGACAACTCATGCTCATGGGAGGAAGTGGCCCCAGGCAGCCACTGCTGAGTGCGGGGACAACGTGGTCCTCTGGTGATGGCCCCTGATGTCTGCTTCCCCTAACCTGCCTGTCCACTGATATGACCCGTACCACTTCCCGAAGGCGCCGATTCTCTGTGGAGCCCGAGACCTTCTAAAGCAGACGCCCTGGGCATGGGAATGGCTAGAACCCCACAGGCTCTGTGATTGGTAGGGACTGGGGGCCCTGCAGATACAGCCATGTTCCTCCCGCCCACCCAGATTTCTGCAGGTGGAACCCCCCCTTCGGCCTGCCCCCCTACCTGCCCTCGGCCACCCTCCCCACCTCAGCACTCCCACAACACCCTGCACGGCACAAAGTGGGCTGAGCCTGTATCTGCAACGGATTCACAGGCCAACCGCGAACTGGCGGGGCCCGAGACGTCACTCCGAACAAAGTCCGAGCTGCACAGAGTCATGTAGAGCTTCTATACACGGGGGAGGTACAAACACGTAGGCAACAGATAACGGATCGGATGTGTGAAACGTGAGGCACGTGGAGGCTGCCAGAGTGTCAGGTACTTCTGACCGGGCCAACGCTGTCCGGAGCATTGAAAAGGAGTCGCCTCGCTGGGTCCGACAACCTCACGTGTGAGACTTTATCACGAGGTCGAGTTCAGCTGAAGAGGAAGCGGTCCGAGGGGCCCCCAGCAGAGGCCATAGGAACCGCGGCTGCCAGGGGCCCTCTCCCTGCAGCCCACCTTCCGCACACGGGGAGATCCGCCCGCCTGCCTTTGCTGTCCCTCCAGCAGCCGGGCTGTGCTTTTGTGCCCCGGGCAAGAAAATACCACTTCCCAGCAACCTCCCAGGAGTAAATATTCAACAAAAGCCACGTTGCACAAAACATCCTGCCTTTTTTGTTTTTCCTTCCCGAACGGACAAGAGCGGTCACGTGGGTTTGGGAGAAGTCCAACTTGCGGGTGTTCGTTGGGAACTGACATGGTCTCTGTTGCAAGGATCTGGCTTTCCCTTTGGGATTTTCTCAAATTCACTTTAAACTGAGGAAGTGCTACAAGAAGGACACCTGCATGGGGTATTAGAAGACTCGAGTTTCTGGAGAGACAGACAAGAAACACTTCCAGGGTTTGTATTATTCATTACCACATCAAAATCACCCCAAAACGTAGGGCTTCCAAACAACACACCCGAATTAGGTCACATGCCTGTGCTCCCATGGATCCCCACTTTGGGGCCTCACACAACGCAGGCACGGTGCCAGCCCCAGCCAATGTCTCACCCGGAGACCCCACCAGGGAGAGACCTGCGGGACTTGCTCACGTCGTTGGCCAGAGTTGTTGCCTTGAGGGCCATCACACTGAGGGCCTCAGGTATCAATGACAGTTGGCCGGAAGCCTCTTGTGCCTTGCATGGGGTTTTCCAACACGCAACACATCATCCAAACCAGCAAGGATGGAAGTCCGCTAGTCAGATGGAAGCACAGTCTTTCGTAAGCTGGTCATGGAAGGGACATCCCATCAACTTTGCTAGATTCTCTTACTTGCAGGCAAGTCCTCTGTGCAGCCCACATTTAAGGAGAGGGATTACCTAGGGTGAGGATACCAGGAGGGAGGGGACCCCTGGGGGCAGCTTGGGGACTGCAGGCTGTCACATTCATGAGGCGTGTATGCAAATGCTGGGTGTGTTCCTCGGCAACCTTGTAAACTTAGTCTCGTTTTTTAGCCCCTAAGGGGACAGGTCAGAAGTCGATGCCAGCTGCCTGGTTTCCTCATCTGTAACATAGAGGTAGCTGGTGCTTCACCAGGCTGTCGGGTCAGATGAGATCATGCATGAGAAGCCTGTGTACTTGGGCCTCAGCACCAGTGTCATGTAAGAGCTCTGTGTCCCCAGTGTCCATCCAACCACATCTGTGCTACTCGCCCGCAGGTCTTAGGACGCCGAGCATCACACCGCGAACATCAGTCACTGAGCAGCCTCTAAGGGTCAAACACCTCTCGGGGGTTCAGGCAAGAGCATCTGGTTCACAACGAGCTCACCGGACATCTGAGGAGGACTCAGGGCTACACCCCAGGGCACCTCCGGGGGCGACCAAGTCAGTGCCAAAGCCTGTGGTTCCAAAGCCACAGGCTGAGCCATGGTGGACGGGTGTGTGCCCCTGGAGGAGGTGGAGGGATGGGAGAGCAGAATTATGATGCGTACAGAAGACGTCTTTGGAATTTCTTGTGCCTACCTCTGCAATATTTGTCTGTCTGTGAAAGGACTGTTCGGGTTTGTGCGTAGAGGGGGCCCCTTGCTCTTGAAGGCTGGCTACTGGAGCTGATCCCTTGAGGTGGATATCCCAGAGGAGGAGAAAGGAACACGGGAGGGGTGGTTGACCATGGAGGAGCAGAGAGCTCCATTTCCCATGACTGCAGCCAACGCAGCCTGGGGGGCACTCAGGGTGCCTGGCGTCATGGCATCCATTTGCCCTCGTGCAGCCCCAGCTTGGGCCACTGCAAATGCCATGGGTGCATGCACGGAGGGGCTGCAAATCTGCCTTCGGGTCAATAGGCACATGGAAACAGGGCACCCAGGTGTCCACTCTGCGTCTCCGGGGCTCCACTACCTGGGAGGCGTCAATAGGCTACCACAGGGGTACACGCTCCGAGGAGGGGTCCCCGCAAACACCCGTCATCGAGAGGCTTTCATGGAGAAGAGGGTTTGGCCCAGGTCTGGACGACGTATTGGCTGTGACTCTTGTGACCCTGCTTCCTCCACATCGGCTGGGGGAGAGCCCTCCTGATGGGCTGTGTCTCCTCCTCCAGGGCCTTCCCAGGACCAGTTGGCTAGGTGGCTGCAGGCAGAATGCCCCCCAGCCCCAGTCATGGGGCACCAGACACGATGCTGCCTTCCGCAAGTTCTGCGGGCTTCAGGTCGGCTCGGAAAGGCACGAATCCCAGTACGTGCTCCTCAAGGCCAGCAGGATTCCTGAGCTCGTGGCTCTGACTCAGCTCCCTGGTGTCTTGCCCACAGGGCCCTTGCAATGGCCTGGCAGTCACTTAGGGGACACCTGACACACCATACAGACTGCAAATGAGCGTTGGTCACCCTCGCCCCACTGGGCACGTTCTCTAGAGGCAGAGGCTGGTGAAACTTTCAGTTAGAGACCAGCTTGGCCCAGACTTTGGTTCTGGCGACAATCGGTGGGGAGTAGAGTGGACTGTCCATCAGGCTCCAGATCTAGGCTCATGGATGGAGCAGAGAATGTCGATCTGGGGCTCCATGTCTGGGGCTCCAGGGTCCAGGTGAGGTGAGAGATTTGGAGTTAAGGAAGAGGGACTTGTAATGGGTGAGGAGACACCGTGACTTCTTCATACTCAAGCAAAGCCTGCGGACTCAGAGGCCAGGCCCTGAAAGTCACTGGAAAGTGTTGGCCAATGGCTCTCACTCTTGAGCCTGTGTCAGAGTCACCTGAAGGCTCATCCCATTTAGTGCGGGAGTGCATACCAGTATTCCCACATTAGTCAGCTCCTCCCATGCTGGTCCCCACTTTGAGCTCCTCCTTTATCCTGACACCTGCTCCTGGCTCTGTCTCAGATCCACTGAGCTCTTGTCCCCCTTCTGTAAGACTGCCCCCTGAGAAACTGCGTGTCTGACTCACGGCCTTCAGTTCTCTTCTCAAATGCCACCTCTGCCAAGCGGTCCTGTGGAACGAAGAGCTTCTACTTCTTGGGTCTGGAAACCGGAAGATAGCTTACATTGTCCTAACACTCCACCAATAGAAACAGAAAGTTCTAGAGTGCTGGTGAAAACAAACTGTTTCAAGTCACTGCGGAGTGACAAAAAGCAGAAACTGGATGTAGGGTCAGCCCTAGAGAAGGGAGGCATGTGTTACACAGGTGCCATCCCCCGACTTTCTCCTGAGGGCCCTCCCTGGTCCTCGAGATGCAGAGGGGTGTTGCTCAAGCAGAAGGAGGCTGTCTTAGCAGGCTGGGGACTTGGAGTCAGAGATCTAGGCTACAGAGCAGTGGAGGTGAGCTGGGAAATCCTGAAAACAAGAAGACACATGGGGAAGAACCCAAAGCTCATCACACCAGCCTCCCCTGTCCTTGGCTGGCTGCTGGGGGAGCCGCTGGCAGGCTGAGTGGAGATGCCAGCATTCCCCGGTGCCCGGAGGCTCCTTGAGTTCAAGGCCAGTCATTTCGATGGATCTGATAGACATGTCAGGCTTTCTGTTGAAACCCCAGGAGACCCAACCCTGAGATGGGTATCCCAGGACTGAAGTCATCCCTTAGGATCAGGGACAGAATAGGGCCACCCTAGTAAGCCCGGGCCCAGAGCTACCAGCACAAAGCTCAGCTCTCTTCTGAGAACGAGCCCTGAGCCCTGAGTCTCTGCAGCACCGTGTCCACAATGTCTTGCATAGAATCAAAGTTTACTAGACATGCAAAAGAAGGAAAATGTGACCCATGATCAAGAGGGCAAAAGTCAACGGAAACAAGTGAATGGTGTCTCAGATGTTGGAACTTACAGACACAGGCTGCAAAATATGTAGATTAATGTCGTATAATATCTGAGAAAAGATGGGTACCATGGCTGAGGAGGTGAGGGATTTCAAAAGAGACAAGGAAACTTTAAGAAATGAACCAATAGTATTAGAAATAAAAACTTGTAATCTCTGAAATAAAAAAAAGAATTTATTGAACGGACAACACAACTCCGAAAATACCCAAACAGAAGCATGGGAGGCAAGGTTTTTGTAAAAAGTGAATAAAACCTTCATCACCAGGAAGGTACCAACCTGACCTGCGAGAGTCGTTTCGTTGTTGGCGGAAGTGGCAGGGAGGGGGACAGGGCGGAAGAATGTACGAGGAAATGTGAGCCCCAGATGGCTACATTCAAGCAATAACATGAGTCTCCAGATCGAGAACTCCGTAGAACCCAAGCTGGGGAAAAAGAAGGAAAATCCCCCCCGCCCCCAACGGATGGCTGGAAACTGCAGGGGATGAGGGACGGGAGAGGAAGGCAGCAGGGATGGGGTGGGGGCCAGACCAGCCTGGTGCTGGGGGACCGGGCTGCGGGGCTTCTCCTGGCGAAGGAGGGCCGAGGGCAGAGGGCAGCGGAAGCATGTCCGGAGGTGCTGAGAGGCAGAAATCCTTCACTTAGACTCTAACGAAGCTGGGATTATAAGTGACGCTGAACTAAGGATACTTGGGGAGCATCGGAAGCAGAGGAGACGTGTTGCCCACAGACCCACGTTCCCCAAAGCGAGGAAGAAGTTCTTCAGGATTCCAAGTGGAAATGCAGATCCCGAAGAAGACGAGAGCAGCAGAGAAGGTAAATGTGTGTAAAACACTCCCCCGCCTTTTAAAGAGGCTGTTGAACGACAATTGAATTTTTAAGATGCAAATAAGAAAAATGCATTTCAGGGGCTCATAGCACCGAGGAGCAAACCCATAACAGCTGTAAGGAAAGGATTGTGGGACGTTCACATGTGAATTGTGACCTGTGGTCACCGAGGGGGACAGTGATGATGGAGAGGCTTTGAGCGAGTCCCCGCCCGGCCACCGACTGTTACACAAGGCGGCAGAGCCCAGGCGTCAAGGCAGAGGGAGCGTGAAGCGCGCAGAAACCAGGTCGACCCAGCGAAGACGAGGCAGGAGAGAGAAGCGACGGGGGCGCAGACAAGAGCGAGCTGGTGCACGTCACCCGAGCACGTCCGGTGTTGCCCTGGATGTTAGCAGGGCGGGCGGGTCGCCCGGGAAACCAGGATCCCCGGATGCGCCGCTTACGAGAAATGCGTCTCCGGGGATGCAAGTCCGTGAATGAGGGCAAAAGCATCACGATGCAAACCTTGAAAACGCACTCCCTGGGTAGGGTCCGTCCTTTGTCCGGGGCGCTCAGCAACACCTCCTCCCCCACCCCCACCGCTGGCACATAAGCCTCCGGAGGGGAGGCCAGACGGACCCATTCCTGTTGTGGGGGGCTGCCCAGGAGGGGCCAGTGGCGAGCGGATAGGGCCCTGGGCACAGACTTCCAAGCCTCTTACCACGGGACGGAGACCTGGCTGAGCCGGATTGCGGGGGCGGGAGACTGGACAGAGGGAGCAGGACAGAGGGAGGCAGGGGGCAGGGGTGCGAGCATCCCACGGACTCCGGGAGCCGGGTTCTAATCCTGGCTAATCCAGCTCGGGCAATAAGCCCCGGACCGACTCCTTCCTTCTCTGGGCCTTGGTTCCCGCATCGATGACCAGAGACGCCCTTTAAGGTGCAGCAGAGCACATGGGCCTGACCCTTGCCTGTGGACTGGTGTCCCCTCTGTGCTGTCTCCCGGGGGTCCTGCGTGGCCTCTTGCCCAGAGACCACCGCTCCTCCCGCTACGGTCTTTACCATATGTGAATCCAAGTGCGATCTGTTCGAGTGTTAGAGTCGTAACTTCCAGAGTCCAGGGATCCGAGCTCCTCCGGGTGTAAGAGGCACGTTTTCGGGCTCTCTCGGAGGCCCCGTGAGTAATCCTTGTTCCGCTCGCTCATTTAGCGGATTTCGGCCGAAAACATCATCAGTGCGTCGGTGAAGTGAACGTCTCCCAGTTCTCGCTTCAGCCTTTGCTTGTCTGCCCTCAACGGAAGCCGCGGGCATCAGCTGACCTTGACAAAACTCATCAGGCAACCGGGCAGACAGGCGGACGTGAGGAACCTGGGGCTCGGTTCCCGTTCCACAGCCGAAACACAGCACTCTCTCCGCACGAGGTCACCGGCCGGGTCTGCGACCCCGGCTCCCATTTTCACCTGGACTGTCCGGTCATTCCTCTAACAGGCCAGATTCTCATCCCTGTTGCCAAAGCTCAGAACACAGGACCGTCGAGACTTTTTGCTCCAGTATCTGGACCGTTGCGTTTCGGTCCTTCGACCTGTCCTCATGCTGTGGGAGGGCCGTCCCCGATGGTGGAGCCGGGCCACGAGGGCAGGACACCGTGGCTTCCAGCTGTGGCTCTCGGGGCCTGGCTGTCTGCATCTGTCCCGCCCCAAACTTTGAGGGCAGACCATCGAGGGAGGTCCGGTTCCGCGGGTGCCCAGGAGCACGCCTCTCCCCGCTGCTGGGGTGTGGCCTCTCCCCACTGCAGACCAGCCCAGGTTGAGGGTAATGCGACGCGCCCTCCCAAGATAGGCCCCGTGGGCTGTGGTTTATTTGCAGATTGTGGGCACTTGATAAAAAGGACATGTGGGGAGAGGATTGTCCTGACCCGCCTCGTCCTCCTGAAGACAGCCCCCCGCAAGGGAGCCGGGATGCCACCCCTGCGGGCGTGTGGTCAGCCGGCCACGAGGCCAGGAGTGACCCCACATGCAGACAGCTGGTCACAGACTGCCAGACCTTTGGAGGTTCCTCTGAAGCTGGGTCACCTCTCCTGAAGCAGGTCCTCTGCCCAAGGGGCCACACCCTCCTGCCCCAGGACGATGGCATCTGGGCCAGATTCCAAGCCGCCAGGGCAGCGGAGACACCCAGTTCCCCTCCTGTCTCCCCTCTGAACCCGCAAGACGCCGCAGGGAGTTCTTAGGACCACGCGGCTCGCGGGCAAGGAGATGACCTCCAAGGGACGCCTGACCTTCACAGGTTGTGGTTTCACTTGGGGTCACGGTTCTAAGGTCGCGCCTGGGCAGGGGCTATTGGTGGGTGGGGTGGGGACGCAGGCTGACTGCTAACTCCCCCACTGGGATGCGCCTGCCTGGGGCCGGTGTCGCACGGCCCAGGGCAACTACGTGTGACCTTCCTCCGCCCCCGGCCCCCGCCCGCTCCCCCCCAGCCTGCAGCTCCCCCAGCGTGGCCCACAGCCTGTCCTTCATCCATGTCATCGGCCCGGCCTCCCACACCCCTCCCAGGGCAGTTGGTCGGAGGCCGACTGGCACCGAGGCCAGGGGCTCTCCGGCGGCGTCCGCTCTGCCCTTCCCTCCCTCCCCTTGGACCCACGGGAGACTTGACCCCGCTGCCTGCCAGTGAATGGCTCCCCGAAGCCTGGCATCCTGGGGAGGCCCCGACGCACGTCCCACAAAGCTGGGGGATGAGGGCCGGCGTCCTGGACATTCGTCCGAGACGCACACAGGTGGGCTGGCCCTGTCCCACACACTCCTGGGGGGAGGGTCCCTGCCGAGGGGAAGTGAGACTGTCACACAGGACGTTCATCCAGTAGGGTGTGGGGCCGGGTCGCCTCCGGCCTCAGGAGGAAGTGGCCACCGTGAGAAATAAAGCCAGAGGTTAAGGCAGCGGCCTCGGCCTCACAGAGCCCAGGAGCTCCCGCAGCCACACAGACCAGAGCCATGGAGCGGAGCCGAGCTTCCGTCACGGCCCTCGTCGCGCTCTTGTGCACCGGGGCCTGGGCCGCCGCTGACACCTGTCCGGGTGAGTCAGACGCCAGGGGAGCTGCACGGACCAGGACCAGGTCGACCGCGGGCGGCCTCCACTCGCATGCCAGGCCCCAGCTCGGCCCGCCGCCAGCATCCCTTCATTATTCCTTGTGATCGCACGTTTGAAGTGTCCTTTGCCAGAAAAGGAGGTGGGTGGGCAAAGGAGGAGACGCAGCCCCACCCGGAGGTGGTCAGCGCCCCTGGTCCGCGCCGTCGGCACGGAACCCTGCACGGGATCCTTCTCCTCTGGGTCTCGGGGTCCACGAGCCGGAGGGACGTCAGCAGGGTTCATGAGCCGGAGATGATCCTCTGGTCCCGCTGCTTGTGGTGTGTGAAGGCAGAGAGCGGGACGCCCCCAGGTCAGACTGTGCTGTTGGCACCGGCGCTGGGAGACCTCAAGCCAATGCTCTGTGGCTCTAGGTTCTGGGGATAGGGGAGTCGCACCATGTCTCTGAGGGGCAAGACAGGGCAGGCTTTCCCTGGCCAGCAGCTCTCACAAGCCATTCCAGCTGCGCTGGGCTGTGGGAGGTTCTGGACCGGCTGGGACGGCACAGGTGCACGATCAAGTGACCACGGGCCACTCTGCTCCTCGCTAGTGGGGTCGGGCAGGACGGGGACACAACTTACACTGCGTATCCCAAGAGAGGTCTGATGCATGAGGCCGGAAACACCCATGGGACCCTTAAGGGATATCAGAGGACAGTTAATTTTTTTACGTACATGTCTTGTTTCCTAATGTGCCTAAAATAGCCAAGTATTCTTTTTTAATGAGAAAAAAATTAAGCAAAAATAAACATGAAGACTACATTGACCTGAGCAGTGAGGTGAGGACCCAAGACACCCCAGGTGGTGGCAGCTGCCATGTCCTCCCCAGGAGCCTGTGGTGTCTGTGCCCCACCATGGCACCCGCAGGCCTCGTGGAGGCATCTCTGACCTTTTCATCCACACGATTCAACTCCACCAAGTAAATAACCCTCTGCTCCCAGCTCTGCGGGCCCGGCTATGTGTCCCGGGAGCCAGCACAGCCCTCTCCAGGGCACCCACAGGGACCCCTTCTGGCTCAGGACTTCTATGAGCTCACGCCTGAGGTCTGGGGGTGACCCAGACCTCACGCCTGAGGTCTGAGATCACCCACGGTGACCCCAATTCCCCAAGTTCCTTCAAATACTCATTGTTCGTGTCTCCCGAGAGTCCCCAGTATGCGGGAAGCTCTTTCCACAAACGCCATGGATCCCACTCAGATTCTAAACAGGGGCACCATCTGACGTTCGCTCCCCCGAGCCCTCGTCCGGTGCTCCCGGGGCCCTGAGGACAGAAGCCCAGAGGGGTTGAGTGACTTGTCCGGGGACACACAGCACTGAGGAGCCGGGTTGCCTCAGGCAGGGAGGACTCCCAGGCCATCTACTCCGGCCAGACCCACACACACAGCAGGGCAGAGGGGGGATAGAGCAAGTCTACCCCAGACGCGAAAAACCCGCCTCCAGGCTGACCCTGCGGGGGTCCCGGCGGTCTGCCCGGGCCCGAGGTCCGCACAGAGGCAGGAGGCTCGGAGCGGGCGGCCAGTGTGCGGGACCTGCGGAGCCACCAGGCGCAGGGGAAGGCACTGACCGTCACTCCGTGTTTCCCTGCAGAGGTGAAGGTGGTGGGGCTGGAGGGCTCCGACAAGCTCAGCATCCTCCGGGGCTGCCCGGGGCTGCCCGGGGCCGCAGGGCCCAAAGGAGACGCAGGCGTCAATGGAGAGAGAGGTACGCGCACCGGGCCGGGGCGGGGTGACCCAGCGCCCGATCGGCTCCAGCGAGACCCGGGGGTGGCTAGGCTCCCGGCTCCCTAGTGGCCGTGGCTGCTCCGTCCACCCCGGGGGCAGCAGTTCTGTGGATAAGTGGCGCTGGGCGGGCGTTAGGACTCGGGACAGAGAGCTCACGTGGGATGGTGGCGGCTGCACCTTTGCCCATGAGGCCCGTGTCCGTGGAATTTGCAGGAGCACCCGGGTCCCCTGGAGTCCCTGGCAAGGCAGGACCACCGGGACCCAAAGGTAACAACGGGATGAAGGGCGACGGCCCCTCGCGGGACCCCGGGCTCTGTCCACGGAGAAAGGAGAGAGGAACACAGAGAGAGAGGGACAGGGAGATGGGGAGACAGGGAAATGGGGACACAGGGACACAGGGAGGAGGACAGAGAGAGAGAGAGAGAGAGACAGGGGAGGGACATGGACGCAGATAGAGGGACAGCGGGGCTCGGGTCGTATTTCCGAGGACCCTCAAGTTAGCACGTGACCAGAGTCCTGACCCAGGGAATGTGGTCCACAGGGACCTCTCCTTCCTGGGGACGGGATCCCAGGCCTTGGTGTTCCTCCCCAGCTTGGAGACCCTGGCGTTGGAACCCTTGGAAAGCCAGCAGAGCAATGAGGGTGCCCTGCCCAGAGCGGGAGGCCTGGGACTCGGCCCCCACAGACCCCTGAGGGCAGAGCAGACGGGGGGTGTCTGAGCGCTCAGGCGGCCTCTCCCTGACCACACCCCGCTGTGTCGGGGGTCCTATCCTCCTGTCTCTGCTCCAGGGGACCGAGGGGACAAAGGAGTGTGCGGGGAGAAAGGTGAGTCGGGCTCGCAGTCCTGGGGCTTTGTCCACGTGGGGGTCCCCGAGACCGCAGTCAGCCTGGCAGCATCTGCTGGGGGAGGGTCTCAGACCCGAGTCCCTTTTCCGTAAGGGAAATGCCTGGGAGGCACGCAGGGTCTGGGTCAGGGCTGGGCTCGCTGGCCCGGTCGGTGAAGGTGCAGAGCCCGGCGTCTGCGCGGGGACCCAAGGGATGACAGGACAGCGTTATTGCTGAATGTGGACACTGCCCTTACCTTCCCCCTGTTTATTCGCATTTCTTTATCAGACAGATTGTAAGAGGCAGAAAAGGCAACTCACAAACTCGAAACCCAGTCCCGTGCTCCGTGCACAAGTAAAGAGGGCAGGATTGGGGCACAGACCTGAATGCCCGACGCCCCCCAGGGTCTCCCCCAGCAGAGGATCAAGGGGAAAGTGGGGGGAGCTGACGCAGACCAGAGAGACCCAGACGAGTCCATTCCCGCGCCACTGAGGACCTGGGGCCCTGAGGAGATGGCCGGCTCGGGGTGCATGGCGAGACCCTGAGTGACGGCGCTGACCCAAGGGCCCCAGTCCAGGCTAGACACAGGGACCCAGCAGACCCGCTCCCAGGACGGGCAGTCTCAGAGCCCATCCCTGGGACTGGACAATCTGCCCTGGACAGATCCTGACCCTATGACCATGCTGTGTGCCAGCCAGGGAGCACCTGTGGCTGGAGGGGACGGGGGCGCCCATTGCTAGCCAGTGATATGTGTGTCCTGTCCCCACGAACAGGAGAGCCTGGGCCTCAGTCCTGTGACACAGGTGACTGACCACGCCACCGACCTCCCCCCGCTTCCCGCTCACCAGAGGCCAGCCCCACGCTCAGCCGGGCTCCAGAACCCAAGGACCACACACTCTTAGACACGTTTCCCTCCCGCGGCTACTCAGCAATGGGCAGCCGGCAGCTGGCAATGTTCTCGGGAAGCCCAGATGTCCCCTGAAGACCAGGGGTCGGTGGACTCAGGTGGGGCGGGTCTGGGAGGGGATGGCCAGGTAGACTGGGCTTGGCCATCACGGCTGGGGCCCGGGCCTTGGAGTCTGTCCAGGCCCAGGGTCCCCTCCCCCCTACCCAATCACACTCCCCCACTCCCCACCGTACCCGGCCCAGGGCGCCGTGCCTGACATCAGCCTCCCCGTCTGCCCCCAGCACCTCGGACCTGCAAGGACCTGCTCACCAGAGGGCACTTTCTGACCGGCTGGCACACCATCTACCTGCCCGACTGCCGGCCGCTGAGCGTGCTGTGCGACATGGACACGGACGGCGGGGGATGGACCGTGAGTGTCGGCGGCCAGGGGACCGCCCAGTGGTGCGTGGGGGCAGTGGGCTCTGCCTGGGGATCCCACAGAGCAGCTCGTCCGCTCGCAGGGAGGACACTATCGTGTGACCGTGGTCAAAAGGTCCGGATGCCCCCGTGAGGCCGACCCGTCGCCCTGGCCCAGGCTGGGGCAAACCACGCACCTTGGTGGGGCATAAATACTACGGGACGGACTGCAACGTTGGGGCGAGGCCCAGAGGGAGCCCAAACCTCTAGCTGTGTGGCTTTGGGCTTGTCGCCCACCCTCTCTGGTCCTCCTGTCTCCCCCTCCTTCAGCTGTGGGCTCTGCCCACCCCTGGGGTCGGACATGAGGCTGCACAGCCATTCCGGGGGCTCGGCCGGGATGACCCCCTGAGCCACCACATAGGGTGGGCCCCTGAGCCTCGGACCCCTGCAGGGCCCCGGCCAGAGCCCTCCCGCCGTCCGCAGGTGTTCCAGCGAAGGAGCGACGGCTCCGAGGATTTCTACCGCGACTGGGCCGCGTACAAGCGAGGCTTCGGCAGTCAGCTGGGGGAGTTCTGGCTGGGGAATGACAACATCCACGCCCTGACCGCCCAGGGTAGGTCCCCGACCTCCACCTGCCCCCACCCCGAGCCGAGGACCCCGCCCTCCTCCTGCCGGGGCTGGCTCTGTTCCGGGCCCCCCTATGCGTGGGAGCCAGGCCTTCATCTCACACACCAGGTGGGAGCACGTTAGGACTGAGCTGAGGGACTCCGGCAAGCGTGAGGCCACTAGCCTCTTAGATCCCGAGACAGGAGGGACCAGAGGCCTCGGGGGTGGGCTCCACGTCCAGCCGTAACCCCACCTTTCCCGACACACCGGCCCCAGGGAGCACACGACCTTCCCACCGCAGGAACGCACGAGCGGTTACCGCACGGGGCTGGAGTGATGTCCCAACCCGCGGGGAAAAGGCACTGTTGACGGAGCATAGTGTCGTGCCCCAGTGCGTGAGCACGAGGAGGGCATGTCGGGGGCAGAAGGACCCTTGGCAAGTGGTTTCCACGGCCCGTCCTATGTCCACGGACGTCGTCCATGATTGTGCCAACCCTGGATGCCGGGTCCACACAGCCCCTCCACCCGTCCCTAAATTCCCACCTGCCAGCCCCGGGTCGAGTGTCCCTCTGCTGGGACCTCACAGCCTTTCTGCCCCAGGAACCATCGAGCTCCGGGTAGACCTCGTGGACTTTGAGGGCAACCGCCAGTTTGCCAAGTACAGCTCGTTCCGGATGGCGGGCGAGGCCGACAAGTACAGGCTGGTCCTGGGAGCCTTCGCGGGGGGCAGCGCGGGTGAGTGTCCGCCCCGGGCCGGGGGCCTGGGCGGCAGCGCAGAGGGACCTGCTTCCCGTCCTGGCTCTGCCTCTTCCTCAGGGAGATTGGAGGCGGGCGCCAGACGGGGCTCTCCCTCCATACGTGAAGAAATGTTACCCACACCTCATGGTCCCTCCAGGTCAATGGGACCCATTTAGTGGAAAGTGCAGGAAGAGGGGCTCTTCTTCTTACTGCCACTATTGACACAAACAGGGACGGGGTGATAACGGAGCCCATCTCTGTGGATCCTGGGTTCCTGCTTCACGGTGCCTGGTGCTCTCTGCTGAGCAACCTAGGAGCCCAGGGCTGGGAGTGGCCTCCGTCCAAGACAGGGTGCCTGCCAGCTGGGAGGGACAGACGAGATGCCAAAAGGCCGAGGTCACTGTACCAGAGAGCAAGTGTTCACAGGCATCCTCTGGAGTTGTGCAGTGCACGACCTGAACTCCTGGTCACTCAGTTCTTACCTAGAACTAGGATCCAAATAAACCGGCCCACTCTCCCTCCGCACAGGTGATTCCCTGACATACCACAACAACCGCCCGTTCTCCACCAAGGACCAGGACAACGACTCAAGTCCAGAAAACTGTGCTGAGCGCTACCAGGGGGCCTGGTGGTATGATAAGTGTCACCTGGCGAATCTCAATGGTCTCTACCTCCCAGGCTCCCATGAGACCTTTGCAAATGGCATTAACTGGAAGTCGGGGAAAGGCTACAACTACAGCTACAAGGTGTCGGAGATGATGGTGAGGCCCGTGTAGCACGGGGCCATCCACGCACACAGTGGCCGCAGGGAGGGCTGGTCTGGACCCTCTCAGGGCAGGGAGCTCTGATTTGGGGTCCTCAGCCTGGTGCCTCCTGGGACCCCGTGTGCTTTGTGCCTTTCACCCACACTAACGCCCCTTCTACCTTCCAAGCCGGTGAGAACAGGGAACCCTGATCTCGACAGTCACACATTTACTCAATAAAGACATCTGCTTCCTTGCTCGGCACACGTGGGCGTCACCTGTCTTTCCCTGACCACGGGTCACGCCGCCTCTGTTCTTTGGTTCCCGCCCCACCGTGGATGCTGAGGGAGTCTCTGGGGCTCTCGGGTCAGGAGTTGGAGCACAGGGCCCATGGCCGTGCCCTTTGCCTCCGTGTGCTGGTGGCCACGGTCTGTGGTCCCCTGGCCTTTAGGCTGCTGACACGGCAGAGCGGCCCGGACACAGACCGCGTGCCCACAACCGTAAGTCCTAAAGTCTTCCCCAGGCGGCCCTTGAGAAAGTGACGCGAGGTCAGAGGTGACCTGGCCTGTCCCAGGCCCAGCCCGGGCCCCAGGTCCCCTACTCGGCCTCCCAATCCCTCCCGGGCTCCCGTGGGACGCACTCAGGTCAGCCTCAGACATCGAGCAAGGCTGACCATAGGCCTGCGGGTCCCTGGGCAGGAACAAGACCGAGGGGGTATAAGGTAGCACGTGTGGCTGCTCTGAGCGGCCCGGGGGAGGGGCACACGGTCCGAGGGTCCAGGGTCAGGCGTCCCCACACCTGGCCAGCAGGCACGCGGGGCCCGGACAGTCCCCCCCTTTACGCCGGCAGGACATCGGAGAGACGAAAGGGGCATTCGCTTGGGAACCTGTGTCTGCCCAGCGGCCTAGTCAACCCTCTCTACCATCCCACCACCCCATGTGCCCTCAGGGGACCCCATCCTCTGCCTGGTCAGCGGGTCCCCACAATGGCTGGCACTTGCTCCTTTGTGCTGTTTGTGTTCCCCTAGACCCCCGGTGACCGGTCCGACTCTGTGTTCTACTTGTAGAGAATCTGGGAGGGCTCAAGGGGGATCCCACCCTCCTTGCCCCCCAGGGTCTCTCCTGGGCACTTCGCTGGTCCCAGAGCCACACAGAGCTTCTAGCAGGTGGTGTGTGTGGCGTGTCTGGATCCTTCTGGAACACGTGCGTGGTTTCTCTCCATTGCTGGACGTGCAGTGTCCCGAGGATCTGGAACCACTGCTCTGTCCTCGGGCTCCCTGACCCGCCCCTGCTCTGGGGGGAGCCCATGCGGGACCCCATTCTCAGCCCCAAACCAGGGGAGGAACGTCCCCAGCCCAACCCAGCACTGGGCAGTGAGGACCATGTCCCCCTATGCATGGTCTCACGTGCCCTGACCTTGGAGCTTTGGAAATAGGGTCCCCCTGGGAATGACCTTCCTTCAGGAAGCCAGGATCTCAAAGAAACAATTAAACCTTGAGAAAACACTTCACCTCTCCAGAGCCATGTCATTATGGTGCAAGGCATGTCCCTGACCTGGCCAGCCGTCCACCCATGCTTGAAAGCCCACACTGGACTCCCAGCACTGTCTGCGACCGCTGGGCTTTGGGATTCCCAAGGTCAAGGTCCCAGAGCGGAGCTGCCTCCGTCCAGAAGAAGCAACTGTTTGTTTCACGGGGGCTGTGCCTGGCTCTGCATCTGCCTGGGCTCTGCAGGCGGTGTGACCTCGGGCCATCGCTTGACCTCTCTGCGTTCTCCTGTGACTGGGGGGAATGGGATGGCTTTTCGGACTCTGGAGTAAGGACAGTGGGTGCGAAGCTTGGGGTCCGCGATAGACGCAGTGGTCAGTGATCGTGGTGTGGGCTCTGGGCATCGCCCGCCTCCTCTGAGCCCCCCTCCCAGCTCCTAGGAGCCTCCTTGCCCAGCCTGGCCGCCGCACCTGGCTCCGGACTCAGCTTCCCTTCTGCCGTCACAACCTAGGGGGAGGAGCCCCTTGGCTTCTCGGTCACTGTTCTAAACTGGGCAGCCCCTGCCCATCCACCCGGGGCTTCCCCGTGCCCCACCCTTGCCACTGAGGGTGTCGGGGGGTCTGCCGTGGGTGCGCCGGGATCGGAGGCCGCTGCCACACCTGTCTGCCTCACAGGCTGCCCACACGTGCCCGGTGTGCTCCGAGGGACCGAGGAGAAGCCAGGCTGCGATCCCCCTGAGCTACAAGACCTCCCGCAAGTGGTGGGGCCCCTGAGCCCTGGACCCCAGCAGGGCTCTGTGTAGACCCTGCAGACTTGGAGGGCAACTGCCAATTGGCTGATTACAGCTCGTTCAAGACGGCGGACGAGGCCGAGACGCGCAGGCTGCATAGGAAAGGGGACCTGCGTCCCAGTCGGGCCCCGCGCAGTGTGTGCCGGGCGACCCTGGGCTGGGGATTCCGCACCCTGAGTCCCAGCTTCTCCATCTGTGCCCGCAGGACAGCGAGCAGCCGGTGTGTGGGGCCTGAGGCCCCTACCCTCCTCCCCATGGGCCTGTGGAAGGAGACGCGATCTCACACCGGTTCCTCGAGCCTGGTTTCTGGACTGCGCTCGTGGCACGGGACACTTGCTACAGAGCGGCTCCCAGGGATGCCGTGGACCTGCGTTCCCTGAGGGCCCTGAGGACTCCCGCGACAGGAGCCCCTGAACTCTGGAGCCCGGGGCTGCGGAAAGCTGTGCGCTCGGGTGGGCAGAGCAGGTAAGAGGAGCCTGGGAGCTTGTGCACCGTGAGTCACATGGTCTCATGGGGGAGGCCGAGGAAAGCCCCGGGCAGGGCCTGTTGCCCCCATTTTGTAGGGGTCTAGGGAGGCTGCAGGGGGTGGGGTGGCACTGCCGAGGTGGGGCTGGGCTTCCTGCGCACGGCTGAAGACGGAGCATGCAGCCCCGGGTGCGGCTTGCTGCTTCCGCTGGGGGTGACCACAGCAGCCCAGGCAGGGGAGTAAAGACACTGGCCAGGGAGGGGACAGCCCTGGCAGTCCTTAGGGTCCTGGGGAGCAGCGGGGGCAATGCGCCGTGGGAAGGAGGGGTCGTGTGCCTCTGAGGCCTGGGCAGACTGTCCTTCCCCGGGAGCTCCGTGGACGCCCCCGCAGAAGGAGGGAGGCACTACTGGGATGCAGGGTTCATGCTCCTGAAGGCAGGGTCCTTTGCACACCAGCACCGCACCCCCCTCCCCGGAGCAGCCGGTTCTCTGAGGTTGCATAAGGATGATGAGCTGAGGTCTTCAGCCTGTGCAGAGCAGTACCAGCTGGGGGTGCCCCGGGGGTCACCTGTCCTCCCTGAACTATCTTTGCAGGGGGTGCCCATAAGCGCTTTGTGAACTGGCATCAGCTGGAAGTCGGGGGGGGGGCACAGTCACAGCTAGGAGGGGTCGGAGATGAAGGTGCGCGGCGAGCTCCCCAGAGCGGCGACGCTGGCCCCAGTGAAAACCAGCATCCGCCGCCCCTGCCGCCCCTCGCCGCCCAGCCCCGGGAACCCGCCGTCTCCGAGCCCTTCTGGCCCATCCGTGTGCCCGACGCACACACCCGCGGCGCCGCAGCAGGAAGGGGATGTTTTTCAGGGTTTGCTTTCCCACAGACCCGGGTTTTGTTTTTTTCCTTATTTGTGGTTTCATTTGCGTTTCTGAGAGCGGTCACCGAGGGCCTCGGCCACAGCGGCCACAGCTCTGGCTCAGCGGGGGCTTCTGAGCTCGCTCCGTTGGGAAGATGGCCCCCTGCTGAGCAGTCCCCAGTCTCACGCCCCCCACTGACTGACCCGGGAGCCCCGCTCACCCCAAGTCTCCTGCAGCCCCCCCCACTCCACAGCATCTTCACGCTGCCCCAAAGGTCCCTTTGAACCTAGAAAACTCTCTTCAGAAAGGGGGAGAAGTTTCCATAGGAACGTTTCAGCTGGTCAGAGAGCAGCTGGACAGCCCTGGGCAGGCACCCCCACACCTGCTGAGAGATGCGGGGCCGCCGCGCACGCCGCAGCCCCAGGTTCCCGCAGACCCCGAGCGAGGACCGCTTCCCGTCCTCAGGCCAGGGACTGACCCTTAACTGGGATTTTAGAAGCAGCAGACACCAGGGGACCGGCCGATCATAGGACCACGTTGAAATCCAAGCCCGCGTCTACCAAAGAGCACCTCACGAGAATAGAAGGGACATCCCAGAGCCACTCGCTCCACCATGCGGACGACCAGCCTCCCGCGGCTGCCGCAGCTCGTTACCAAAGCCCTGGTGGCTTAGAGGGACAGAAACGTGTTCTGTGCATTCCAAGTCCTACCTGGGTCTCACTGGGCAGGACGTGAGTCACCAGCAGGGCTGTGTTCCTTCTGGGGACTCGAGGGGGACGTCTGATTCTCTGCCTTTCCCCGCCTCTAGAGCCCACTGGCGTTCCTTGGCTGAGGCCCCTTCCCCCAGCCTCACAGCCTGCGACATCTCCTCCCGGCCCTGCTCCCGGGGACCGTCTCCCTCTGAGCACATCCGGGAAAGCCTCTCTGCTTGGAAGGACAGGAGGTCGGGTCGGTCCCCTGCACCACCCAGGACCATCCCCCATCTTGGGGTCCTTAACTTCATGCCATCTGCCAACTCCCTTTGGCCGTGTAAGGTGACACAGTCCACGAGGAGTGGGGATTAGGGTGGGAACCTGTGGCAGCGGGTCTATGATTCTCCCTATGGCAAACTATTGAAAGGAAAAGCAGTGTCGTGTCCAGAATTTGCAGAACCCCTAAGATCAATCAGAACATTAGGACAGCCCAGTACGAAGTAGGTAAGAGATTTGACCACACGCTTCCCAAAAGATGATATCCACAGCATGGACATATTTTTACAAAGTTCTCGGTTTGATGAGTTCTCGGGGAAATGGGAATTAGAACCAGAAGGAGGTCCTATCATGCACTCACACGGATGGCCGGATTGCCGCAGGGATGCTGGGCTCCGGGCGGATTCTCACGCACCGGCCGAGAGCTGGGGACTGATGCCACCAACCTGGGAAAGAGTTCGGCGTGAATGCTGGAAACTGAGCACCCCCCCACAGGCTGACACTTCTGCTCCCCAAGGACGGGAGAGCTGTGGCGCGCTCCCGCCATCGTGGCCAAGGACGCGGATACGTGAGCGCCCAGGCAGGGCAGCAACGAAGGCAGACTCAGTAGCGTGGGCTGGGGAGCCCGCCGCACGCCAAGCTGTTCTCGAAGTTAAGACGGCCCATGGTACGTGGTACATGGGGTTGTGCGTTTGGGACGTAAACAGACACAAGGAAACCAAGACAGCGATGGCTTTCGTGGGTGGGATGCAGACAGCCTGCGTGGGGCCCATGTGCCCTGTTTCTTCTCCCGGGTGGCGATCTGCCACTGGCTCCACCGGGATAAAAATCTCGGGGCCACATTTTTCACGAGGTGTACTCTCGAGTACGTGCTGTGTCCACGGCTATAAGGAACGCGTGCTCCCTGGGTCCAGGAACAGGGGCAACGCGCCCGCCCTTTCCTCCCATCGCGGGTCCCTGCTTTGGTGCGGTCCTCTGCAGCCCAGCCACTGGCCAGACCCACCGGGTCCTGGTCGCAGTCTCCAGGGAAAGCCATGTCTGTTCACTGGGACGATGCCTTATTCCTTAGTAGGAAATCATCCTAGAAACTCAGGAAGACGTGAATTAAGTGTAGATATCATTCACGCAAGTCATAGAATTACGACTTCTGCATTCAGGCATCTGGACAGGTTTGGTATCTCACACTTGCGTTTAGAGAATTTGCCCTGTTGCCGAGAAAGTCGCACGAATCCCAGCTTAGACGTGTAAGTAACTTGGTCTCATAACGCTGCGTGGAAATCTTAGTGCGCATCTACGCGGGGCGCCTGGGGGGCTGTGGGCTCATTGCCTTTCTGAGTGAAATTACTCAGGTTTCTAAAAATTAATTAGCACGAGGACGATTCTGTTCATTAGACGATCCAACAGCCCAAGAAGGGATTTGAATCTTTTACACTTTATTATTGCACTTTGAAGAGTCGAGGGTAGTTATGAATTAAACGTGCCGTCGTCAAAGACCCCGGAACGCTGACTGTGAGGATTTGCAGGTCTTGGGAGTGGAAAGGCAAGATCGATAACCAGGCGTAAATGACCAGTGATCGGGGAAGAGTTACATCGTGTTTTGTTTTGTTTTGTAGCTTTCGGAAACCACGCATTAATTTTAAAAGGAAAAATACCAAGGCAGAGTTTCCTAAACCCAACTGGGGACATTTCGGTGATGGCGAGATCTGCCCTGTGTGGGCGTCGGGAGGATGAAATAAACCAGAGCACTGGGGGGCAGGGAGCCCCGTGGGGGGAGGGGCAGGAGCGTCACTGTGGCCCCGCCCGCAGGTGCCGGTGGAGGGCTTTCCCGCAGCCTGGTCCCCAAGCTCCTTCTCTCTGCTCTCTGGGCCCTTCTGTGTCCCCTGGGTGTCTTCATTACCCCGCGGCCCCTCTACCAGCTTCCCCTGTGCACATCCTCCCCCTACACCTTCCGTGCGGACGCCGGCGACTGAGCATCGCCCTGGACCTTTTACGGACGAGTCAGTGGTCCCTCCGTCGCTTCACCAGCACAGAACGCCCAAGCCCCTAACTGCACCCCTCCTGGCTTTTGTCATCGCTGCCCAGACCCTGCTTCAGCCACTCCCCGGAGCCCCGTGGACACGGATGCCGTTGCCATGGCGCTGTCCCCTCTGCCCCTCGTGGCCTGTCCACCCCCTTGCCCCGGGGGCCTTGCTCTTGTTGCTTCCCCCTTTCCATTTCTTTCGGTCTCTTGTGCTTGCGCTCCGGTGCGGGTCTGCCGGTGATGAGCTCGGTCCGCTCGTTTCTCGAGACACCTTAGTCTTGCCCCCCTTTCGAAGAGCCTGTTCCCTGGTGCGGAATTCTCGGCTGGCAGTTTTTCTCAGCCGGGGGCGGGCACGTCCAGCATTTCCAGACGCCGGTATTTCTTTTCTTTTTAAAGATTTTGTAGTTATTTATTTGAGAGCGAGCAGGGAGCGGGGCGTGTGAGAACACGCGTGAGAGGGAGCGGCAGAGGGAGAGGGAGAAGCAGGCTCCCTGCCGAGCAGAGGGCCTGACGCTGGGCTCGATCCCCGGGACCCCAGAATCACCACCCGGGCCGAAGGCAGACGCTCCACCGACGGACAGCCCGGGTGCCCCGACATGCCCTTGTTTCTGCACAAGTTCTTAGGGTTTCTCCTCTGAAGGCACATGACCCTTTTCCTTGGGGTTTCTAAGGTTTCCCCTCTGCCCCTGTGCCTGTGCTGGGAGGGGTGCGTGAGGCTTGCTGGGACTCCCTCCACCCTGCCCCCCTGCTCCCAGGTCTCCCCTCGCACGCGCGGGCAGTATGCTCTGGGTGCCTCCCGTCTGTTTTCCAGGTCGTCGTCCCCAGCCCCAGCTTCAGTCTGCTGTTGTCCTCGAGCCCTCCGCTGCGCTGCTGCGGCCCCCGCCCGCTCAGCCTCCTGCCTGTGCTGTGCCGGGCGGCGGCCCCCGGGAGGATGGGCTCTGTCCAAGCAACACCCCGCCCCGACGGTCCCTGCATCCCCATCCCCTGTACCCCCGTCCCATGCACCCCTGTCCCCGCCACTGCCTCCGAAGAGAATCTCTGAACCTGGTCCCACGCCTGTCGTGAGGTCATAAGGCGGCCGGTCCCTGTTTTCTCATCCATTCATGGACTCCGGGGAGCATGTCCTCCGACTGCAGTTTCCCTCCCCCTGGGGCTCCCCTGGTCACCTTGTTTCAATGGTCACCCTGGATTCATTCAAGGGGACCGTCACCCTCCCCCTGGTGGGGACTGGGTAGACCTGTGACTTTGTAAGGAACACATCTATGCCACAGCTTTCCCTTATCTGTGAAGTTCTCTCCAGAAATAAGTTCTGGGGTGAGCTTGCCAGTTCCAAGCATGTAGAGTTCTCTGTGAAAGTGACCCTGTATGGGAAACACGGAGACCACGACACCGCACGTCACGCCACTGTGTGCTAACCCGGTCCCGACTCCGCGTTCTTAGTGCTCCGATTTGCTTCTGCTTTGGCCTGCTCCGGCCTTGTGCTCCGAGGACTCATGGGCGCAAGGGGGACAGGGGTCCACGGAGACGCCCGCCGACATGGCGCATGGGTTTTCCCACGTGGCTTGTCATAGAGGCAGCAGGAAGCCGTCCGCAGACACAGAGCCTCTTGCCCGCTGAGATCTCGGTCTTGTAGGTCTGGAATGAGCCCCCAACTCTGTATTTTTAAGACCCTCCCGGATGGTTCTGAGGGGCAGGCCCGAGCGGGAATGCGTCTCCGCCATCGCGCTCACGCGGCCCGAAGCCTGGAGCAGCAGAGCCGGGCTGGCCACCCGCAGACGCCACTGCACCGCCTGGCCACCCGCCAGGCCTGAGCTCCTCAGATGGGGGACCGCCACTCAGGAGCGCAGGCCGCTGCCTCAGGGGCCTCGCCAGCCTGTCCGGCATGGTTCTGGGGTTTTTTTTTAGCTGGGATGTGCCCTCTGCCCTTGACTCTGACGTCCCGGCCCCGAGCCGGTGCCTTCTGGGCGTCCTGGATCAAGGACTTTGAACTTCCTGCCCTGCTCTCCGCTGGGCCCCCTCCAGAGCTGAGCTCTGCAGCGAGGCAGGGCCAGTTCCACAAGCCGAGGAGCTCCGATGCCACCGACCACTGCCCCGTCACGCCGCACGGGCTGCCCTCGGGGGCGGTCGGGGCCCGGGCAGCCACCGGTCTTCCTTCTGCATGAAAGCAGAAACCAGAGAGGTCGCTCCTCTTTTCTGACCCCAGGATGGGCTGGTTCACCGTTCAGCCCCGGTCTAAATTGAGAACGCCCCTCTCGTGATGGGGGGCTCGTATTTGCTGCTTTGGGACAGATGGACTTTTCCAGATGGCTGCTGGCTCTCCGGGCTTCCTGACTGGGACTTCTGCCACATCTCGCAGTGGGCGGGTGGGGCTTCCAGGCTTCTGTGAGGCTCCGGGAACCGGCTAATTGGCCACCCCCTCCCCATATGGCTCATTAGTCACGGGGACAATGACAACCCCACAGAGGAGCTCGAGGGTGGCTAGAGAAACAGGAAGGGGCCTACATGGGCTCACGCTCAGGGCGAGTTTCAGGACCAGAGCGCATATATGGGCTCCGGTCTGCCCTTCCCATGTCTGTCCGTCCATACCTTGGCCCCTCTGTGTCAAGCAGAGCGACTGCCAGCTGCTTAACCTTCCTATCTTGGGGATATAAGACAAGACAGATGTGTTTCCCGCCCAGGTGACGGTCTGACGTCCCTGGGGTGGGTAAGCCCCTCCTGCTGTCCACCTTCTCCATGCGCTCCTCCTGACACACTTCTCATGCTGCTTTTGTTGCTAATGGATGTGCACACGTCTGTGCCTCGATCGTCATGGGGACGCCTGCTTGGGGCTTCCAGCCTTGAGCACAAAGACTGTCCGGGCCCCGCGTGCCTGCTGGCCAGGTGTGGGGACGCCTGACCCTGGACCCTCGGACCGTGTGCCCCTCCCCCGGGCCGCTCAGAGCAGCCACACGTGCTACCTTATACCCCCTCGGTCTTGTTCCTGCCCAGGGACCCGCAGGCCTATGGTCAGCCTTGCTCGATGTCTGAGGCTGTCCTGAGTGCGTCCCACGGGAGCCCGGGAGGGATTGGGAGGCCGAGTAGGGGACCTGGGGCCCGGGCTGGGCCTGGGACAGGCCAGGTCACCTCTGACCTCGCGTCACTTTCTCAAGGGCCGCCTGGGGAAGACTTTAGGACTTACGGTTGTGGGCACGCGGTCTGTGTCCGGGCCGCTCTGCCGTGTCAGCAGCCTAAAGGCCAGGGGACCACAGACCGTGGCCACCAGCACACGGAGGCAAAGGGCACGGCCATGGGCCCTGTGCTCCAACTCCTGACCCGAGAGCCCCAGAGACTCCCTCAGCATCCACGGTGGGGCGGGAACCAAAGAACAGAGGCGGCGTGACCCGTGGTCAGGGAAAGACAGGTGACGCCCACGTGTGCCGAGCAAGGAAGCAGATGTCTTTATTGAGTAAATGTGTGACTGTCGAGATCAGGGTTCCCTGTTCTCACCGGCTTGGAAGGTAGAAGGGGCGTTAGTGTGGGTGAAAGGCACAAAGCACACGGGGTCCCAGGAGGCACCAGGCTGAGGACCCCAAATCAGAGCTCCCTGCCCTGAGAGGGTCCAGACCAGCCCTCCCTGCGGCCACTGTGTGCGTGGATGGCCCCGTGCTACACGGGCCTCACCATCATCTCCGACACCTTGTAGCTGTAGTTGTAGCCTTTCCCCGACTTCCAGTTAATGCCATTTGCAAAGGTCTCATGGGAGCCTGGGAGGTAGAGACCATTGAGATTCGCCAGGTGACACTTATCATACCACCAGGCCCCCTGGTAGCGCTCAGCACAGTTTTCTGGACTTGAGTCGTTGTCCTGGTCCTTGGTGGAGAACGGGCGGTTGTTGTGGTATGTCAGGGAATCACCTGTGCGGAGGGAGAGTGGGCCGGTTTATTTGGATCCTAGTTCTAGGTAAGAACTGAGTGACCAGGAGTTCAGGTCGTGCACTGCACAACTCCAGAGGATGCCTGTGAACACTTGCTCTCTGGTACAGTGACCTCGGCCTTTTGGCATCTCGTCTGTCCCTCCCAGCTGGCAGGCACCCTGTCTTGGACGGAGGCCACTCCCAGCCCTGGGCTCCTAGGTTGCTCAGCAGAGAGCACCAGGCACCGTGAAGCAGGAACCCAGGATCCACAGAGATGGGCTCCGTTATCACCCCGTCCCTGTTTGTGTCAATAGTGGCAGTAAGAAGAAGAGCCCCTCTTCCTGCACTTTCCACTAAATGGGTCCCATTGACCTGGAGGGACCATGAGGTGTGGGTAACATTTCTTCACGTATGGAGGGAGAGCCCCGTCTGGCGCCCGCCTCCAATCTCCCTGAGGAAGAGGCAGAGCCAGGACGGGAAGCAGGTCCCTCTGCGCTGCCGCCCAGGCCCCCGGCCCGGGGCGGACACTCACCCGCGCTGCCCCCCGCGAAGGCTCCCAGGACCAGCCTGTACTTGTCGGCCTCGCCCGCCATCCGGAACGAGCTGTACTTGGCAAACTGGCGGTTGCCCTCAAAGTCCACGAGGTCTACCCGGAGCTCGATGGTTCCTGGGGCAGAAAGGCTGTGAGGTCCCAGCAGAGGGACCCTCGACCCGGGGCTGGCAGGTGGGAATTTAGGGACGGGTGGAGGGGCTGTGTGGACCCGGCATCCAGGGTTGGCACAATCATGGACGACGTCCGTGGACATAGGACGGGCCGTGGAAACCACTTGCCAAGGGTCCTTCTGCCCCCGACATGCCCTCCTCGTGCTCACGCACTGGGGCACGACACTATGCTCCGTCAACAGTGCCTTTTCCCCGCGGGTTGGGACATCACTCCAGCCCCGTGCGGTAACCGCTCGTGCGTTCCTGCGGTGGGAAGGTCGTGTGCTCCCTGGGGCCGGTGTGTCGGGAAAGGTGGGGTTACGGCTGGACGTGGAGCCCACCCCCGAGGCCTCTGGTCCCTCCTGTCTCGGGATCTAAGAGGCTAGTGGCCTCACGCTTGCCGGAGTCCCTCAGCTCAGTCCTAACGTGCTCCCACCTGGTGTGTGAGATGAAGGCCTGGCTCCCACGCATAGGGGGGCCCGGAACAGAGCCAGCCCCGGCAGGAGGAGGGCGGGGTCCTCGGCTCGGGGTGGGGGCAGGTGGAGGTCGGGGACCTACCCTGGGCGGTCAGGGCGTGGATGTTGTCATTCCCCAGCCAGAACTCCCCCAGCTGACTGCCGAAGCCTCGCTTGTACGCGGCCCAGTCGCGGTAGAAATCCTCGGAGCCGTCGCTCCTTCGCTGGAACACCTGCGGACGGCGGGAGGGCTCTGGCCGGGGCCCTGCAGGGGTCCGAGGCTCAGGGGCCCACCCTATGTGGTGGCTCAGGGGGTCATCCCGGCCGAGCCCCCGGAATGGCTGTGCAGCCTCATGTCCGACCCCAGGGGTGGGCAGAGCCCACAGCTGAAGGAGGGGGAGACAGGAGGACCAGAGAGGGTGGGCGACAAGCCCAAAGCCACACAGCTAGAGGTTTGGGCTCCCTCTGGGCCTCGCCCCAACGTTGCAGTCCGTCCCGTAGCATTTATGCCCCACCAAGGTGCGTGGTTTGCCCCAGCCTGGGCCAGGGCGACGGGTCGGCCTCACGGGGGCATCCGGACCTTTTGACCACGGTCACACGATAGTGTCCTCCCTGCGAGCGGACGAGCTGCTCTGTGGGATCCCCAGGCAGAGCCCACTGCCCCCACGCACCACTGGGCGGTCCCCTGGCCGCCGACACTCACGGTCCATCCCCCGCCGTCCGTGTCCATGTCGCACAGCACGCTCAGCGGCCGGCAGTCGGGCAGGTAGATGGTGTGCCAGCCGGTCAGAAAGTGCCCTCTGGTGAGCAGGTCCTTGCAGGTCCGAGGTGCTGGGGGCAGACGGGGAGGCTGATGTCAGGCACGGCGCCCTGGGCCGGGTACGGTGGGGAGTGGGGGAGTGTGATTGGGTAGGGGGGAGGGGACCCTGGGCCTGGACAGACTCCAAGGCCCGGGCCCCAGCCGTGATGGCCAAGCCCAGTCTACCTGGCCATCCCCTCCCAGACCCGCCCCACCTGAGTCCACCGACCCCTGGTCTTCAGGGGACATCTGGGCTTCCCGAGAACATTGCCAGCTGCCGGCTGCCCATTGCTGAGTAGCCGCGGGAGGGAAACGTGTCTAAGAGTGTGTGGTCCTTGGGTTCTGGAGCCCGGCTGAGCGTGGGGCTGGCCTCTGGTGAGCGGGAAGCGGGGGGAGGTCGGTGGCGTGGTCAGTCACCTGTGTCACAGGACTGAGGCCCAGGCTCTCCTGTTCGTGGGGACAGGACACACATATCACTGGCTAGCAATGGGCGCCCCCGTCCCCTCCAGCCACAGGTGCTCCCTGGCTGGCACACAGCATGGTCATAGGGTCAGGATCTGTCCAGGGCAGATTGTCCAGTCCCAGGGATGGGCTCTGAGACTGCCCGTCCTGGGAGCGGGTCTGCTGGGTCCCTGTGTCTAGCCTGGACTGGGGCCCTTGGGTCAGCGCCGTCACTCAGGGTCTCGCCATGCACCCCGAGCCGGCCATCTCCTCAGGGCCCCAGGTCCTCAGTGGCGCGGGAATGGACTCGTCTGGGTCTCTCTGGTCTGCGTCAGCTCCCCCCACTTTCCCCTTGATCCTCTGCTGGGGGAGACCCTGGGGGGCGTCGGGCATTCAGGTCTGTGCCCCAATCCTGCCCTCTTTACTTGTGCACGGAGCACGGGACTGGGTTTCGAGTTTGTGAGTTGCCTTTTCTGCCTCTTACAATCTGTCTGATAAAGAAATGCGAATAAACAGGGGGAAGGTAAGGGCAGTGTCCACATTCAGCAATAACGCTGTCCTGTCATCCCTTGGGTCCCCGCGCAGACGCCGGGCTCTGCACCTTCACCGACCGGGCCAGCGAGCCCAGCCCTGACCCAGACCCTGCGTGCCTCCCAGGCATTTCCCTTACGGAAAAGGGACTCGGGTCTGAGACCCTCCCCCAGCAGATGCTGCCAGGCTGACTGCGGTCTCGGGGACCCCCACGTGGACAAATCCCCAGGACTGCGAGCCCGACTCACCTTTCTCCCCGCACACTCCTTTGTCCCCTCGGTCCCCTGGAGCAGAGACAGGAGGATAGGACCCCCGACACAGCGGGGTGTGGTCAGGGAGAGGCCGCCTGAGCGCTCAGACACCCCCCGTCTGCTCTGCCCTCAGGGGTCTGTGGGGGCCGAGTCCCAGGCCTCCCGCTCTGGGCAGGGCACCCTCATTGCTCTGCTGGCTTTCCAAGGGTTCCAACGCCAGGGTCTCCAAGCTGGGGAGGAACACCAAGGCCTGGGATCCCGTCCCCAGGAAGGAGAGGTCCCTGTGGACCACATTCCCTGGGTCAGGACTCTGGTCACGTGCTAACTTGAGGGTCCTCGGAAATACGACCCGAGCCCCGCTGTCCCTCTATCTGCGTCCATGTCCCTCCCCTGTCTCTCTCTCTCTCTCTCTCTGTCCTCCTCCCTGTGTCCCTGTGTCCCCATTTCCCTGTCTCCCCATCTCCCTGTCCCTCTCTCTCTGTGTTCCTCTCTCCTTTCTCCGTGGACAGAGCCCGGGGTCCCGCGAGGGGCCGTCGCCCTTCATCCCGTTGTTACCTTTGGGTCCCGGTGGTCCTGCCTTGCCAGGGACTCCAGGGGACCCGGGTGCTCCTGCAAATTCCACGGACACGGGCCTCATGGGCAAAGGTGCAGCCGCCACCATCCCACGTGAGCTCTCTGTCCCGAGTCCTAACGCCCGCCCAGCGCCACTTATCCACAGAACTGCTGCCCCCGGGGTGGACGGAGCAGCCACGGCCACTAGGGAGCCGGGAGCCTAGCCCACCCCCGGGTCTCGCTGGAGCCGATCGGGCGCTGGGTCACCCCGCCCCGGCCCGGTGCGCGTACCTCTCTCTCCATTGACGCCTGCGTCTCCTTTGGGCCCTGCGGCCCCGGGCAGCCCCGGGCAGCCCCGGAGGATGCTGAGCTTGTCGGAGCCCTCCAGCCCCACCACCTTCACCTCTGCAGGGAAACACGGAGTGACGGTCAGTGCCTTCCCCTGCGCCTGGTGGCTCCGCAGGTCCCGCACACTGGCCGCCCGCTCCGAGCCTCCTGCCTCTGTGCGGACCTCGGGCCCGGGCAGACCGCCGGGACCCCCGCAGGGTCAGCCTGGAGGCGGGTTTTTCGCGTCTGGGGTAGACTTGCTCTATCCCCCCTCTGCCCTGCTGTGTGTGTGGGTCTGGCCGGAGTAGATGGCCTGGGAGTCCTCCCTGCCTGAGGCAACCCGGCTCCTCAGTGCTGTGTGTCCCCGGACAAGTCACTCAACCCCTCTGGGCTTCTGTCCTCAGGGCCCCGGGAGCACCGGACGAGGGCTCGGGGGAGCGAACGTCAGATGGTGCCCCTGTTTAGAATCTGAGTGGGATCCATGGCGTTTGGAAAGAGCTTCCCGCATACTGGGGACTCTCGGGAGACACGAACAATGAGTATTTGAAGGAACTTGGGGAATTGGGGTCACCGTGGGTGATCTCAGACCTCAGGCGTGAGGTCTGGGTCACCCCCAGACCTCAGGCGTGAGCTCATAGAAGTCCTGAGCCAGAAGGGGTCCCTGTGGGTGCCCTGGAGAGGGCTGTGCTGGCTCCCGGGACACATAGCCGGGCCCGCAGAGCTGGGAGCAGAGGGTTATTTACTTGGTGGAGTTGAATCGTGTCGATGCCGAAGCTCAGAGAGGCCTCCACGAGGCCTGTGGGTGCCATGGTGGGGCACGGACACCACAGGCTCCTGTGGAGGACACGGCAGCTGACACCACCTAGGGTGTCTCCCTCCTGTCCTTCTGGATTCTCCTGTGCTTAGAGGTGCCTTTGTGCCTCCTCCATCAGTCTGCCCTCCAAGGGGGGAGGCTGCTCTCCTCCACACAGGGCCTGACCCACCTGCTTAGGATTTGGAGCAAGACCCAACTCCCTTTCCCCTGAATCTGCTGAACCAGACTGTCTGTGGCGAGGGGCAGGGATGCGGACTAATGTGAGATCCTCTGGCTTTGAGAACTTGAGAGAGCAACTCTGGAAGGCCCACAGGCAGACAAAGATTGTAAATGGCATTTTCTTCCTCCTTGGAGACAGAGTGGAGACCTAGAAGCAAGGCTCCTGGGGGCTTGTCCCAGACCCAAGAGGGTGGCCGGCATCACAGCTTGCTCCCTCCCTCCCACCAGCAGCCCTGGCAGGTGTCCGCATCTGAGGAGGATGAGGAGAGTTGGGAAGATGCATGTGGAGGGCTTAACTGGGACCCTCTACGTGGCTAGCAAGATCTAGTTACCAGCTTCAGGAGAGCCTCACCTGGACAGGTGTCCGCAGCCTGCGTGGCCAGGGTCTTGATGCAGAGGAGCAGAAGGAGGCGACCAGCAGGCCCCAGGGGCCTGGCGACTCTGCTTGGCTCCATGTCCTCTGGTGTCCCACGTTGAAGAGGCTCCCAGCTCTTATAGGGCACCGAAGCTGGCCCCAGCCTGGGCCAGCAATTTCTCAACTCCCAGTGGGACGCCCACTTCCTATACAGTCTTCAGTTGAACCCACGGGAAATATCAGGTAATGGCCAAGGGTGTTTCCTTCCATTTGCGCCCCACCGGTTTTCTGCTAAATCAGGTTCACTTCCCCTAGCTAGGGCATCCTGTTCCCCATTAAGGGAGCTCCCAGAGCCCCTCTGCTGGAAAGGGTCTGCTCTGTGTTTGGCTAAGGAAAGCCCAGGCCCCAAACACCCTTCCCAGTACCGAGCTATACCCAAACGATACTCTTGGCCTTGACTGAGGTATGAGGAAGAGCTGACTAAAGATAATCTCCCTCCCTCATCTGATTTCCAGAATATTCAGGGTCTGAGTGAGTCCCTGGGCACTCAACATGAAAGAAAAGAAAAAGAAATCTGAGTACTTACTCTGTGCCAAGTGCCACTTACACAGTCCCATTAGGTGGATAATATTGTTTGAATTTCACAGGTGGAGAAATTGAAGTCACAGAACCAAGAAGAGCCAGACCTTTGTGTCAAGTTCATCGAATGCACCAAGGATCCCTGGGGCTGTTTGTTACATCCAGAGGCATGGATAGGTCTTTCCCCCAAACCTCTGAGGCCTTACTCCATATCTCGTGCTATGGATCCTGCTCAGCCTGAACATGCTGTGGGCATTCTGGGAAGAGGTTCTGGAGAGGTGTAGACATGGTCACTAGTGAGAGTGGGATGGTATCAAGAGGGAAGAGCAGAGGGTAAAACTCTGACATTTCCCTGGGCCAGGGTGTGTGGGCTGTGGTTCAACCATAGAAGTGGGGGTGGCCGGATAAGAGGTTTCATGAAAGGAGTGGGTTGTCGAGGGGCATCTAGGACCTTGTGTCCATCTCTGTGTGTACTGCAAAGACGCTAAGCTTTCCATGTTTTGGTGTAGTGGCCTCAGTCTATTAAGACAGAGGAGGGGCGCCTGGGTGGCTCAGTGTGTTGGGCCTCTCCCTTCAGCTTGGGTCATGATCTCAGGGTTATGGGATCAAGCCCCTCATCAGGCTCTCTGCTCACCGGGGAGCCTCCTTCTCCCTCCTTCTCTGCCTGCCTCTCTGTCTACTTATGATCTCTCTCTCTCTATCAAATACAATAATAAAATCTTTTAAAAAATGTTTAAAAGACAGAGGAACATGTGGGTTGCATGGCCTGAGGCACTGTTCAGCCTCCCTGAGCTACTGGAACAGGCAGCCTCTCTCTGCAGGCACGGGTCTAGACTTCAGTGATGTAACCTGGTCTGGTGGAGAGAAGTCAGTTCAGGAATGCTCTCCTGGCATGAGTCAGGATAGGGAGAGAGGCAGCGAGCGGGTCTATGTCCCTCAGACCCCAACTGCTGGCAGCCCACAGACACCAAAGTCCTTCCTCTTTGCATTGCTGATAGGATTATTTTAGGCAAGATGTCAACAATACATTCAGATATCAAGTTCTTATTCTTAACGGTAGGTGGGACAAAGAATCAGAAAGGATGTAAGCTTCTCTCAAGTACAAATACCTTAAATTTGGACCGATAAAAGGCATTTGACTTTTGGAAATGGCATTCTAGTATTTGGGGCCATCTACCCAACTAAGTGCAAACAAGCAAAATGTTAAAAAGTTTTGCTTGAAGGTACAACCAAGTTAACCACACAGGAAAGGGTTATCTTGCCTAACTCTTGGGAGCAACAGAAATCTGTAGAGGGGAAATGAGCACTCAGAGCCTCTTTCTGCCAATCCCTAAAAGACAGCTGTGAAGCTGCTCAGTGACCTTGCCAATTTTGCTGTGATAAAGGTCAAAGTGTGAGGTCGAGGGAGTGAATCAGGGGTTGGGATCCAGAGGGCTGCTATCCACTCATGAGGATGGAATCATCCATGGCCAGCCTTTGCAGGGACCAAAACATGTTGGTGTGTTGCAGGAAAAAGTCTCAACTCCTGAATTCTTGTAAGGCCTTATGAGGTTGTTAGTGCCCTCAGGCTTCCAGCCAAAACCAACAAAAATGTCCTCTGATGGAGAATAACTTCATCCCGGGACCTAAATGATTTCAGCAAATATATATATTGTTTCAAATTAACTGTTAGAACACAAAACAAGATAACCAGGTTCATGAGGATGAAAGGCAACATGTAGAAGAACAAATCAAACCAACAGATGATAGAAACAGATCCCCAGATGCTGCAGATATGGAAATGACAATGTAATTAATGGTGAAAACTGAAAAGCCCCAGCAGAGACTGAAGACAAACAAGGGTGCTTATAATCTCCACTTCTGGTCAGTATTATACTGGATTGCACTGTCAGTGCAAGGCAGAAAAAATAAAATATAAAAGGATTGGAAAGGCAGACATGAAGCTGCTATTATTTTCAGAAGATACGTTTAATATGTGAAAAATCTGAAGATCTAAAATCAAAATTTTAGAATGAATAGATTTAGCAAGAATAAGTTATAATTCTAAAAATTATCACAAAGTAGTACAAGATGACATTTAAAAAATTTGCTATAATAACCACACCCAAGTTAAATAAAGACTCCTAACAAAATATGTGTGAATCCTCTGTGTTGAAAGCTATCAAATATGAACTGAGAGACACCATAGAAGATCAAAATAATGGGAAGAATATTTTATGTTCTTGGATTAGAAAACTCAGTATTATAAAAATGTTAGTTTCCTCCTGACTGATCTACAGAGTCACTGCATTGTCAGTCAAGTGCCCATTTTCTTGTGAAATAAAATGAAACAGTGAATTTAAGATTTGTGTAAAAGGCAAAGGGCCAATAACTAAGTTGTTCTTGAGTAGGAACAAAGAAGGACGGCTTGTTCTACCTGGTACCACAATCATCATAAAGATATAGCTATGTAAGAATGTGATAGTCGCTCCAGGACACAGAATAAATCGACAGAAGGGAATATAGTCTTGAAACAAGCTTGGACATTCTTTGACCCCCGGTTTACATTCGTGGTGCCCTACAGAACACTGGGAAGGAAGAAGGCTTCCATAAATGGGGTGAACTGCTGAATGTTCATACGGGAAAAACAAGAAAGCCACGTTGGCCCTTGTACACACATAATTCATGTTGAAAGAATGCTAGACCCACTGTGGAAGGGGAGACAATTGTAGTTGTAGACTACATTGTTAGGTATCAAATAAGCTTGGTGGCATCTTACACAGGACAGGAAAGCTCCAAATGTAAAGGAGAAGTCTAAAAAGTGAGGTTGACATTAAGAACTCTTGTTTCTTAAGATACGTCACCTGGGAGCAAAAAGATAAGCACAGGAGGGGAAAGGTATCTGCAGCACAAGGAAGTGACCAAAGGCTTGTATCCAGAAGAACTAAAGACCTCCCTATGAATCAACAATCATGTTGAAAGTGGGAAAGAGCATTGCACGCACACTCCCGGGAGAGGAGAGTTAAGTGGCTGTGGGACGATGGGGACGCCTTTCTGCTTTGTCAGCAGAAAGATGCAATTCAAACCACATGAGGTCTATTCATGTACACTCACCAAAGGGCAGAACTTTCTCATCAAGGAGGGCGGTGCCATCTTGGCGAGGCTGCCCCAGCAGGAGGGGAGCCGTCCTCCAGCACCGCTCAGTGTGGGTCACTGTATGGCCACTTTGGAAATCAGCATTGCTCCCTACAGTTGCACACACGTTCCTGCTCTGCAACGAGCTCTCGGAAACCCATTCTCCCTCCAAAGAAGTGTGTACCCAGGCATAGGGGACACCTGCAGAAGAATGTCAGGCTCCAGACTTCAGACAACCAGAACGTCTGTCTAGGGCAGGACGGACCTGTCCCCCGAGGTGCGGTCTGCCGGGAGATAACGTGAAGGAATCCTGCTTCCTGCAAAAATGTTGAAATTCACAAACGTGCACTGGACATAAAGGAGCGGATGTTGTGTGATAGTGTTGGTGTATCAGGTTCCAAAAAAGGCAGCTCCCCAAAAGTGCCCATGTGCCAGCTTTGCTCCTGCCTCGCGCCTGTCTGGCTGGTGCTCTTGGTTCTGAATCCTGCCATGGGTCTTTGAGTGACCAGGAGGATGACCGGCTGGAGGAGGGGGTCACTGGACAGAGGGAGTGCCTGTCCCCTGGGCTTGCAGGACAGGGGCCACCACCCCTCCATCCCGGGGGCACTGACCCCATCCATTGGGTGGACAGAAGTGGTCGCCCTATAAAATCCAATGGCTTGGGACTCCTGGGTGGCTCAGTTGGTTGAGCAGCTGCCTTCGGCTCAGGTCATGATCCCAGCGTCCGGGGATCGAGTCCCACATCGGGCTCCTTGCTCATCAGGGAGCCTGCTTCTCCCTCTGCCTCTGCCTGCCATTCTGTCTGCCTGTGCTCGCTCTCTCTCCCTCTCTCTGACAAATAAATAAATAAAATCTTTAAAAAAAAAAATCCAATGGCTTATTGCTCAACAAAGTGCTGTCGTAATAACATCAGGACTTATGACGCCCAGCAGCCTGGGGCCCCAACACCCCGTGATTACAACCAGGGCAGCCACCCAGGGTCTGGCCCACTTCCTCCTGAGCTGACCACTCGGGGCCTGGCAGAGGCAAGCTGGCTGAGCACTACTTGTCTCCAGGAATTGGAGACGTCCCTATAGCTTGTTCACGCTGTGCGGTGGGCCAGCCATCCCCTGCTCGCGTGCGGACGCACCATCAGAGGACCCGGAAGCCCTCCAGGCCTGCCCCTGGGACCCGGTAGCAGGAGCCACATTTGGATGCCGGCACACAGGGCATCAGCAGCCCATTCCCCTGCACCGCACCCCACCTCCCAGTTCCGAGGAGCCGCCCTCCCCGGCCTGGCCGCTGGGATCGGGTCCAGCCTCAGCTTCTGCTCTGCTGTTTTACCACCTGGGAGGAGGAGCCCCTTGGCTTCTCGGTCACTGTTGTAAGCTTCGACAGCCCCGGCCCAACTACTCGAGGCTTCCCCATGCCCCCTGCCCCCTGGCCGCTGGGCTGGTCACGGCTGTTCTGCTGGGGTATGGGGAGCTCTGCTGTGAGCGCCCCAGGATCAGAGGGCAGCAGCCCGAGTGGCCAGGGCTCTGGCGGAGGCTCTGTGGGCCCCCAGCATGAACAGGTCCATAAAGGCCCTGGGGACCCAGTGTCCACAACGTGTGACACTTTCAAGGGCCCACAGTCATTTTTTTATTTCTTTTTAAAATCAGAAGAAAACGAACAAGATTTGCCCCAGATTATATTTGTCTTTGAACCTTCACAGTTGTAAGATATGACTTTCAGTATTTTCTATGGAAGAAGGGGCCCATAAAGGCAGAAGTGCTCGGGCCCCAACGGGGAGGTCCCCCTAGGGACCCTGCTGGGTGAGGCTGGCTCTGCCGGCTGCCGGCTGTCAGGAGGAAGCCCTCTGTCTTCACAAGTGCTGCAGTTGCCCTGACTTCTTGGCCAGCCCTCGAGATCTCAACCATCTCATGCCCATTCCTCCCCTGCACGACGCCCTCCAGGGATCTGCAAACTCGCTGGGCCCAGAGAGGACTGAGCTGGCCATCTTGGCCCATGGCAAGCTCAGTGTGTGACCTCACCCACGGTCCCTGTCCCTAGACCAACAAAGGTGGTAGCCAGCAGGAACGGTCATGCTGCACAGAGGGGAGTCCCCTTGGTTTCACATCCATCAAGGAAGGGCTTAAAGACACTGCTGAGAGGTCCTGGCGGAAGGCCGTACCTTCCGAGGACGGTCCCTGGCGTGGAAAAGGAAGAGCAGATGGGGAGGTCTGGTGGTGTCAGCCTGTGGGACCCGCCCCTGGTCCAGGTGCAGAGCAGGATTCCTGTGGCCTGCAGGTGGGGGCACGACCTGAGCCACCCGCACCCAGAGGAGCAGGGATGGGGCCATCACAGCCACGACCCTCATCTCTGAGGACAGCAGGGACCTTGTTTTCTTCATCCAAAGGCTTCTGGGGGGAAATGAGGGTGCAGCCACGCCTGTGCTCCCATCTCCAGGAACCTCTTAGATGTGGACAAGGATGCCATCCCCCCACACTGGTTTTTCCCCACCTTCCTCCGCTCTACCTCGTCTCCCCAGTGGGGTGAATTCTGTCTCCAGGAGGGATCACCCAGCAAAGGAGAGCAGCCCAGAGGGAAGGCCAATCCTTTTTTGGGATCTCCAGGAAAGAATGGGGCCACCTGTTCTCCCAGAAATCCCCCCGGCACGTATGCTCGGGGTAAGGAGGGGGGTTCCAGGACGGTCAGGGGCTTTGTAAACGCCAGCGTAGGGCAATGAGGTGGGCAGTTGGTCCCTGAAAGCCCCCAGGGGCCAGGGAGGGCTGATCTCCAGATGCCCTCTTGCCCTCAACCTCTTTCTGTCCTGAGACCCCACACCGCAGCCTCCTCCCTGCTGTAATGTGTTCAGTGGATTTTTTTTTTTTAATTTTAACCATGTTCTTGCAAAGTACATTTTTGTGAATGTATTTTTATCTTAGGTCAATGGCATTCACTGTGTCTCATTCTGAATTCTGCTTTCAGCCCCGAGCTCCCAGTGTGTGTGTGTGTGTGTGTGTGTGTGCGTGCGCACGTGTGCGCGTGACCCTTAGGGACATCCGTCTTGATACACACCCACGCTTTGTCCTCAACTGCCAAGTCACACTCAGAGGCGTCCTGGTCATCTCTGACTTGTGGGTGTTCCCAGTGACGGTACGGTATGGCCTTGACCCCCCCACACTCCAGCACGGGGCTGCACGCAGGCTCCTGGGGGCCTGCGAGCATCTCCCCAGGGTCCCACCGGAGTGGGGGTTTGGGGTGCTGGGCCCACAGAGGCTTAGTTTGCCTTAGTAACATTGGGCTGTTGTTCAGAATGGCTGTGCATCCCCACTGGGTCCTGCCTTCCCCGGCTGTCTGTCCAGCTGTCTGTCTGACTATCTGTTTGGTGCTGGGTGTGGCCCAGTTGGCTCAGCTTTCGGGCTTCAAGACTTTCCTGTTACGGACACTGCCCGCCCCCCATCGCCTTATCTGATTTCTGGCTCTTAGAGTTCCCGTGTTTCCGTTGCACTTCGCAGGCGTTTCTTCTTCGTCTTTCTCCGGCACCTGGTCCTTCCTTTCACGAGACGCTCCTCGCCACGTGAGCCCCTCGCACACGGGGATGCGCCGTGATGTTCCCCCTCTTCTGTGGGTTTCCACAACCATCTACCCAAGCCCGTCTTTTCCTTCTTGGCCCTGCGGGGCTTCCGTTGTGCTGTAAGATCCCACATACGAGCGGTCGGCCGTGTCCCTGAGCTCCTGGCTCCAGTCCGTGGCCCAGGGCTGCTGCTGTATTGCTTCCCATCCCTGTGGGATGCCTCACTCTCTCGCAGGACAAGTCTGCTCACTTTACTCTTCTTTTGTAAACTTGAGATGACCCTTCGTGGCCTTTCGTCCCTGCAGGTAAGGCTTAGGTTCCCTGTGAGCCCCACAAAACTTCCCACTGGAATTGCACCGAATCTGTGGGTTCATGTGGAGACCGCTGCCGTCATTACAACGCGAGGAGGCCTTCCTATTTATTCGGTTCAGCCTCTACATCTCATAGCAGAGTTTTAAATTTTGGGTTAGATTCATTCCTACATGCTTTATGGCTGCTGTTCACTGTGAATGGCGCCTTCTGAAAAACCGTATTTTCTAATTGATCAATGCCAGGGAAAACAAACGGCATTGGCTTTCGTGGCCCAGTGCGTCCACAGACAAACCAAAACATCCGTTGAGCATACTGACCTTTTTGTTCTAGGTACGTCACTGCCTCGGGAAAACATCAGTGACTCGCTAACACTGAAGCTGACAAAACCAGCCCCCCCCATGAGAATTCCTTCTTCGCGTGCACACCCACGCGTCCACGCACGTACGCGCACACCCCTGTCCTCAGAGCCTCAGTGTTCCTTTTTCACAGCGAGGCATCTTCCCCTGCTGTCCTTTCAGACCCTCCACCCTGCCCGCCCTGCTGGCTCCCTGCCCGGACCCCAGGGTCACTGGACGTCCTCCCGCAGAGCCCCCGCCACGTGCGGCTCTCCCTCTAGGACTTGAGCCTCGTGGGGTGGGTGAGAGGCCCCCGGCTGAGGCAAGGAGTCTGCTCGGGGCCAACGTTCCCCAGGTCTGTAGGACGTCGGTGCCATGAAGGGTCCTGTTAGGTCCCTTATTAAGCGAAACGAGACTGAGACAAAGTGAAAGTTATTTAAAGTTTTATTTTATGTCAAGTATTAGAAAACAGACTGATCGGCCAGGGGAATGAGACTGAAACAAAGTTAAAGTTATGCAAAGCTCTGTTCTATGCCAAGCATTAGAAGTCAGACTGACCGGCCAGGGCCGTCTCCGAAGAGGGCGACCCCTCGCCATCTCACGGGCTACCTTATATTGGGTAAAACTGCAACCCGTATCTTGGTGTCTCAACCCACCGGGGTTGTGTCCCTTGCTGATTGGCTAGTTCCATCCGGTCTGGCGACGTGTTATTCAAGATTACCCCACACCAGGAACCGTTACAAACTGTACTTTCTGGGAAGGCTTAGTCAGTTAACACATTCAGTGTGAATAATAAGATCGTCGTCCTTCCCAAGATGGAGTCATTTAGGTTTGGGCAAGACCTTCTCACTGTTACCAACAACTTCGTACTGATTAGATGTCTCCGTCTGGCCTGACTCGTCCTTGTATTCCGGGCTCTGTTATCAGGAACTCGCCGACGACATTTTACTGGTTTCCCAGACTTGCTTCTAAGCAAGTTTCTCTGGGGGGTGGGGGGGGAGTCAGTTTAAGTTTACTGCACAAACAACAAAATGGCTTTTAACCGAGATGGAGTCGCTCTGGCTAAATAGGTCCTTACAGGTCCTTGCTCACCGGCCCTTTGTCTCCACGCTTGAGGCAAAACGAACAATGACACTGCTTTGGCCCAGGAACGTGAAACGGGCAGCCGCCTGGAGACCCAGCCGCGGCTCCGGAAGCAGAGCCACCAGGCCGCCCAGCGACTGCCCTCCGAGGCATCCGTGTCCCCGGCAGACCTGGGAACGCATCCGCACAGAACGCGGATGCCACGGTCACGGCAGCACCACTCGCCACTGCCGAAGTGTGCGTGAGCTCACGAGTGATTAACCGACCGCGGCCCATCCATGCACCGGTGAGCCTCGGAGCACAAGAAGGCGCGAATGGCTGACGACCTACTGCACGCATGAGCCTGACGATCCACGGGTGGGAAGCGGCGAGGGCATAGCCAAGGGCAGGGGGCTTCTTCCGAGGTGATGACAATGACCTAAACCTGAGGGTGGGGATGGTCTGAAGATACTAACAAGCGTGGGGCAGTGCGCGGGGCTCAGGGGCCTTAGACCCCAGGAAGAACCGTGCAGTGCTAGGAAGAAGGGGACAGGGCCTTAGACACGGGGACTGAGCCAGCAGACCTGGAATGGAGGGTTCCTCTGCCTCCGGGGTGGGGACAGAGCCCCTGCTTTCTGTGCAGCCCAGCCTGCCTGGATTCCCGTTGCTCATCTCCCCGTTTCTAGCTCCATCAGCCTCTCTTTGGCCCGGAGGGGACCCCCAGGCTGGCTGCAGCCCAGGCCCACCTCTATCTGAGGGGCTCAGCAGCCCGTGCGGGAGTGGGTAGGAGGAGCGTGCCATGGGGCTGGCCGTGGGGAGGAGAGAACGTGGCAGAGCCCAGGTCAGCTGGGCAGGAGGCAGGAGCGCCTGTGCAGGCAGGAGGCAGCCCCCAGCCCGCGCCCCTTTAATTTCCCCAAGATAACGATGCAGGCGCTGAGTACCCGCCAGGCACCTGAAGACGGACGACTGGCGTCTGCAGGTAATAGTTTGTGTCAGAGTAAATTGGAATTTATATCTCAGGAGGCAGATAATCCCCGTTAGAAGTCTCTGGCGTCCCCGGGGCAGGAGGAGTTCACACAGCGCTGCTCACGGAGGCCACAAAGACAGCCCTCCCCCGCGGACGAGCCCTGGTGCCTGGGTCCTGTTCTCGTATCTTAATTGAGTCTGCAAGCCCCAGAATGCTGCAGAGAAAGCAGATCTCACAGGGTGCTCCCCCCGATTTGCACAGGATAGAGGTCAGCCTCACCTTCCAGAAACTAGAGGAAGACGAGGAGGAAGCGGGGGGACGTGTTCTGTTCTGTTTTGTTTACTGTGCCCCTGGCTTAGTGTGTACTGTGTGTATCTTCACGAGAAAAGTCCGGGCATGCGTTCTCATCTACGTTAAACTACTTGGCAAAATCCCCAAGCCTTCCCCTGCTGTTTGTTCCCAGGGACCGGTATGCAATCCGGTTTGCTCTTGACCTCACACGCTGGCCAAGTGGCTGTGGGCCTGCTGGCCCCTTTCGAGCCTGGCCCGGGCTGTCGCATACATGAGGTGCGAAACGGGCAGTAGAGGGACCAAAGCCACGAAAGCCACGCCGAACACGGGTACCACCGGTCCCAGAGCTCTGCCCCCGGAGCCGCTGTGCACCTGTATTTGCTCTGCGTGAACGCACGGGCCGGGACTGCCAGGCCGTGCGTTCACCACGGTGGATTTCATTTCTGAACTTGTGTGAGGACAGGATCAGCCTCACTGAAAGGGACTGTGCGGGGGATGGAGTGAACAGCACGGATCTGGGACACACATTGTTATGGGAAAGTGCTGGGAATGATTTATTGCACATTGATCCCTTCTGCGTGGCCTCTGTGGCCTCCCCTGCATCCTGTGTAGCCACTGGTGGAGCGGGCTCTTTGCCTGGTGGAGGGGCCTCAGGGCAAGAGGTTTCGGCGGGATTTCAGCCTTCCGACTGTCCTCTCAGCATCCCAAATCCTGGTCATCCTGGCGACAAGAGGTGTGCTGACACACGCAGACACACACACCGTCACTGCCTGGGCTTTTTCTCAGCTCTTTAGAAGTCAAGAGACCCTTGCCATGGTCACTGACGAGTCACCACTGTCCCACCCTGTGACCAGGGAGGCAAGGGAGACTATGACCGAACATCCCACTGGAAACTCCCAGGGAAGCCTCTGATTGGCTGTCCACTAGCCAATCACCATGAAGGAGGGAAAGGGGGTGGAGGTCCTGGGCCACCACCAGGGACATTGACAGGATCCACTCACCCTTCCTGCCTGGGAACATGTCCCCATGTCCCCATGTCAGCAGTGGAAGATCTATGTCCCAGAAAACCCTTAGGTCCTGGGCAAACCAGTTGGCCAGTCACTCATAGCACACTAACCCATCTAGAAATTTCCAAACCCCATGGCGGGGCTGGGTGAGCCGGTTGTAATGTTTCTCAAGCTCTTCATCTGGGCGATTTCCCCACAAAGTCTATTAAAAGGAGACATTGCGAAAGGGATGGGGAACAAGAACCAAGACAAGGTCAGAGTGCGGCCTGTGGGGTTTTCTTCAGAGGAAGGCAAATCCCTGAGTCCCCTGTGGTTCGGCTGGAAACAGCAGCTGGGAGCCCTGGGCCCTCCCCATGCCGCAGGTTCCTCTTTCAGGCGTTCAGTTAGTTGTGAGTCACACACACTCGGGTCTCAGCTGCGACCCTCCCTCCACTCCGGCAAGTCCTCCTAAGACAGGTCAGTGAGGGGGTCATACCAGCTCCCGGTCCTGACGGGCTCCGTCCTGGGTCCCAAGATGGTCTAGACATCGGGATATTCTCTGTTGCCTTTGCTTCAGGACAAAGACCCGAGCAGCCCCCTAAGGTCCCACGAGCCACACGGACAGCCAGGAGAGGGCTTAGGCAGCCCAGGGCTCTGTGCCATGCCGATGGCAGGAGTGGCCCTGGGGCCTCGGGTCACCTGGGCATGCTTCCAACTCGGGGGGCTGGTGGGCTGTGGAGTGGACGGCACAGAGCCCACGTGCACATTTCAACTGTCTTTGACGGGAAGCAGGTCCAAGAGGGCATGCGCTGGATGGTGACTGGCTGGACACCGACACCCTACTGTCTTTCTTCACCATCCACGCCCGGTGGGAAGGGAACCTCCGATCTGCAGTGTAAACCCTTGAGGAGCCTGAGGCCAACGGCACAGCTCACAGAGCCTGCTGCGGCCGGAGGAGGAGTGTGGGACCTGGGCTCGGCAAGGAGGAAGCTTCCCGCCCTTTCCAGGGTGCGGCCACTGACCTTAGATGTCCCCCACCAACAGCATCCAGCAGTCTCATGAGGTGCTCTCCCTGTGAGGCTCAGACTTCAAATTAGTTTTATTTCCTCTGACCAGAGCTCTCTGATTTGAAGGATGTGAGAGATGATCTCACTGGGATAATGGTCACTCTTGTAAAGGCGATAAGCTTCACCGTCCAGGGAGGGCTGCCCCTTCCTCAGCTGCTTGAATTGGGGCACCTCCCAGGTTCTAGGCGTACACCCTGCCCCTGTGCGACCCCTCCGCCCTCAGGCCCACAGGCTGCAGGAAGGCAGTGTGCAAGGTGCACCGCAGATTCTGGGAAGTTGCCAGACTTGCGCCCTCCAAGGCGACCCGGTTCTGTTCTGGTGGTGCGAGTGGGCGCGGTCCCCACACGGCCCGCTGCCGGCTCCCTCCCTGCTCTGTGTGGGGGGCTGCGGTGGGCACCAGCTTGCCTGAGCTCCTCCACCTTGTCGTTGACTGTTAAGGCCAATTTAATGTTAAAACCCGTTTAACCATTAGGGCCTGCTTAGCCAGAGCAACTCCATGTTGCCCAGGTAGCCATACCGTTGTTTATATCCACGGACTTCATTCTGGGAATAAACGCCCCCGTAGCTCCTGGTATGGTTCCAGGTATCGATTCCAGGTATCGATTCCGGGAGTAAACGCCTTAACAATAGAAGCCGCGTACTTGGGTCTGCGGTTCTGCTCTATAAACCCAGCCTGTGAGATCGGGAGGGGGTCGCTCTCTTCGGAGGCGGCCCTGGCCGGTCAGTCTGACTTCTAATGCTTGGCATAGAGTAAAGCTCTACATAACTTTCATTTTGTCTCAGTCTCGTTCCTTTGATAACGGACCCCAACATTGACAATGATGGATGTGGTCCGAGGGGGACCCAGATTGCGCCAAGCTGGGGTTTCGGGTCCCATCTGCTCGGCCTCTCGCTGCCCTGCTCCGCAGCTGCAAAGCCAAGCCTCGGGCCTCTCCACCAGCCAAATGTCTGCACACAGGCCCAGAGAGGTCCGCAGCTTCTCATCCCTGCTCTGGGGCATGGAGGGCAGGACTGAGCGCTCAGCTTTGCCCCAAGGTGGATGGGGGTGTTGCTATGGAGACCTGCCAGCGCTGGACCCTCACTGATAAGAGTCATTGCTCACCTCTCAAGCAGGTCCCATTATTATCTCCAGTTTCCAGGGGACAAAACCGAAAGGCTCTGTTGCAGGAGCCTATCTACCATCACACCAGAAACGGGGTCACCCTGGGGCTCCTGGACCCGCAGTTGGAACTGGTGACTCAACTTGCGTCTCTGGGCGTCTTTCTCACCAGGTCCTATCTGATCTTGGAGACTAGTTCAAATGTGCCCTTTCATATAAACCAGATGGTGGGATCTCTGGTTTGGAGATGGAAAGGGGTCCTTGCACAGGTTAACAGGTGGTCAAGGATGCCCGCTGTCCGGGAGAACGGAGGTGTGTGGATCCTACTTATCTTCAGAGCATGTGGAGGGCACTCGCTCACGTGTGGGTGACATTCAGAATTGGAGGACTTTAACCCACACTTACCTGTGACAAGCCTTCAGGAAGGAAGAAGTGGATGCCCAGTGCCTACCGCATCAGGAAGGGTCCACAGGTCAAGTCTCTGCCCCCAAGACTCCCCCATGACCAGGGTCTTAACCCCAGAAACTAGCTGGAGGGAGTCAGTTTGAACTCAATGCAGGGAACAAATCTGGGAGCGTCCATGCTCACTCCTGACCCCTTCGGAAAGGCTCCCTGTGGGGCCAAGGACACTTCTAGCCAGCCCGGGGGCAAATGGGATCAATCCTATTTTTAGAACCACAAACGAAGAGCCATTTCTGTCTCTCCCTGGTGCAGCCTCAGAACCTGCGAGGCCCGTCTCCATCCGAGGCTGCTTTTGTTCCTTCTTGTGTGAAAATGCTGCCAGAGCTTTTCTGCCGCTGCAAAGGGGAGCTTTGTTCTCCACGGACGCTCTGCCCCACAGGCTCGGCCGAGGAGCCGGGCCGCCGTTCGCCGACGATGGGTAATTAAGTCCCCACACAGATATGGAACAAACATTATATGATGATTAATCCCTGGGACGGGGAGGACATTTTTCATTTTCACAGCTCTCCTGAGTTGCTCATTAATCATCTCCATCCCCAGGGGCGGCTGTGCCGGCTGGCTCTTCTCCCAGGAACAGGGAAACTGAGTCAGGTGTGCCCGCCCCACCCCATCCCGTCGGCGCGGATCGGAGACAGCCCCCCGTGGGCAGGCTCTGGGGGCGTCTTTTGTCCATGTCGTACCCAACTGCTTGTCCAGCTTCACCAGGCACAGATGCAGGAATCAATAAAAATGTAATTTTAAATAAAAGGAAGCCACCGGGCTCTGCTGGGTACAGGGCTGCCGCCGATGGCTCCTTCCCTTTGCTTTTGTTCCTGGTTTTCTCTGGCACCGCACACTTTCCGGCTCACAGCCCCCTAGGAAAGCTGACGGACTCACCACTTTCCCAGCGAGCGGCTGAGAGCAGAGCGCTCCGCTCTCGGGTGCCCCCGCTTCCCTCCCCAGCTGGGCAAACAGCTATAAATACAGCACGTCCCGTTTTGCATTCAAATTGTTGTGAAAGTTTGAAGCCGTAAATAATATTCTCTCGCTGCTCAAGACAGAATTATTATTATTTTCCCACCATTCTCGGAACGGATGATAAATTAAACATCTCGTGGGCTCCCCCGCCCACTGCTGACAGGGTGCCTGGAGGGCAGGACCCAGCACCTGCAACGGAGTGGGAGGGGCTGAAGGTGCTCAGTGCGGGTGGGGCTCGTGCAGGGGCGGGAACGTGCCTCTCTGAACCTGGCTTCTCTTTGAGGGTCTCTCTGGACCATCTTCCAGTAACAAAGGGTTGATTCTCAGAGCCCAGAGATTGCGTGTTACCCACAGCGGCTGTTTTACACAGGGGGAAACTGAGGCAGAGACGAACTTTTTTGGAATGAGCCTCTCTTCTCAGACACTGTTCACCAGTCTGCCTGGAATCAGACCTGTAATCCCCCCCCCCAGGAGGCTGTTCCTAGATCCAGAGGTGCTGGGGGACAGCTGTGGCTGCGGCTGTCCCAGGGTCCTTCCTGCCACAAGCAGTGGCCACGGGGGGCTTGGATGGAAAGTGCCGCCAGGGCAGACCCTTCGGCCTGGTTCCCGGCTTGCTGCATGATCTCAAAGGACTTCTGGGAAACTCTGTCTCTGGGCGCGTAAATGGGGATGGGCACAGCTGGGTCTCAGTGTGCCCCAGGAGGGCTCCGTGAGGTGCCCGGTGCATGAAAGCCCAGGCAGAGGCTAGCCCTGCCCGATGGCTGCCTCCCTGTCCCACAGCAGCCCACTGGGTGCCAACTGGGCATCCCCACCCAGGCCAAGGGTCGTCAGCTGAGAGCAGGAAAGAGGTGGAGGGACCCAGAGGTCTCAGTCCCACAGGCAGCCCGTGGGTCCTCCTCCTACAACAGTCCCAGAGCATCCCCATGGGGCCATCAGGAAGCTGACCAGGAGTGACCGGCTCCAGGCCTCCCAGGGGGCAAGGCTGGCGGGGGGGCTTCTGTCTCCAGCTCTGCACCCCCCCCAGGGGCCTGGCTATCCCGTCCTGCCCCCTGGCCTGTCCTTGCCCTCGTGGGCTGTGATGATGTGGGTGGAGGGCCATTCTGCCCTCTTCTCCCTGGGGTTACCCAGAGGGAACGAGTCCCCTATCTGGATCTTAAGTGGGCCTGGGCACGCCCAATTATCTTTCCAAATGGGGACACAGAGTTGGGGCCGGTGAAGCACTTTGGCTTCTGGAGGCCTGGGCAGGAGCCAGGAGAGAGCACTTTGTCTAACAGAAAAAATGAATGCAGTACGCGAAGCGGTTTTCCCCTCAGGACTGTCCCCTTCTCTGCGAGCGAGCTCAGCGGGGCTTCCTGGCACCGGCTCTCAGGGGCCTCTCCCAGCTCCACTGGCTCTGGTCTCTCCCGGACCAGCCTCTCTCTGAGCTTCGCCTCTCCTGCCTCGGACTATGGGCCACCCAGGGGAGGAAGGTGCGGAGCCGTGAGCAGCCCCGCGCCCCGTGTCACCTTGAGCAGCCGCCGGATTCAGGCCACGGTGTTCGGTTTCAGAAACGTACTCCCATGGCTCCCGGCCGAGCCGCTCCGTGGGCTGGGGGGAGGCGCGTCCCTCAGAGGCGGGCCGAGCCCTTCTGCTCACTCGGGAGGAAGGACAGGCCTCGTGCTCCAAGTGCGGATACAAGAGAGACACTAACATGTACATGTCGTCTCACTGAGGCTGTGACCCTGTGGGCTGTGACCCCTTTTAGAGAAGAGGAAACTGAGGCCCGGAGGCGTGAGAGGACTTAGACAGGCTCAGGCCTCCATTTTGCCCCAAGGCTCAGCTCACCCCACTTCTGTATAGTCCCTTCTTGGGACACTGGGGGCCTCTGTGAATGTGCCTGAAACCGTCCCTGGCCAGCGCTGCCTTCCCAGGTCCCCCTTGAGGGATGCAGAGCCCCCCCCACCAGGTGGGCACAAGGGGGTCACCAAGGTCCCCGGGGCAGGAGGCACTTGAACTGCCTGCAAACCGTGGCCCATGGTGAGAGGGGACGGAGAAGCAGGGAGCCCTCCCCATCCCACCTTCTGTCACCAGGTGGCCTCACCCCTCCCTTGCCCTTGTTAAGACCTGACCCAGGGGAGAAAGGGGCTGGGCCCGGCCTCCTGGCTGGATGCAGGTGGGCTGGAGTCCTGAGCTCCTGGTTTCTGCCGGAAGCCTCTGGATCCATTGCCTGGGCAAGAAAGCCTCTGGAGGGTGGAGGGTGCAGGGCCCAGGGTGGGGAAGTCTGTCCCCCCACCTCTGCAGTCCCCCATCTGCCCGTCCCCCCGCGATGTGCTGACCAGAGCCCTGGCCCCACCCTAATTTACAAGACATGCTAACAAGGCTCCTGCACGCACCGGGTGCGGGTCTGAAGCCTGGGGTCACAGGCGACTCAAGTGCACCTGAGGACGTGAACAGCCTTGTGGCAGGCCCAGCAGGAGCGTGGGGGGCCGGGGCAGGTGTGCAGCTCTGTGATGGTCCCAGCGAACCTCTCCCTGCTCAAAGCCCCACTTCCCAAACAGGCCTTAACAGGCGGCGTGGCCTTTGGGCCCAATGCAGACCCTCCCCCACCCCCACCGCCGACGGTCAGGAAGACCCTTCAGGTGTCCCAAATGCCAACACTGGGGGACTGAGAAAGGACAGCCAGTCACCTTCTTGGGGATATGCACCATGGCTTTGTGGCCGTGGCTGGGCGGGCAGGAGCAGGGTGCCTGGCGCTGTCTGGCTTCTGCCGTGCCGAGGAACGGGCCGTGGGTCAGGTGGGGACACCATAGTGTCGCACACCCAGAGTCCCGGGGGAGCGCCCTCCTGGTCTGCGGCAGCACGGGCAGCCCCTGCGGGTCTGGACTCCCCTGAAGGTGGCCCCTGTTCTGGGACTCAGCCTCCACTGGGGCGTTAAAACGTCCTTGCTGAATGAGGGCGATTTGGAAATTCTGCCTCAGGCCCCTTCCTGGCCCCAAGTTTTAAGTCAGCTCCACAGAGAGAGGCCCTGGGTGCTGCTGGGCGTCGGAAACAGAAATAAATTTGGTCCCCATCCTGGACCACCAGAGCCCATGGAGAGCCGGTCCCAGCGACACTGATCTGGCTGCCCCCCACCCCCGGGATTAGAGTAGGAGGTGCTGAGCCTCCCCCCCTCTGCAGGGGGACATGGGACACACGTACACAGGTGCGAGGCACACCGACGCTCATCCCCGTGTACACACACACACACACACACACACACACGCCACACACGGGCTTGCAGACACGCGCACCTGCTCTCCTGCCTGCATCCCCGTGCACCTGGCCCTCCTGGGCCCGTCACGCTCGCAGGAGCCCCCCCCCCATCCAGGTGCAGCCAGGGTGTGGCCCGTGGTTCTTCCATCCAAGCCAATGCCCCCGGGCAGGAATGACACTCTGTGCTCCCTGGGCCCGGACAGCCCCCGCCCCGCCTCCAGCCAGGGGCTGTAGGTCCCGCTGCTACGGGCTGCGGGGGTGGATAGGCCGTGCTGGCCGCGGTGATAACCACCTGTGTGGGCCGCTTTCAAACGCTCGGCCTCGCCCAGCCGCTCCCTCGCCTTCGACAGCCCCGTGGGGAGCCCGGGGGCCCGGACCGACCTGACAGATGAGCAGTTCCGGCCTCGGGAGGGCAGAAGGGAAGAAGGAGCTCCGAGCGCTGCTCAGCTGCTGGCATGGTCCCAATCCCCAGGCAGGTTTCCTAATTTCAGATGCCAGAGCATCCCAGGAAACCAGGGCCCCAGGGTCTGTGGGGCTGGACCAGCAGAGTGGAAGGCTTGGGTTCCCTTGGAATGTGCTAGAAGACTCTTCCTGCCTTGTGGCACCCAGGGGCGTCCTTGGGCCCAAACTGCCCAGTGCAGCCCCACAGTCACCAGCAGTTGACCCTGGTTGCTCAGGGAGCTCGGGTCCCGGCCAGGCTGCTGTGGGCACGGAGCCAGAGAAACAGCTCAACTCCCTGTCCGGGCACCTGCAGCCCTGCGGCCTCCCTCCTCACCACCTCATGCTGTCCTGCTGCATGACGCCTTCCACGGGCCGCTCGGCCAGCGGGGAGGATGGGGTGGCTTCACAGAGGAGGCAGAGGCATCCATGAAGGTCACAGACAGCAAGCCACAGAGCCACGCTCGGGCTCAGGCCGGTCGGCCACCTGCCCAGCACACCTGCCCTGAGCTCCTCCCCATGAAAGCAGATGCTGGAGTCACGTGTCACCCTGAGTGCTCGCCCGGGGACTTCGTCACTCCCACCAGCTGCTTTGGGTGTCCCCAGCCCTAGCCATGGCAGGACAGTGCTGGCCGACAAGGTCTCTCAGCCCAGCTCCACAGAACCCCAAAGGCCCATCACAGACGGCAGCCAGGCCCCCGTGGGGGCGTGTCCAGAGCAGCACCCGATGGCCAGGTTGCTGGCCACCCTCTGAGCCACTCCGTGGATACACACGGCCGGCCTGGCCACAGCGTCTTGCTGATCCTGGCAGGTGTCTTAACCAGGGCTCCCTTGAAGTGTAATGTGTTTCCATGGCAACCAGCGGGAGGGGCCCGGAGTGGTGTTCTTGTACATGAGCGTGCAAGGACACAGCCGTGCCACTGGCCAGCGACAAGAGCAGGGCCGATCCAGGGCAACCTCAGGAGGGTCGGCGCAGAGCTTTAGGCAGCATGCACGAGGGAAGTGGCCTCCCTGTGCTCGTGCGAATCTGTGGACCCGCCCCTCCTCGTCCCCATGTCCCCGTGTCTCCATGTCCTTGTGGGTACGCGGGGTGTGGTCTCCATGCCCGTCTTCTGATGGCCGGTGATAAGGAGCATCGCTGGACGTGCTTGCTGCCTATTTGCGTATGTTACTTACCGAAATGTCGCTTCAAATCCTCTGCCCTTTAAACGATTGGGTCCTTCCCTTTTTGAAATCGTTACTGAGTAGCAAGGACTCCTTAGTCGGGATACAAGCCGCCGGCCCGGCAGGCACGCGTGTCTCCTCCTGCACTGTCAGGACGTTTCACGTCTGCGTCTTCGGGTGTGAAAAGTTTTCAGTCTTCAACACGTCTGACGATCCGTCTTTTCCTTCTGCTCCTTATGCTTTCCAGGTCACAGTGGAGGATGCACTGTGTGGTCCAAGGTCGCGGAGATGCTCGCGATGCGTTCTGAGGGCCTTGTGCTTCGGCTGTCACGGTTGGGTCTCGCTGTCTGGGCTTGTGTCCTCACACCCCGTCGTTCTGTACGTGCGTGTGGACGTCCCCCGGAGCCGGCCACGTGTTTGCCGCCCACCGCGGGGCCCGGTTCCCGTTCTGGAGGTCCAATGAGCACAAACCTGAGGGCTGGTTCCCGAGTCCCACTCCCTCCAGTCGTCTACAGGTGCGCCTGCCCTCGCGGTCTTTACCGCAGGTCCTGAAACCGGGGGTAGGAGTCCCTGACATGCTTCTTCCCATGATTGGAAAAGCTTCACTCTTGTGGGTTCCTTGCGTGAATTTCGGGGGCATCCTTTTTCCGCACACGCGAGCGCACACACCACAGCCGAGATCTTGATAGACATGGTCCCGAAGCTGTAGATGAACGCGAGACTGTTGTCACCGCAGCAGCGGGCCTCTCCCGCCGAGAGCAAGAGCAGCGCCCACTCACCCCAGGACACTCTGGTCTTGGTGGCAGTGCCTTCCGTGTTCGGGTGCACGCCCTGCTCGCCTTTGCTGACTTTACTCGTAGGGACTGTGTTCTCTCAAACGCTCTTGTAAATGGAATTTTGTTTGTTTTCACGTTTTGGTGGTTCACCATGAACGTTTGGGTGTCGCTCTCGCACCCTGCTTCGCTGCCGACCGCTTCGTCCGTCCGAGTGCGGGTGCCGCGTCAGCGTGGATTCCCGGGGCCTCTGCGGGCAACGTCGTGCCACCTGCACGCAGACTCGGTTTGACTTTTTCTTGTCCTGGCTCGATGCTTTTCTTTCGTTTTCTTGCTTCAGCTCTTCAGCCGCACTGGCCGTGCAGCACTGGGGGGACCTGGTGGGACTCCCCGTCCTTGTCTTGTTCCTTGTTTCAGGGGACGCGCATCCCTTCTCTGCACGGAGCATGGCATCAGCTGGGGCGCCGTGGTGACTTGTGAGTGGTGCCCCGGTGTGTCCCGCGACCTCTTCGAGACCAGTAGCCTCCCGAATCGTCTGTGCGTCCTCTGCTCCCTCGCCCTGACCCACCACCTTCCTTCTTCAAGTTTGGAACAAACACCAGCTGCTTCCTACGCGACTTTCAATCCTTCCTCCTAAGCTGGGCCTCAGCACCAAGCCCGAGGGCTTCGTGCCTACGTCTGCACGCAGAACCGTCGGCGGCCAGTAACCGGGGTGCTCCTCGGAGGAGAGGGGAAGCGTCACCCAGAAGTCACAACGGGTACTCGGACGGCCTTGTCCTTGTGCTTGGAGCCGTCCCGAGCCCTTCGGGAGCACCCTGCTGGACAGGAGAATGGGCGGATAAAGAGAGAGCGTGCTTTTGGCTTCAACAACCACCAGGTATCAGGAGGGAGAAATGAACTCTGGGAGCACTAGGGACTCCAGTGTGTTTTGTTAAAATTCATGCAAAATTCATACAGTCGAGGAATAGTTAACGAGCTCCTATTACACTCTAAGCTCTGGGGAAGAAAGAAGGGAGGGGAGAGATGATGCCCCTTCACCATGGAAGCCCCCGTGAAGGCCAGGGTCTGAGCCCGATCAGGCTGAGGGGAGCCAGAGGGCTGGTGCTACCGGGGTCCCCGCCGCGTCTGCCACAGAGCACTTGCACACAGACCGTGGCGCGGACAAGAGGCAGTCAGTGGAGTGAGATGGAGGGTCCATGCTGCCCTGTCCATGCTGTGGACATGGGCACACCATGATGTGCCACTGGTCTGGGGACTAAGGGGGTGTGGTCAGCCCCGGAGGGAGGGCTGGACTCACCGGAGCGCTGAGGGCTGGCTCTGGAAGCGACAGCATCAGAGGGGGCTGGGGATTAAACACGGTTCATTACACAAAATCACACATTTTCTCCCGTCAGCCTGGTCCTTAAGACAAACCTCCAGATTCATGTGGCGCCGCCAGGGACGGGGTGGGGGTCCTGGGGGACATAACAGTGGAGGCGTGCACGTTGGGCAGTTACGAACGAGAATGGATCTGGATGCGGTGGTCAGTAGAGCCTTCCTGGTGCCTCTGGCCCGCGTGGCAGGTGGGGCCGACCGACAGCTGTGGCACCCGTGGAATGATGGCCCTCCGCCGGGGGGGTGCCCTGGAGACGGGCTGTGTGTGCTCTCCGTGCAGAAGCCCCACGCGCCTGGAGGAGACCGAGCTCCCACCCACCCTCTGTGCCACCGCTGACCCCGGGACCAGAAGTCCTCCCTGTTCCGGGTCCCACCTTCGCCACCCGCCGGCAGGGCCACAGCACGCCTTCCTGCCACCTTTCCTCCCCTGGAAGCTTCGAAGAGGCCATAGGCACGACAGAGTCCTCCAGGTTTCCCTCAAATGGGAATCGGGTTAAAACTTTTAAATGGGGCTGTGATAAGCCTTTCCGTCTTTGCATGTGTGTGCGTGTGCACTCACGTGTGTACGTGTACACTCACGCGTGCATGTGAGTGTGTGCACGTGCACACGTGTGTGCATGCGTGTCCGCACTCACGCGTGCATGTGAGTGTTCGTCTGTGTGTGCGCTCGCACATGCATGGGAGGCACGTGTGTGTGCACACACGTGTGCCCTGGGCACCAAGCCTCGCCCTCGTGGTGTGGCTTCCAGGAGATGAGCCACCCGAGGGCCCTCCTCTGCGCACAGGGCCCGGTCCGTGTGTTCTGAAGGGCGGGGCCGGTTTCTGTGACTTTCGTGAGCGTCCTTGGGTGGTTCTTTCAGCGGGAAGTCCGGCCGGCCTCGGGGATGGGCGCCGTTCTCCCAGTGACGGCCGCGTGCCCAGAGACCACCTCTCTTATCCCCCGGGACCGGGAGAACAGGGCTTCACGATCCAGGGACGAGGTCTGTGCAAGCCTTTATCAGCGAAGCAGAGGGACCTGGAGATGTATTTAAAGGCTTTATTATAAGAATCTGTCCTTATGCCGTTGTGGGAGCTGGGGACACAGGCTACGGGGAGGCTCCTGCCTCTGTCTGTGGTGGGTCCTGAAGCCAGCAGGGCAGCCCGTATGCTCCGGGGACAGGCAGAGCTCGGGATAGTCTCCTGCCTGTGGCCTCGCACCTGGCCTGGGAGGTAGAAAGCCTGTGGAGGAATCGGGCGGGCACAGGGGCTGCCCCCGTGCCCACAGGCGGGCCAGCACCCAAACACTGGTGCATCTCAGCCTTCCCAGCACGCGAGGAGCACAGTCACGGCCGCTGGCCTCCCCAGTCCCGTGCGCGGCTGCTCTGGGGCTCAGGCTCACCCAGGGCATGTAGCTGAGGGCACTCCGGGCAGGGGAGGCCCGCTGTGGTCCTCCCCTTGGCAACCAGCGTCCACATAAAGCTCACCACAGACTTAATGCCCAGACAAGTAGCAAAATCCAAGCTCAGGCCTCACGTGGAGGCCCCTCTCCTCCGCGAACCGGAAAACTCGAGGGGCACAGAGCCCTGTCACGCACGTTGGGGTGATGTTCATTCCAGCAGCAGCCAAACCCCACTCCCCTCTGAGGTCCCGCGGCTTCAATACCACGGGCATTAGGCATCTGTTACCCCAAAACACAGGCTTGAGCAACATGCCTGGACTGCCTTCAAGTTTCTGGGGCCGGAACCCTGGGGCCTAGCCGGCCGCCCCTGACCCCAGGCTGGTGGGCACTGCCAGGAGGGGTCAGCCAGGCTGCGGTTCCGTCTGGAGGCTGGATCGGGAAGGTCCTCCCTCGCCCGCTCGCAGGGCTGCCGGCCTGAGCGGTCGGGCCCTGCCACACGGACTTCTTTGCGGGGCTGGGCGGAACCTGGCGGAGTGGGGGCTGCAGAAGACCGAGGGCAAGAGACGGGGCCAGCAAGCAGAGGTGACGGTGTCTTTGCAGCCCGGCGGTGAAGTGCTAACCCGTCCCATTGGCCGTGCTCCCTCCGTTCGTGAGCAGGAGCCGCGAACGCAGCCCACACCCAAGCACAGGGTTCAGGAGGCCGTGAGCGCCCACGGGTTAAGCTGGGCGCAGGGAGATGGGAGCCGGGCACGGGAGAGCAGCTGCCGGAACCATCACACGCCGCTCCCCGCTGCACCCCTGGCCCTTACGCCCACCGTGTCCACTCCCATCCCGTACCCCTGTCCGTCTGTGCGCCAGAGCTGGGGGCGGCTCCTTGCCTGACGGGAGGCTCCAGCCGTGCTCCTGACGCGTGTAGACCACCAAGGACGGCTCGAGCACTGGGGGCTCCTGTTTTCTGTGTCGTGAACAGAAGGTAGAGGAGCCTGTAAGCGTCTCTAAGCGCGGATGCCCCCGAGCCAGCTGCTTGATTTTCTTGGGCCCTGCGTGCCGCCCCGGGGCTTTCCAAATGGGTACGGCCCCGGCCCCAGGCGGCCCCAGGGGATCTCAGATCTGGGTCAGCAGAGAAGACCTGAACTGAAGCCACACGGCCACGCAGCCCGTCCTTGCCGAGCCCGTTCTGGGAAGCTTCCCTCCTGCAGGTTCGGAGGAAGCAGTGCGGGCAGCTCTGGCTCCGAGCGAGGGGTCTGGGGCCAACACTGGGCCGCACTGTGGTTTTGACCACTGTTTGGTCCCTTCCTTTAACAGATGTGGATTCAGGGCTGACTTCTGAGGCAAGGGTGGCCGAGAGAGGCCAGGGGATGGAGCTGCCCTCCACAGGGAGGTCTACGTGCCCTTAAGCACTTAGGATCCAAGCCCACTTGGGCGTGGACACTCCGAGAGTGTGGGGCTCACAGTGGGGGGCGTGCTGTGATGGGCCTCAGCGACCGTTCTCTCTGGAAGGCCCCAGGCATGTCCACTGCGTGGAACAGAATATGCCAAGTCTGGAGGTAGGAGGTCTGGGGCGACAACGTACAGGCCTGGAACCTTCCCAGTGCTGGGTGGGGAGAGGGGTGGGGTCCCCAGGATCATCGTCTGTGATGCTTGACCACCAGCTCGGGCTGGGGTGGGCCTGGGGATCAGCTGCGTGGCCAGTGTGTGCAAACATGAGGCAGATGGCCCAAGGTCACTGGTGGGGACCCCCAGGCCAAGACTACAGGGTCCTCGGGAGGGAACACCGCCCCTCCTGGCCAGGCCCAGGCTGGGCTCTAGCCCAAGTGGGTTCCTTCGGTAGAGGCGAGAAGCGGATTGGACCTGGCCCTCCAGGGGCCCCCATTTGTGGTGTGGCCCTGGGATGTGGTAGTCATTCTGCACACAGATGGGAACACCGAGGCCCGAGGGACTGGGTCGCCCTGACCGTGGCCGAGCTCAGATCCTGCTGGTGCCTCTTTAACCTCAAAGAGTGAAGACAGTTGTCAGAGGGAACAGGCTCGTGAACCCAAAGGTGCTCGACGCGCGAGTTGCGTGGGGGGGGCACAGCTCCCACAGTGCTCGCACGCGTGCTCTCACACTCACACACGTGGGTGTGCGCCGCTTCCCTCTGACGCGCGCATCATGGCCATAACATCCCCAAGTTGCTCGACACAAAGGAAGAACCGTGCGAGGGAGGTTCTGCGTGCTGAGAACTCACTCCACGTGGGGAATAATCAGTTGCTGGCGCCAAGTCCTAGCGGCGAGATGACACACGCTGGCGGCCAGAGGTGCGGAATTGCCGCTGGAGTGAGATCCCGGGTGGCTAATGGGGGCACATCTGCAGGGTTTTAGACAAAATGAGGATCGTGGGTGCGAGCTGTAGCTTTTGAGATCGGGGCTGCCGTGGGGGCCTCTTGGGGTTCCCGTGAAGCCTTCGACCTGCCGCTGCCAGGCGACAAGCCAGCACCACGCATGCGCTGTGTTGGACCGCTGGCGGCTGTAACGGAGCCGCAGATGGGCGGCTCGAACCACAGAAACCCGTTGCCCCCGTCCCGGAGGTGGGCGTCCAAGATCACGGTGCTGCAGGTTTTCTCTCGAAGCCTCTCAGTGACTCACACATGCTGTCCTCTCCCTGTGTCCTCATGTGACCTCCCTCTGTGCGTCTGTGCCCTACTTTCCCCTTTTGATAACGACACCAGTGCCCCTGGGGGAGGCCATCCTAATGGCCTCACTTGAACTTGGTCCCCTCTGCAAAGACCCTGCCTCCAAACACAGTTGGGTTCTGAGGTTCTGGGGTTAGGATTTTGGGGGGACATGGTTCAGGCCCAGCACTCACCTTGGCCATGCGTTTGCTCACTTGTCTTTGTTTTCCGTCATTGACACGATGAGCTTCCCCTGTGCCTTCTGGGTGCTGAGCTGGACCGGACAGAGCGGCCCTCTGGGAGCCCGGCGTGTGGCGGACATGAGGAGGGAGCCCAGTTGTGCCTAGCAGGGACAGAGGTCCCCCAGGCTAGGGGGGCAGTGCCGCCATGGGCCTCCACCCCTTGGGGACTTGGGGGGCAGGCTCTTTGGAGAAGCCTTTATTGAAACCTGAGTCCACCGGATCAGGTCGAAGCCCAGGGGGGAGGGGACAGCACCAAGAGCTAGCTAGAGACAGGAAGGACCCAAGCCCTGGTGTGTGCGTCTGGGTGGGTCAGCTTCTGCCTTGTCTGTGGAGGGCTAGTGGGGGCTGGAGGCCAGGCACGGAGGAGCCTCAGAGGACGAGGATGGCTGTCCTGCGTGTGTCCTCTGACCCAGTCCCATGCCCCTTGGAGGCCATCTTGGGAGATCACCGGGCACAAGGGCGAGGTGGGCTCTAGCAGAAGCCAGCTGTGGACACAAAGCCACACCAGCTCTCAGGGACCCAAGCCCCCTGGCTCACAGCCCACCTTCCTGGGCTCAGGTGGCAGAGAGGGAGGGCAAGGCAGGATGCACCTGGGAAGTGTCACTGCTGACCTGGGAGTGGAATGTGGCACCTCGTCTTCATTCATGGGGCCGGGTCCCATGGGACCAAGAGCCCCTGGGAAACCTGGCCGTGCGTGCCCGGGAGGAAGAGAGCGCGGACAGCACGCACATGGCCGTCTCCAACTCTGTGCCCACCCGAAGTCTGTTTCAGATCCGTGAGCGCTGACTCCAGCGTGAACGCCCTCTGGGACGGGCATGAAAGCCCTCGAGCGGTGGCCTCAGGGACTCGTCCTGCGCCCGTGTACCGTGAAACAGCACGTGAAACAACGCGCCGTCTCGGGCAAGCCGCGAGCCACGCCTCCTCGCAGACGCGGGGCCGGCGCCACGGCACGACCCAGGGGCGAGGTTGGGTTCGATACTAAGGAGGGTTTGCATCCACCGCTGCACGTCGGCGTGGAGGAACGTGGGTGGGTTTCACAGAAAACTTAAACCATGTTATCATTTCTTAAGCAACCGTCCCTCCAGGGGCGTGGCCGGGACTTACCCTATGGGAGCGTGGACGACGGGATAGCAAGTGGCTCTGGAGACTGTCACCAAATTGCAGCTTCCCCTTGCTCCCTCCCTCGGACCTTGGGTTCCTGGGGAGACCGGCTGCCACACGTGAGGACACCTACCAGCCTGGGGAGACGTCCACGTGCTGCGAGGAGCCAAAGCCTCCTCTCCGGCCCTCTCGGAAGCGGCTTCCCCGGCCCCGTCGGCCTTCAGACTGCCCTGCCCTGGCCGAGCCTCACGGCAGGCTCCTGAGGCTCCTGAGGCGCCCGAGACAGCGCCCGTCTAAGCTCGCACTGAAGGCCTGACCCCGCGAAGCCGAGAGGCGGGAAAGGGCTGTTAGTGAAGCCTCCGTGTTCTGGGGTCATGTTTTACGCAGCAGTGACAGCGAATATACCATCTTCGCGAGGGGAGGGGCCGGGACGCAGACCCTTCCTTCCGCCTCTTCCCCTCTGTGTCCTCCGGGTGCGATGCTGGGGAGCCCCGGCTGGACCCCGGGAGTGAGCTGAGGCCAGGCAGCCTGACGGCAGGAGCTGGCCCCGTGGGTGTGAAACCCCAGCCGCGGCCTGTCAGGCGGCTCGGGGCAGGTGCGTGGCCCCAGGCCTGCCTCATGGTCCTGACTCTCTAGGCGCCCGCCCTGAGGACCTCCGTCTTGACCGTGAACCTGGGTGAGTCGTCTTAGCTGTTGCTTCTCTGAACCCCGAACCCACGTCTGTGCCCCTCAGTGTGCCCCGCACAGGGGGAGCCCACGGGCCCCCCAGGATGAGCCAAGGGATGAAGCCTCTCTCCACCGCTTGAGGCTTCTATGAGTAACGTGTGTGGCCTTTAGAATTGGGGCGGCGGGGGGAGAAAGTCAGAGTAATCGGGCTGAGCCCGAGGCCCCTGCTGCTGTCCCTGCGACGAGCCACAGGAGCGTTGTCGTTCCAGCTGCTGGGGAGACGTCCACAAGCCAGGCTCCGCGTCCATGGCTCTCCGCCCCCCACCCTCCCCGGGATGCACAGCTTGTTTGAAGAGTCCTGAGAGGGCGGAAGTGGGCTCCGTGCTCCGTGGGAAGAGCTCCTCCAAATGGACTGAGAACCAAGGAGACGAGGTTAATGGAGCCAGCCGGGGAGTGGCCCCCTCCTCTGTCCCCGGACTGTCCCCGCTGTTAATGGGCCTTCCTGGAAAGGCCACCAGGGGCCAGTCCTAATGCTCCGTGATGGGCCACACGGGGACTTAATGGCCTGAGGCTGCCGTGCATAGAAGAACCATTTTTCCAAATTCCCCATTTCTTCGTGACAAAGAGACTCACTTCATCCGCCAGCAGGGTCCACAGCCTTGGTCTGGGGGGTGGTCAGCAGAGTGCAGGCTCCTGGCAGCCTGGAGTGTGGTCGGCTCTGCCCCACGCTCATAGGCCGCAGCCCTGAGCCGGGCCGGGCTTGGTGGGTGGCGTCCCCCACAGTCTGGGCTGGACATGCCCCTGGGTGACTCAGAGCCCCGCTTTCGTGTCTGGGCCCATGTTCTCCTTTGTGACCTGAGGCTGCATGCGAACTCCATGGGCACAGGTGTCCCATGAGGGATGGGCCCAGGGGACAGCTCTGGAGCCGGACACACTGATGGGACCGTGATAAAGACACTGCCCCCCCGGGCTTCGCAGCCCAGGATGGGGCAGGAAGGGTTCCCTGTGGACCAAACCCCTGGTGAGAACAGGGACTTTGGGAGGGGAGCCCCTAGCGAGGTTGTCCCAATGACCAAGCCTCTTGGGATGCTGGGCCACTGGCGTCCTGACTCTCGGGTTCCTCAACTAGAAGACAGGTCCGCGAGGGGCCCCTCTGTGGCGGCTGGACAAGAAGCAGGGGGAGCTGAGGCCGGGCATGTGGGCGGCTGCGGTGGGAGCGGCGTTCACGGCTCACCTTACACACAGCTTCCTGCTCGTCGTTATGAACAGCTTGGTTCCGCGTGGTCAGCAATCTTAGAACAAACTAAAACACCACTCAGCAAGGCCCGCTCCTTGCCAGGCCCAGAATGAGTGACTGGACCCCGTACCCAGTGGGTGCTGTCCTGGTTGGATGAGACGGGGTGGCCTCCAGGCGCTGGGACCTCTCCCCTCTCCAGCGTCCCTTCCAGGAGAGAGAAGCTCTCCCGTGGTTTGCAAGGTGGGACCCTCGCGGCAGCACCCACGGATGGGGGATGGTGGCCGAGCGTGGACGCAGCCTCAGTGCCGTGGCCTGCCCAGGTCATCCCTCCACAGCCTCCAGATCGTCCTGCCCCCGCTCCCCCAGGAAGGGGGCTGCCCCGGGGCACGGACGATGTTCGCTCGTGCTGCTTTCTCTGTAGCTCTGCTTCCCACGGCACTAAATTTGGGTTTCTTTTCCTTAAAAAGCAGAGACGTAATTGGGACAATCCTTTATTCTACGGATTCCCTTTCCGTTGAGCTCAGAGATGTGCTTCTACAAAAGCGACTGTTTGCTTCTTAATGGGGAAGAGGTTGGTGACGACTAAGGAGACAAGCCCATCTCAGCAGAATGTGGGCAGTGGGCTCATCCCACCAGCGCCTCCTTCTCCAGGGTACCGAGGTGGTTCCCTGCCTGGCTTGCCCCTGCCCCGCCTTCTACAGTGAAAAGAAATGAGGGCCTGGTGGAGGTGAGCCAGAGGAGGGACGCTGGGGGAACTCTGGGCCCTGGAACCTTCCATCTGGTGAGGGTGACACGTGTGTGCTCCTGACCTCATCAGGGAAGGTGGCGGCAAATGGCTCCAGGCTGGGAACTGAACATTCAACATTTGGGCCCCAGCGTGGGCCCAGAGAGGCAACATGAGCTTCTCAAGGTCACACAGCAGATGAACAGCACGGGGGAGTCACTGCTTCTCCACTCCACCTGGGGGTCCCCCAGGCAGCCCCAGCAGGAAGGGGACGTCTGAGGGCACCCCAGCCATCTGGAGGAGCTGAGGCTTCCCTCCTGAGAGAGCAGCTGACCTTCACTTGCCTGGAGCCCGGTTTCTGCATCTGTAAGGAGAGAGCTGGGTGGTGGTGAGCGGGCACAAAATGTCAGCGGGGAAGTGCTTAGTAAGCCAGAGCCGCTGGAGACTAAAGCCTCATTATTCTCAGCAGAGGCGAAGCTCCAGGCAGCTCCTCTGGGCACAAATGTGGCCGACTGCCTCCCTGCTCTCAGGCGAGGGTGGGAAGAGCGGGCTGCCCACCACCCCTGCCCCCTGCCTCCCCGCCCCGCAGGCAGCCTGGTGTCAGCCCAGGGAAGGGCAATGCGGACCGGGGCCAGGCAGGGGGCTCGGTGGCCTCCCAGGGTTGCATGGCTGGAGAAGCCCGGTGGGGTCTGGGAGGCCATGCACCCGGGCTGAAACCTCACACGGGCACAGGTCCGGGGAGTGAAAGCCCAGTCTGGGGCAGAGGGAAATTCATCCCCAGCCCCCACTGAGTGCAGGGACTCTGAGATGGGCAGAGCCCACCCCGCCCCAAGGACACCTCCTCCAGGGAGCCCAAGATGTATCCCCTGCACCCCAGCTTTCCCGTCACCATCCCGCACCTGCTCTCTGTTCCCCACCCCTGTGATCTACGACCCCAGACTTCAGACCTTCTCTCCTGCCTGCTGCTCGCTGGAGGCTCTGCCTGGAGACTCGCCCTCCTTGGAAGAGCAGGGTTGGGGCTGGTGCGGCACTGCCTTCCCCGGGGAATGCTTTCCAGGCTGTCCCAGGGGTCCGGTGCCAGGGCCTGTGGGCACCGGGGGCTTCTGCGGTGGGCGCTGGGCTGGGTGGGCGGTCTCCCTGGGATGGTTCTCTGGGAATCGTCTTTCTCTGCACTTACCGAGGAGAGTCAGCGGGCTGTGGGCAGCGGGCTGTGCCTGATCTCGGTTCCCACCTTCACTCACTGAGCCCACGTGAGCGAACGCGTGTGTGCCCCGTGCCTCCCTCGGGCGCCCACAGGCTGGACTTCACGCGGTTCTGACTTCATGCAGACGACACGGATGTCACAGGACCCGGGAGGGCCGTCCCCACCATCAACCTCCGTCAACCTGCTTTTTGTGACGAAGTGACATTAAACGGCACCTGGCATCTGTCTCACTACCTTGAAATTCTGTTCCTCCTGGAGACGTTCGCTGTGGACTGAGAGCTGGCGGCTATGCGTGGGTCCGTGGCCACGGGGCGGGGGCCCCAACGCTGGGCCTCATGCCTTGGAGCCCCACGCACACCCGATTTGCAGCCCGAGCTCCCGCAGCCCCGCCCTGACTGTCTCTGGACCTCCGGGGGGGAGAGGGGGGGCCCCCGGCTTCTCCGTAGGCTCTGCCATCGACTCAGAGGAGCAAGGGTGGGGTCATTTGTCATTCAATTAACGGTGTCGGCAGACTCATTATTTAAATGACCAACCACATGTGTGATCAATCTTTAATGAAATAATAATTGTACTTCCCAGTCAATGAGAGCCCAGCCTCTCCTAAAACCATCTTGGTATGAATAATTAATGGCAGGGTGTCCTGCCTACAAGGGCCAAGTGTCCATGGGTTGCTATTTTCAAGGCGGTTTAGGGCAAGAGCGTCCAAGCCGAGGAGAATGGAAGGGCGAGCCGGCCCCGCGCCGGGGTTCCTGAGGATGTGCCAGGACCCACTCCCGCCCACCCAGCCTGGCGTCCTCGCTGAGGGCAAGGTCCCCCTCCAGCCAGATGCCCTGACCCGGGGATGCTCCGGCTGGCCGGGCGACACGGAGGCAGCTGGGATCAGGCATCGAAGTCAGCGGCCTTCCCTCCCTGCGCACCCCTGCGAGCCTCACCTGGGGTGGCTCTGACAGCTGGAGCATCTGGGCTGCGAGGAGTGGACGGGCAGGGGGAGGACGGGAGACACGGCCCCCTCTGCATGTGAGCAGGGGCGTCCTCACGCCCGGGGCGCTGCTTGGCACCCGCGGCCCGGCTGAGGTTGCTGTGTCCTCCATGCAGAAGAGGTCCCGGGCCCTCCTGTGGAACGAGGTCCTCTCCAGAGCTCAGGACAGGCCAGGGCGGACCCTGAATGTGGGGTCCTGGTTGTCTAGGGAGCGTGCCATCTTGGCCCATTTGCTGCCTCCTGGAGCTGCGGGGGCACAGCCAGGAGAGTTGTGTTAAAGCGTCAGGGCCCCTGAGGATCTCAGTCTGCTTGGTCCTTCCTGCCGAGACCGTGTGAGGCCGTGTGGACGCCTTGAAACCCCACAGGCGCCTCACGTTCAAGCCCACGGGCAGATCCCGACTGCGTCCCGCTCCTGTCCGCCACAGGGAAAAGCCGCTCCTCCTGCCCTGGCCGGGGTGTCTCGGTGTCCCGTCGGCCGCTGCCCCCAGCCCAAGAGGCACATCTGTCACCCCATCACCTGGCCCTGGAGTCTCTGGGACACGATGTCTTCCCCGTGCCTGGAACACACCTGGCGGAGGGCAAGGACACTCAGTGGAGGCCTCCTGCCCAGAAGGGCTCCACACAGCCCGCTGAAATGCTTCTCTAGCTCTGCTCCAGTTTTGAGGTGACCCAGGAAGATGAAGGTTTTAACCCATTGCATCCCGAGTTCATCTGACCGACCCTGTGTCCTCAGCCGGTGTCCTGTCCAGCCAACACCCTGATGGTTCTTGGGGCACAGGGGTGCTGGGGGCTATCAGCTCGAGTTGTCCAAGGGAAGGCAGACTCAGGGTCCTAGGTGGCTCGGGCCCAGCCCCCAGCCCCTCCCGGGAGCTTGCTGCCCCCTCCTCCTGCATCACACCAGTCCTCCTGCCCCAGAACCCCCAACTGGTCTACCCCCGTCCCTCTCCGTCCCTCTGACCACTTTCCCACCACACACAGGCACGGATTCACCTGCCCAGTCAGTGAGAGCCTGAGGCGTCCTCCGCCCCTCCCCAAACTCTAGCACCTGGCGAGCCCCTCTTGCTCGGCCCCGCCCACCGAAGAGCTCTGTCTGTGTCCTTTGTTCCTTAGCTCTTAGCAGCCAGCCCCAGGCCTGGCACATGTGTGATGCATGGATGTCCACCTGGCTGCTGGCTGAGGGGAGGAGGGCTGCAGGGACAAGTGACACGGAAGCCGCATCTCCCTGGGGATTCTGGAGGTGAGGCGGGTGTTCCAGAGGCCCTGTCCTCCGTCCTCAGCCCCCAGCCGCCACCAGGATGCGCCTCGCTCCCGTGGCCATTTGGACCCGTTTCTGTTCTTCTACCTGATTCTGCAAATGAGCTCATCATTAGTCACTTCCCAGAAAAGTACATTTCACGAATAATCACATTGACTTGATCACATCTGCTTGGATGCTGTCAGCTTTTATAACCTCAGGGATCGCGACGGTGATTAAACAGTCAGTGTGTGGTTGGCTTGATGTCTCTCTCACCTCTGAGGGCGGCGGTCCCATCTGTCTTGCTCCTACTTCGCCTCCCCGTGCCCAGGCCACTGGCTGGTGTATTTACATTTGGTGAATAAATATTTGTGGAGTGAATGTTTCTAGCGAAACCTTTCCGTGGCTGGGGAAAATTTAAAAATTAACATAGCTTCCAGCCAAGAAGGAGTAACAGGAACCAGATTACTCTCTCCCTCCTGACACGACTGAAAAAACACAACACAGAACAACAGAATGCTAGAAAAAATGTATCAAACAATGGGTCTCAGGAGTCTGGAGAGCAAACAAAAAAAGAAATACACCTTGGAAGGTGTGAGACCAAGGAAGGAAGCCCCACGACATTTGCACCTGCTTGCCTAGAGAGTTTTTAGGTTGCAGACAAGAAGGGTGAGCTGGGAGGACCCCTGAATTCTCACAAAGTGGAGGAAATGAAGCTGGGAGTTTGGGGAGCCCTGGAGGTCACCATGCACAAGGTAGAGCACCAAAGACGGGGGGCCCATCAGCAGAGGAGACTCACGGGTTTTCAGTAAATAAGCATGTGAGGCCAGGGGGAAAAATATCCAAAAGAATCATGGGGAGCAGTCCCAGGAACACATGCAAGACCAGGCATGTGGGACGTCATGAGTCCCAGGGCATCAGGTGGGACTCCGGGAAGAGCGTGGCCTCCGCAGTGAAGAACGTGGCTCTGGATGGCCCTGTTCTCATCTGGAAAAGCTCACCAAAAGGATAACACATCTCCCGTAACTTAACAGTGTCCCAGAATAAGCCAAGGAATTTATCAGATTATATATAATCTTGGGTATCCGATAAGGTAAAATTCATGATAACTAGCATCTAACCAAAATTTACTGGGCATGAAGAAAGCAAGGAGATACCGTCCACACCGAGAAGAAAAATTAACCCACAGAAACTGACATGGAAATGACACCGACAACAGAACTGGCCGGGGAGGACAGTCCAGTTAGTGTCACCATATCCCATGTGGACAAGGAGCCACAGGGAAGAATGGACGTGGCACGCAGAGACACGGGAGACACAAGGGAGCTGAGTCAACGCTCTTGACGTGGAAACGGCAAATTCTAAGGAGGAGAGGATCCGATGGACTTGGTGCCAGCGCCAACCCTGGAGAGCAGACCCCCGGGGAAATGAGAGACGCAGCCGCGGAGACGTCGCCACGCAGAACACAGAGAACGAGACAAAGCGGTAGCAGAGCGTGGAGGCTGTGGGAAAGCCACACGCGTCCTGACAGATGTGTGACTGACATCTCCAAGGGAGACACGAGATGGGGCCACCAAGGCACCCAAAGAAATAAAATACAAGCATTCTCAAATTGATGAAAACTATAAACCCACAGTCTATATATCCCAGTGAGTTCCAAGAACGCAAATCCAAAACACAGGTACCCACGGTACAAAATAATCTCGGGCTTTGAACTAGTGGTAACGAGAGTATCTTGCGGGTCGCCAGAGAAAAAGGACCTGTGCATACAGAGGAGGGGAGGACGGGTCAGGTCTTTTGGTAGGAACAACCTGAGGCGGAGATCAGCCTCGTTAGAGTCTGGAGAAGAGCAGGGCGGTCGAGCTGGGACTCTGAGAAGTGACCGACATCCATCTACGGGGAGTGGCAGGTGCCCAGCACAACGACTTCATCCACATCCGTGAGAAATGATGACCCCCACGGGCTCAATCCTCCTCCATTGTCTCCCACAGACACAATAAAGAGAGAAGGAAAGGATGTTCCCCTTGTGGTGAGAACTCTTAGGGGCTGCTCGCTTGGTATCTTTCCTCTATGGCGTTCAGCCGCGTTGACCATGTTGTGTGCCGTTTTTCCAGTCCCACCTTTCCACGCCCGTCCTCAGGCCCACACCTGCCCACCCCCGGCCTCTGAGAACCACAAATCCAATCTCATTTTCTGACTTTGGTATTTTAATGGTGTAAATGAGATAATATAGTATTTGTCTTTGTCTGACTTACTTTACTTAGCTTAATGTCTTCAAGGCCCATCCACGCTGTTGCAAATGGTAGGATTTCCTTATTTTTGTGACTGAACAGTGTGTGTGTGTGTGTGTGTGTGTGTGTGCGTGCGCGCACACTCACCACATTTTCTTTACCCATTCGCCCATCGGTGGACACTTAGGTTGTATCTGTGTCTTGACTATTGTAGATAACGCTTCAGTGAACTTGGAGATGCAGAAAACTTTTCAAGTTAGTATTTTTGTTTCCTTTGGATAGACACCAAGAAGTAGAATTGCTGCATCACATGGTACTACTACTTTTAACTTAAAAAGGGGGGTATTTATTTGAGAGAGAGAGACAGAGACAGAGAGCTCACACACAAGCCAGTGGGGAGGCAGAAGGAGGAGCAGACTCCTTGCTGACCAGAGAGCCCGATGCGGGAGTTGGTCCCAGGACCCTGGGATCATGACCCAAACTGAAGGCAGATGCTTAACCGCCAAAGCCCCCCAGGAGCTCTGATTTTTAACATTTTGAGGAGCCTCCATATTGTGTTCCATAGTGTACGCACCAGTTTTCATCCCCACCAACAGGGCAAGAGGGCTCCCCTTTCTCCGCATCCCCGCCGACACTGGTTTCTTGTGTGGCTGATTTTAGCCACCTGACAGGTGTGAGGTGGGGTCTCATTGCGGTTTTGATCTGTTTTTCCCAATGATGAGTGCTGTTGAGCATCTTTTCACATGTCTGTCGGCCGTCTGGGTGTCCTCTTTGGGAAAAGGTCTATTTTTAATTGGATCATTCGTGGATTTTTTTGCTGTTGAGTTGTATGAGCTCTTCATATTTTGGAAATTAACCCCTTAAGAAATATAAGACTTACACGTGTTTTTCCCAGCCCATCTTTTCACTTTGTCGACCCTTTCTTTTGCTTACAGGAGCTTTTCAGTTTGATGTCGTCCCACTTGTGTATTTCTTATTTTGGTCCTTTGTGTGATTTCCAAAACATCATTATGAAGCCCCACGCCAATGTGCTTTTTTCTCATTTTCTTCTAGGAAGAAAACTCCAGGAGTTCCATGGTTTTAGAGCTTACATTTAAGTCTGTAATCCATTCTGAGTTAAGTTCTGTGAACAGTGTAAGATAAAGGTCCAAATCCATTCTTTTTTTTTTTTTTAAGATTCTATTTATTTATTTGACAAAGAGCGTGAGCGCAAGTAGGGGGGACGGCAGGCAGAGGGAGAGGAAAAAGCAGGCTCCCTACTGAGCAGAGAGCCCGATGCGGGGATTGAGCCCAGGACCCTGAGATCATGACCTGAGCCAAAGGGAGAGGCTTAATCACTGAGCCACCCAGGGGCCCCCAATCCCATTCTTTTACATGGGAAGATCCAGTTTTCCCACCAGAACTTACTGAAGAGACTGTCTTTTGCCCACAGAGTATTCTTGGTTCCCTGTCAAATATTAGTTGGCCATGTAAACCTGGGATATTTTCTGGGCTCTCAGTTCCATTCCTTTGGTCTTTTTGCCTGTGTTTACGCCAGTTCCATCCTGTCTAGTTACTACAGCTCTATAGTAAGCTGCAGTTGGGGAGTACGGTGTCTCCTATTTTGTTCTTCTCTCTCAGGATTGCTTTGGTTATTTGGAGTCTTTTGTGGTTCCATATAATTTGAAGGTGGTTTTCTTATTTTGTGGGGGGAAAAAATGCCGTGGGGATTTTGATGGAGATTGTACGGAATCTGTAGATAGTTCTCGGTAGTATTGACACCTTAGCAATATCAGTTCTCCCAGTCCATGGGCACGGATATCTTTCCATTTGTTTTGTGTCTTTCATTTCTTTGATCGATGTCTTGTAGTTTTCAAAGTGAGAGATATTGCACCTTCTTCCTTAGATTTATTCCGAAGTATTTTATTGTCTTTGAGGCTAATGTAAATGGAATTATTCATTTACTTTTCAGAAGCGTCACTGTTCAGATTAAAAAAAAATGCTATCAATTCTTAGAGTAAGCTGGAATTCTCCTTTCAGGAAAATTATCTTTAGGAAACGAAGGTGAAATAAAGAGGGCTTTTTAGTCATGCGACAGCTGAAACAATCTATCACTAACAGACCTACACGACAGGCAGCACGAGAAGGAGTCTTTCAAGCAGAAGGAAAATAAGACCATATGGAAATCTATTTAAATCAAAAACAAAAAAGTGTTATGAAGTTTATAACATAGGAGGGGGGAAAGGAAGGACAGTGATGGGAGGTTATTTCATAAGTGAAATGATGTATTGCTTGAACACAGACTTTGGTAAGCTAAATGTGTACATGATAAGTCTCAAAGTAACCAATAAAATATGAGGGGTTAGCTAATTAGCCAAAAAAAGAGTTAAAATTTTCTTTAAAAAAATTGCAGGTGATTTTTTAAAAACACTTTGAAAAGAGGAAAAAAGAACAAAGAAAAAGGAAGCAAGACGGTAGATTGAAAACCAGTGTAATAAATAATCACATTAAGTGTAAATGGTCTAAACACCCCAAATAAAAGGCAGAGATTGACAGACTGGGTAAGCAATCTGTGTTTGGCTTGTAAGAATCCCACACTAAGTATAAAGACAGAAATAGCCCCAAAGAACATGAATAAGGAAAGATATATCATGCTAATAGTAATCAAAAGCCATCTGCTTTGGCTCTATTAATATAAGATAAAGAAGATCTTGCTGCAAAGATATCACCAAAAGAAAGTCTTTTCATAATGACGAAGGAGTCAGTTAAAAGGGCGCATAATAGTCCTCAGCATCTATGCACCTAATAACAGAGCTTCGAAACATGCAGAGCAGAAACTGGTAGGACTGCAAGGGCGCTGATGGCTGGAGGTCATGTGCCGACCACTGCCCAAAGCGGAGCATCCAGGCCATCCTTAAGGGGGCCTGGGTCGTGCCTTTTCATGTCCACCACTGGGCCCTGGGTTCCTTAGAGTCCATGTTGGCTGGGAACAGAAAGGTCTCTGCCCGTTTGTTCTAGGATTGAGCAGGGACAAGATGGGTAAGGTGGGGGAGGAGGTAAGGCGGGGCTTCCTTGCTCCACTGCTTCAAGATTTAAATGTACTGGTGTTTTGAAGCATGTGCCAGAGCCCAAGAGGGACCTGCTCAGGTCCCAGACCCTGAAGGCTGCCTCCTCAGGGGCTGAGTCCCCCTCCCTGGAGTGGGCAAGAAAGGGTTACCTGTTGGGACATCACAGGTGGGGGAAGGAACCCGTAGCTGGGTGTGTGACAAGATGAGAACAGGAGCCGCCTGGAAGGGTGTGTCATGAGTCAGCATGTTTCTACGCAGAAAGTGCTCAGTAAATGTGGACATAAATTTTATGAACACGGACCAGACCTGCTTCACAAACTTCGTGCTGGGGACTGAGAGAAGTGGAGTTCCCTTCCACGCAGTGTCAGACCCAGGGCAGCCCATCACACGAACTCTGGGGATCACACACGTGCCCCTTGGCACCAACTATATGTCGTGTGCTCCATTCCTGCCGCCTCCTCCTTCCCACTCACTCCGACGCCAAAGCGCTCTCCTGCGCCGTGCGGCACTCCTAGAGCTGCTTTCCCAGAGCTGCTGGCTTCTGGCTCATCACCACGGGGTGGGTGCCATGCGCCTTCCCATGGACAGTTGCCCCATTACCTGACGGCGGGGGTGGGTGTGCAGGAAACGCACTGCTGCCCCGGGGAAGGATCTGAGCAGCCGCGCAGCGCTAACCTTGCCCTTCGCCGCCTCCTCCATCAGCCGCTGTTGTCGCCCTGCCAGCTTCCTCTGCCCTCCTCCATGGGCAAGCCTCAGCGCCTGTGCGGACTGGCAGCGGAGCTCCCTGTTGGCCTCACAGCTCTGGGTCCGGGCGCACAGAATAAAGCACAAGTGTTCAGCATGGAAAGTTGTTTTTTTTGTAATTTGCTTCCAGACTTGGTATCAGCTCTGCGGCGTCACGAGCTCTCTGAGACGGGGCTGGCCCTTGCCCTGCTGCCAGGGGCAGCGCCATACCCGATTTCCCACCAGACTGCTGAGCTCCTTCTCCGCTGGGGCCCACCCCGAGTCCATCAGGCCCTCCTCCCACCGCTCCAGAGACAAGAGGGTGATGGGCCCCTCCCTGCCCAGAGCTTGCGTGCACGCTTGCTGGGGGCAGGGATCCGGCCTGTGGCAGCTCCTCCCTGTCGCCTGCGTGCCCCAGCCTGTGCTGGGGGTGCTGTGGGGGGGGGCGCCTGCAGAACCCGGATGGAAGGTCAGGGGCTTCGCATCAGGGAGAACAAACACTTCTCCCTCCTCAGTTCAAGCGGCTTTGCTCTAAAATATTGACTTGGACATCGAGGCCAGAGCCATTGGCCCTTTACGGCACGCCAGGGAGACCTTGGGGCCATGCAGCAGCCCAGTGTGGACCGGACAGCGGGGCTCGTGTTTCCCTGGGCCCCAGGTGGTGCCACTTCTTCCCTGGGGTCTCCGTTCTTTCCGTGCTCAGGGAGGCTCACGGGACCTGCTGCACAAGGCTTTGGGTAATGACCCAGCCTGGGGCACAGCCGGCATCCAGGCTCCACGATCCGCTTGCCTTTCCCCGCTGCCCTGCAGAGTCGGGCCTCTTCTCATTTGGGGCCTCGTCTGGGGGTGGCACCTGCCAAGCACCGGAGGAGGCCAGAGCTCCAAGTTGCGGCAGCCCCGCCCCCCCGGGATGCAGCTGCCACCTCGTTCCAATTTGTACAAAAGGGATTTACGGATTTCTTCATAATTTAATTTTAAGACTTAATCCTTAATTAAATAGATTTCCTCAGCGGTCCCAGGGTGGTTTATGTTCGCTGTAGAAACAACCTTGAATGTCATGGAGGGCGTTGGCCCCTCGAGGTCTGTGGCATGCCATCTCCCTCCCTGCTGCCTCAGTCTCCCCACCCAGCAGCTGATGGTCCTTTCCAGGCATGGTGGCAGCCTGGCGAGCTCCCCAGGACAAGCGAAGCGCCTGGACCTTCCTGAAACCCCTCTCTGTGTACCTTGGGGCCCGGGTACTGGCTGGTGAGGAACCGGAGGAACAAAGAGCCTCTGCGACTCGGAGCCCCAGAGACCAGACGGGACCGGTGAGAACAAACGGAGTCGGAGACCTTGGGCCCCAGGACAGCCCCAAGTCTGCCGCTGGGTGAGAGGCTGCACCGCCCAGCACGCTGAGCCTCCAGGAAGGGCATCGGGCAGGAGGTGGGCCTCACAACTGGTGAAGGGGTCTCGGGGACCATGAATGTTTTGTCACTTTGCACTGGACACCAGAGCGTCCGCAGATGGGCCCCAGGACATGGTTCCTTCTTTCGCTCAAGAGTCTGTCGGGCAGCTCAGTACCTCCCGGCCAGCAGGGCCCACTTGCTGTTTTGTTGTTGTCGTTGTTGGTAATCAGTGCCCCGTCTCTCCGAGTTTACCTCCTGTGGCATGGCCTGGTACAGGCCCCGAGGGTCCGGACGTGAATACGGTGACCTGTGTGCGCGGTGCCTTTGGAGGCTGCCAGGAACCAGACATGCACACGCAAGGCCCAAGCCACCGTCTGCAGAGCCTGGGGTACAGGGAGGTATGAGAAGAGGGGGTCACTGTTGCTGGAGGGGCAGGGAGGGAGCTGCCCGTCCGCTGGTCAGGGTGCAGGCACAGGTGTGCAGGGAACACGCAGGGAGCCCTGAGGGTGAGCGCCCCCAGTTCCCGGCCCCTGGCTCCCATTACAGGCCCTGCTCCGGGTCCCAGCTCCCAGCACACCTGCCTCCCAGGCTCTGGGCACCTCCCACTTGCATGCCGGGGGTTGCGGGCATCCCGCTATGGGCCTGACGTCATCTTGGACGCAGTCTTGAATTGTTGCCCAGGGGTTTCCAGGAGCGGTTCGGTCTCCCCAGAAAAGGAAGCTGCCCTGTTTCCTTGGTGTCCCCGTTGCAAGCCCGAGCTGCACCCTCGAGAATCTGGCTCGGGAGCAGGAAGCGAGGTCCACCCCGTAGGAGCCTGGAGAGGAGTGCACGGGCGTCCTTCCAGCACGGCCCACCAGCTGAGGGGCCGTCCGCGAGCCCTGTGCTAGGGGCCAGGCTCCTGTTTCATCGATATTATCCTCGCGGTGAACCTATGAGGTTGGCCATGGACGCTCCCGTTCTGCAGCCGAAGAAGCCGAGGCCCGAGGACACACACAGGGAGGGAGGAGCCTCACCACCACCTCGCCAAGGGCCTCCTGCGCCCCCAGAGTCACTGGTGCTTCTCGGGGTGAAATCCTGACCAGCAGGTTTGCTCCCAGTGCCCCCACGGGGCCCGCCCCAGAGAGGTGAGAATTCCGGGTGCCTGGGGCCATCGGCACCCACGGAAGCAAACTCGGGGCCTCCGTGAGCGCTGACCGTGGGCGTGGGGTCTGGAGACACCTGTCCGCATGCGTCTGAGCGTCAACGCCGGGGAGACGAGCGTCTAGAAGGTGCAGCTTAAATTTCCTTTGCAGCAAGAGGTGCCAGGGAAAGTCTGCTCTAACCGTCATTTTGTCATTTGACCTAAAGCTTTTAAAACCTGACTCCGGAGCCCGGGCCCCAGAGACCTGACCCACCGCTCTGGGCGTGGCCCGGCCACCGCTTGGGTTTCTTTACTTGCTTTGTTGTCAACTTTTGTTACAAAACCTTCAAAACTCCCCAGATGCAGGGAGGAGCTTGTATGAACTCCTCGCACCCCACCCACCGGTGCCGATGTCGCCCGACCTTGGCGTTGTTACTGTACCCCTTGCTTCTCACGGAAAGGTGGGCTGCTGGCCATTAGTCAGGGGGTAGCTGGGGGAGTGGGCAGAGGCGGCAGTGGGGGGACGCCCTTCCCAGGCGGGCCGCACGGCTGGACAGCCTCTGGGATCCTTGCCATCTGCCCCGTAGACGGCGCGCTCCGAGCGCTCCTGGAACATTGGTTTTCCTCCAAATGAGAGGATGGATGTGGGGGGCTTGAAAGGGGCAGCAGGCGCCCACAGAAGCCTCATTGGGAAGCTGACCTGTCCTGGGCCCCATAACGGGCTCAACAGACTTTATGGGGTGCTTGTCTCTCTTCCCGACGTGGGGGAGCCCTCAGCGCTGGCAGCAGCCCTTGGAAGGCCGGTCTGCCTTGAATTCGGTTCCCACTTCCTGTAATTGTCTTCCCAGCCTTGCTTTAGAACAATCTAAATCTTCCGCGTGCATCAGGGAGAAATCTTAATCAGTCATGGCCTCCCCCAAGGTGTGTTTGCTCAGCCGAACCTTCCCAGTTCCAGCCTTATCAGCCTTAGTCAGATCCCCGGTGCAGGAGAGACTCCAGGCTGGGCAGCTGGGGGCTGGGATGCAGCTCGGTGTGGGGTGGGGGTGGGGGTCTTCTGTCACCGTGAGCAGGTCCCCAGTGTCGCTTCCTCTCCCTTTCCCCTCCCTCCCTCTTTCTTGCCCCCCACCCTTCCCTTCCCCTCCATCTTTTGCCCTGCACCCCCCTCCCTTCCCATCCTTCCCCTTCTATCCATTACCATCTCCCTCTCCCTCTCTCTTTCCACCCCTTCCCCCTTCCTTCCCTTCCCTTCCCCCATCCATCCCCCTCCCTCTTCCCCCTTTTATCTATCCTCCTGCCCCTCCCTCCCCCTCCTCCCTTCCCCTTCCTTCCCTTTCCTCTCTAACCATTCCCATCTTCCTCCCCCTTGCCCCACCCCTTCCCTCTCTCTCCCCTTCCCTTCATTTTCCTTCCCTCTCCCCTTCTATCCATTCCCATCACCCTCCCCCTTCCTCCTCCCCCTCCCTTTCTCTCTCCTTCCCTTCCCCTCCCCCCCTCTCTCCCTCCTTCTCTCCCTACAACAAAACACTGAGGGGCTGTCAGGCATCAAGGGAACACACTGTTGGGAGAACTAGTCTCAATCTGTAACATCTGTCCATGAATGAACTTGCTCATTCGTTTATTTTACAGATGTTCCCCAAGCCGTGCATGAGGCTGGCAGTCAGGACACAGACATCAATAATTACGAACCGGCCAAGGCCCCGTTTGGGTGGTGAAGTCAGCTCCAGGAAGAAATTAGGCTGAGCAGAAAGTCAATGCTAGACAAAGTACAAGGACAAGTTGGTCCAAATCTGGCAGAATGTCTGGCCCTGGGGACTGTGGCAGGCACCTGCCCGGCCACTCACCCACGATGAGAGCCTTCCCCAGCTCACAGGTGGGGTGGTCGCTCCGAGAGATTCCCACCAGCCGGGAGCCTTGAGTGAGCAGGGTCTGGCTCGCAGGCATCCTGACGGTGGCCCTCGTGTGACCCACATCCTGAGCTGTCCTGAGCCTCCGCCCAGCCCCTTCACTTCCGCGCCCACCCATCCCCCTTCCTCTGCCTGCGGAGCCTGCTAAGCTGCTGGGGCTGTGCCGGGACACGGAGACTGGCACTCTGCAGGGTCACCCTGGGGGCTCTCCTTGGGCTTCCTCTTGTGACTTGATCTCTGGGACGCTAAGAGGAAAAACCAGGAGCTGCTAAATTTGCAAAATTCATCTGAACAGTATTGGATGGTGCTAATTAAAATTGCTCAGGCCTCCATGAACTGAGCCAAACCAGCTGCTTTTAGCAAATTAAAGCTTCTTCTTTTCCTCCTTAGCCTGTACTTTGGGGAGCAGGGGGGCAGTAGGGCAGGGGGGCAGGGCGGAAGGAAAGCAGTGGACCAGGGGGCAGGGAGCAGGGGTGCAGAGAGCAGGGGGTGGGAGGGCTGGCAGGTAGGAAGGGACAGCGGTGACCTCAGATGTCCCTGAGGGGACGGCAAGAGAGGAGGGCTTCGCCCTGGCTGGGAGGGGTGCTGCTTCCGGAGCTTGGCGAGGACCTTGGGTTTCCAGAGGGCAGGTGGAGCCTTAGGAAGGTGTCGGACCAGTGTGTTGATCTGGGGTCTGTTGGCCTGTTCCGTGGGGCCCTGGGGGCTGGCTGTGGCCCGGAGGCCGAGGCAGGAGGAGGGGAGCAGGCCGGCCCCTGCAGCCATGGGTGGATCCGAGCCGGGTTCAGGAGTAGGAGCCGGGAGCAGTTCGTGCAGTTCTGGCCCGGCGTCCGCGTCGGAGAGACACAGGGAGCTGGGTTCCCCACAGAGAGAGGATTTGCGGGGAGCGGGAGGAGATAGAGGGCTTCCTGGAGGAGGCGGTGTGAGAGGGGGCCCAGGTCGGAAGGGCTAGGGGGGGCCGCGGGGCAGAGGGAATAACGAAGCGGGAAAGGCTCCGGAGAGACAAGTGGGGTGTTGAGAGCTGGAGGTGGGGGGTTGAGAGCCCCGGGATGAAGCGGAGGTCACAGGCAGCGGCCAGGAGCTGAGGGAAGCAGGTGTGTCTGGGAGCTGGAGGAAGAAAGGAAGCAGGTTCTCCCTCCGGGCGCCTCCAGGCGCCTCGATTTCAGACCCTGAGCCCAGAACTGTGGGAGGCAGAAGCTGGGCTGGTTTCGGCCACAGCGCTGGTGATACTGTGTGACAGCAGCAGCAGGAGAGGAGGGAGGGGACAACGTCACACCTGGCCTCCCCTCCCCCACCTGATCTTCTGACACCGGATGCCCGCCCCTTTCACTGGCCTTTCCCGAGTCTTTCTGCCGCGTTTGGTCCTGGTCGTCTGTCAGTACCAGAGCTGTGCACAGGAGAACCACATGGCACACAGCACCTTTCGGAGGGGGCACTCGGCCCACAGCACCCAGGGCCGGCAGCGTGCACAGCTCCCAGGAGGAGCTCCCATGGGCCTGGGGCGAGGGCACGCGCGCCAGCTGGGGGGCCTGGAGCATCAGCATGCTTTCGTGTCCCTCCATGAGGCTGGGAATGCGGCTGTGGGGCTGACCCTTCAGGCTGGGGACTCGTGTCCCCACACTGGCCCTCTCGGGTGGCTGCCATCGTCCCTCACGGCCTCTGAAGTCACCATGCTGGAGGGACACATGGAGGGAGAAGTCCATGGTCCCGGTGGAGGAAGCCTGTCACCAGCCCGAACCCCAATCTCAAGGCTGTGTGGACACTGGGCCCTGAACCCGGGACCAGGAGACCCTTCCGACACCTTCCGCTTCGTGGGCCTCAGGTTCCAGGGAGGAGTCAGGTGGGGGGCACCAGCATATGAGCAGAGAGCAGGGTGCAAAGGAACTGGCTGTCAGGCAGAAGACGGGAGGCCACAAAAGGGACCCTGAGGACTAAGGAAGGACAGACAGGACCTGGGAATGAAAACAAACAAACAAAAAAAGGTATTTTTTTTGTAGATTTAATTGAAGGCCTCAGGCTGAGATCATCTTGGGTTGGGGTGGCCCGAAATCCAGTGGCAAGTGTCCTCATAAGAGACGCAGTGGAGTCTCGGGAAGAAGAGGAGAGGTTGTGTGAGGACAGAGCAGGGATGGAGGATGCCGCACTGAGCCAAGGACACCTGGGCCACCAGGAGCTAGGAGAGGCAGGGAGGACCCTCCCCAGGGCCTCGGGAGGGAGCACGGCCCTACAGAGATGCTCCTGGCCCGAGAGCCAGCCCCGGGCAGCCTGGCACCCCCTCTCTCCCCGAGGCAGAAGCCAAAGGCTATCTCACCAGACGTGGATGGGAGCCCGCGGGGAGGGCCCGTGCCGACGAGAAGGACTCGCTTCCAAACCTGGGTGATGCCGTAACTCAGGAAATCGTTTCCCAAGAGGAGCTTCTTGTCTAGCAGTGTCCTAAAGAATTCGTTCTTTTGAAACATCCATAAGGTTTGTTTGATTAAAAAAACCATCGAGCGGGGCACCTGGGTGGCTCAGTGGGTTAAAGCCTCTGCCTTTGGCTCAGGTCATGATCTCAGGGTCCTGGGATCGAGCCCCGCATCGGGCTTTCTGCTCAGCGGGGAGCCTGCTTCCTCCTCTCTCTCTGCCTGCCTCTCTGCCTACATGTGATCTCTGTCTGTCGAATAAATAAATAAAATCTTTAAAAAAAAAAAAACCATCGAGCATCATTTTAATCCACACATCTTCGGAAAGTTCTGGAAGCTCCAGCTTATTGAAATGGAGACGTGAGGTTCACGGCTGCGCCGGTGACACCCCGTCCCCCCCCCACACTCAGTTAGCCAGACGTCCCCAACCGCTCGGGAAGCACGTGCAGGACGGACCCGAGATTAATTTTTCATGGGGCAGCAGACTGTAAGTGATTTTTCTATTTACTCATGTAGCTCGTACATAAAAGATGATGGTGTTTAATCAAAATACAGACCAACTGCACATTATGCAGGATAAACAGTGTGAAACAGTTTCAGTGTGTCCCTATGGTCTGCTGACACGTGCCCACATGCACTGATGACGCCTACTGGAGAGCAGCGACCCGGCTCGTCCCGGGACCCCTCGAGCGCGGGGGGTTTCTGCCAGGCGTTTGCGTTGGTTCCGAGCGTTGTGAAGGCTGCGGCGATCCTTGCCATCGTGGCTGTGTTTAGCATTTTCTCGTATCCGTGGCCCCCGCCTTCAGCGCTGTGGGGCTTCTGGGAAGACCACGACCCGCTTGGAAGAAGGGAGTGTGTTTGTGCTGGCCTTTGCCTCTGTAGCCTCAAACTCAGGGGGTTGCACCCGAGGAGCCACAGTTATTTTCGTGGTCCCAACTTCTCTGGCATCGAGAGGGTAGAGACCGAGATGGAGTTAAACAAAGAATTAATCTTGTCTAAACCGGCCAGTCGTGCTGATGTGGTGAATCCCTGCCTGAGGGTAACACCTGGTGCTGCAGACCACCCTGCCGCCTCGGGGGACCGGCCCCCAGCACTGGATCCCAGCCTTCGCGGCCGCGCTCTCCTGCTGCTCCTGCTTCCCTTCTCCTTAGCAGATGTTAGCAGGTGCCTCTCCTCCTTTAAGACACAGACCACCTGCCAGGACCATCCCTCCCTACATCAGCATGTGGGACTTTCCGGGGGGCTCCCAGGGCACCCCACACCCGCTGTGATCAGAGCAGCAGAAAACTTGCTAGGTAGGCTAGTGGCGGGCTGCCGTCGGCTCCCCCAGTGGCTCATGAAGCTCTCCCCGGGGCATGAACTCCATCTGGTTTACTTCTGTCTGTCCAGCAGCTGCACAAGGCCCAGAGCCTACTTGGCTCTGAAGAAACATTTACTTGCTGGCTGGCTGGCTGGATGCAAAGGTGAATGGATGGTGGATGGGGTGGTGGATGCATGGATGGATGGACAGAAGGTGGATGGTGGATAGCAGGGTGGGGGTGGAGAGTTGGTGGATGGAAAAATAGCTGGGTGAGAGGACGGATGGACGGTGGATGGGAGGGTGAACAGAAGGATGGATGGACGGTGGATGGGTGGGTGGGTGCGGGTGGGTGGATGGCTGGATGGTTGAGTGGATGGAGGGTTGGTTGGACAGTAGATGGTTGGATGGCTAGAAGGACAAATGATGGGATGGATGGTAGGTGGGTGGGTATATGGTTGGAAGGTAGGTGGTGGATAAGGCAAAGCGGGTGGATGGATGATGGCTAGATGGCTGAGTGGATGGACAGGTGGATGGACAGGTGGTAGAGGGTTGGGTGAATAGAAGGATGGATGGATGGTGGTGCATGGGCGGATGGATGGATGGAAGCTGGACGGTGAAGGGGGAGTGGGGGTGGATGGATGATGGGTGGACAGATGGCTGAGTGGATAGATGGAGGGATGGTTGGTAGATGGTTGGGTGGATAGAAGGATGGGTGGATGGTGGTGCATAGGTGGGTGAGTGGACGGAAGCATGAATGGTTGACAGATGTATTGGTGGTTAGATGAATGGACAGATGGGTAGTAGTTAAACCAAGAGATCTGCCTATAGTCTTGTCCACCACCAGCTAGTGATCTGGGTCTTGCACGGTCAGTTAGAGTCTAGGACAGCTGCCCCACTGGACTAGTTGGTCTAGAGAGGGCAGGCAACCTCCATAGGACTCCTAATTAGGTCTGATTTTTTTTGTCAGATAAATAACCATAACTGTTTAATGTAAGCATATCATCAATATTATGTGGGATACACTCATACAAAAAAATTATTCATTGTTTATCTGGCATTCAAATTTAACCAGGCACACTGTCTTTTTATTTGCTAACTCTGGTGACCCTGCCTGCCAGGGAGGGGAGGGGGAAGGGAAGTTTTCTCCTTCACATACCACGTGAGATTCGGATGCAGAGTTTGGAAATCGCTGGTAGAGAAGATCTTTAGGTCCCTTGGGCAGAATAGGCGTGTGCAGGGCTGTGGGCAGGGGGCAGCGCTCTGGCCTGCGGTCCCGCTTGATCCTAGCCACACGCCTCCTTTCGCCGTTGGCCCCGTCTCCAGCCCTCCCTCCAAGGCTCCCAAGGCTTCAGCGGACAGAGGAGGGACCTTTGCTTGGAGCTTTGAGGACAATTCCAGGTTCCTTCCGTGCTGTTCCCACTCTGCTTTGAGATGACGAGTAATTAACCACAAAGCAAATAGCAAGAAGCCTTTTTAAATTCCTATCTGTTTGGGGACTTGTACGTGCCCCAGGAAATCAGTATTTAAAGGTTTGGAGAAATCACAGGGCCCTAGAGCATTCCTCCGGCTGGAAGGCGGGCAGTACGGGAAGCAGCCCAAGTGAGCAAAGAGATGGCAGCCGAGGGCAGGGACGCGGAACAGGAGGGCTCAGCCCACGCCTCCATCAGGAGGGGGCAGAGGACAGAAGAACCCTCACGGAGTCCTCCCAACCACTCACTCCACCTGAGCACCCAAGACAACGTGCCCCCAGGGCACCCCTGGATTTCTAGGATTAAAGTTTTGCGGGACGTCACCAGTTTCCTGTCTGTTCAGTAAATACCTACAGAGGCCCCACTCCCTGCCAGGGGCCCTGGGACACCTGCTCATGGCCTTGACCTCTGGGGAGCCGGAGCAGCCCTCCAGGATGGGCCAGAGTGGGACCCAGCCTGAGAAGGTCGGGGGGGTCCTCCCCAGGAGATGGCTTCTAAGCGGCATCCTCCAACCAGGGCTGGTAGCCAAAGGGAGAAGGCCGATGTCAGAGCAGGTCCAGCCCGTGGAGTTTGGGAGGCCTCGGAGCTCACGGTGGAGAGGCCAGCTCTGACCCCACATGGCCACGGGTGTGGGAGTGGAGGGGGAGGAGTGAGACGTGACACCCTGATTTCTGGTGGATGGGAGCCGTTCCCTGGATTACAGGAGTCTGAGGAGAGCAGCACGCGGGAGAACATTCTCGTATGGTAGATCCAAGATACCCAGGGAGCGTCCAGAGGGACCATCCCAAGAGCGGAGGAGGACGCTGCTGCCCCTCCCCCACCCTGCCCAGGTTTTGAAACCGGTTTTGAAAACCAGTGGCCCGTTAGCATTGCCCAGGGAGCTTTGAGAAAGCTCGGCGCCGGCCCCCACCTTTGGAGTCAGATGAGACTCAAGGCGACGCCAGGTGGGGAATGCTGACGGAGAAGGACCACCGAGGCACACCCACCAAGGAGCCAGGACCAGACAGATGTCCCAAGCAACCCAGCCTTCCTTCTTAGGCCCTCGAAGACCCGGCGGCCCCCTGCCTCCCCTTGGCCAAGGTCTGCACCGTTGGGAGTGGGGGGTGGGGGAGGGGGTAGCCCCCCCGGCGGGGGGACTGCATGTTCTCCCTCCCCAGCCCTGCACCTCCCCCCATGTCTCCCCTCTGGCCCCACAGTTGCCACAGCTACCCCGGCTGTCTTCAGCACTTGGATTGAAGGTGGCAGCTGTCGCCCTCAGCGTGGCCTAACGTCGCTCTCCCGATCCCGATTCTGGGCCTTAATTGTCTTCCTCTGCCGAGTCGTAGGGAGTGTCCAGTGCACCCGGCACGGGGTCTCTGCCTGGCCTGAATAGCTACGCCTCGCGGCGGCGTGCTAGGGTTTTCGCTTCACAGGGGCATCACTTGTTACAACCCTAGTTAAGGTGGGGTTAACGGCGCCAGAAAAGCTCTCCAAAAATAGACTTCACGACAGATGCGCTGTGCAATTATTATTTTTCTTGGGGATCTCAAAAATTCCTCCCGCAAAGGTATTTTTTGCTTGGCCGAAAATATCCTCCACTGAGCGCAGAGACGGGGCCTCGCAGCCTTGACTGGCCATGTCATGTCGTTGGGAAGGCTTAGGTGACAAGGACGGGCTTGCGTGGGGGGGAGCAGGGTGTGCACGGGGAGGGCGAAGGGGCAGGCTGCCCCTCCCCCGCCCATAGGTGAGCAGGAGCCACGGGGGCCACAGAAGGTGTGAAGGACCTTAACAGAGGAGAGCATCGTCAGCCCTACTGTGTGGCAGGGAGGGGAGGAAAAGCCAAGGGGAGAGTCATCTTAGACAAAGGGCTAGGATATGTTCTGCAGCAGGAGGCTCGACCTTGATCCCCAAGGGCCCTGTGGCCTTGTATCCTGTCCTGGCCCTGGGATCCCTGGATGAGACCTTATTTGGACAGAAGGCCACTGCAGGTGTCACTAGTTAGAGGGAGGCCACTCTGGAGGAGGGTGGCCCAAATCCAGTATGACAGGGCCCATGCAGAAGAGGGACACACGGGAAGTCTGACCTTTGAGGACAGTAGGTACCCACAGGGAAGAGGCCACAGGAGCACGGGCAGAAACTGGCGGGATGGGGCTGTCAGCTGGATGCCAGAAGAGGCAAGGAACAGACTGTCCCCAAGGCTCTGGGAAGCGCCAGCTCTGCCAGTCACCTTGACCTGGGACTCCCGGCTGTCAGACTGAGAGGGGGGATCTCTGCTGTTGTACTGACTTGTCATGGGAGCCACAACACTAACTCCGTCTGCCTCCCTGGCCCGGGGAAGCTGGCTCTCTGGGCAGTGGGGCCGGCAGCCTCAACTGTGGCCCTCCCCAGGTCAGTGACGAGAAGTCTGGCAGTGGGAAGAGAGTGGGCAGTGAGACACAGACAACAGCCCCTTCACTGCTGTGTCCACTGAACGTGGCTGGGAGGTTTGGACCAAGGGTACTGTCCTCTGTGTCCAGCAGACCCCAGCTCCTCAGGATCTGGGGGCAGGGCGTTCCCTCTCAGCTGGATTTCCTTCTTGGGCTGTGGGGTGAGCACACAGGAGGGGTGCAAGGGGCCAGGGGCAGGGAGGGCTCCGAGGAGGGCTTTGTCCTGGAAGGTCATCCCCACGACCTCTAGGCATCCTGCGTGTGGCTGGTGCGCCCAATGTCTGGCAGCCGTGGGAACAGAGAGATGGGGGCTGCCGGCTGTTGTCTCCAGGACAGAGGACCTGGGGTCTCAGCAGGATAATTCTGCGAGGGACAGTGTGCACACATGTCTGTCAAAGCCATCATCCCCGGAGGTCTCCTCTCCATGCCGGCAGCGATGACCCCGCTGCAGGAGAAGCCCAGGGAGAAGGCACTCCGTCCGCCGGCCCCACGCGGGCGGGAGTGCCCATGACAAGGAGCAAGTTCTCAAAGGCTGTGTTTGAAGACTCGGGCAAGTTGGCGGCAATCAATGACAGTTCAGAGCCCAAGGACGGACCTCAGGTAGGGGTGAGGGAAATGGTGTTCCATGTCTAGAAAGGAGAGGAGGGGCAGGGTCCGTGGGGCAGCGCCGGAGGCCAGTGTCCCGGGGAGGGTATGGGGCCAGGGTGTTCTCAAATGTACACGAGTCCACATGTCTAGACCAGCTTGAGGTGTACAGAAGAGCCGTGGGGTAGCACAGAGTCCCTGTACACCCCTTGCTCCTTGTCCGGCTCCCAATGTGACCACCGGGCGCGGCTGGGGTCCCCGTGCCACAGCTGAGAAGCCCAGCGGTGCACGGCGGTCCTGGGACGTGGCCCTCACGCCTGATGCAGGCTTCACAACATTTCCTCACTGTCCTTCTGGGTCCCAGGGTCCCGCCCCGGACCCACTGCCCTGCAGGCGGGCAGGTGGCTGTCTTGGGGGCTGCTCGCACTTCGCTTCCTGCTGGTGACCTTGATGGCTCTGGGAGCCCAGGGCAGGGATTTCCTAGAGGGCCCTCAGCTGGGATTTGTCTGATGGGGGGTTAGATGGGTGGTGGGTTTAGGGAAACCCCTGAGAGAAGGCTCCCTTCTGGTCCCACAGGTCAGGGGTCCACTGTGCCGTCGTGGCTCGCTGCGGTTGGTGGGGACCTCGGTCACCTGGGAGGTGGTTCTTGTCAGGCTTCTTCACTGTGAGATTATTTTATGTTTCCAAACGGGATGTGTTTAATTATCGGAATTTCCTGTGGACACAGACTCACCAGGCCAGTCGTCCGGGCCCTGGAGGGACCCAGATGGCACGTGTGAGGCGTTTACCTCCCACGATCGGTTTGCGAGGCTGCTGGTATGGACCTCGGAGAGCCTTCGGAGGATGCCAAGGGGGTCTCTGACCTCCTCCCCGCAAAAAGAGAAAACAAGTAAAACCCGGAGCTACAGTGTCTGAAGACTCAGGAGGCCACTCAGCCCCGGGAAGCGTTTCCAGACCCGCCTCCCTCCCCAGTCTCCCCCAGGGTGCAGCCCGCACCCCTGTGTGCCCCCTTCCCGGCTGCCCCCCGCCCCCCACCCCGTGGATCCGTGTGACAAAGCCCCGTGCGGTGTTCCTCCGCTTCCCTGCCCTTCTCGAATACTTACTCCTCCGTCCGGCCGGCCGGCACTTTCAAGCGGCCTATCTTAAAACAGGTGCTTGATTTAGTGCTAATAATGGCAACTGTCTCAGCCCCGGCCCTGACTTTAATCACAGTGACAAAGAGGGGCTGGGCTGGACGATGGAGGGAAGCCGTCTGTTTCCTCACAGCCCTTAATTGGACAAGAAGGGAAGGGCCGCGGGCTGTCCTCGCACATCCCGGATCCAGAAGCGCGCCTGACGCGCCACCCGCAGCCCGCCACCCCCACCCCCACCCCAGGGCGGCAGCAGCCAGGTGCAGGTGCCTTCCCCCCACCTCCCTCCCTCCCTCTGTGTCTCTGCGGGGCCCTCCCCACGTCCTCTCCCTTCTCAGAAACGTGCCCTCCCCCAGTGAACAGCCCTGGAGACACTTGGGGGTTGGGTTTGTATGGGCTGCGTTTTGTCCCCGAAATCCCTCTTGAGGTCCCAACCCCAGGACTTTTCCTTTTCAGAGGTAATTAAATCTGGGCACGGGGGTGGCTCAGCCTGTAAGCATCTGCTTTCGGTTCAGGTGGTGATTCCGGGGTCCTGGGATCGAGTCCCACATCAGGCCCCCTGCCCAGTGGGGAGTCTGCTTCTCCCTCTGTCCTTCACCCCACGTGTGCTCTCTCTCTCTCTTTCTCTCTCAAATAAATAAATAAAAGCTTAAAAAAAAAAGAGGTGATTAAGTCCAACGAGGTCCTTAGAGGCCGTCTGAATCCAATCCCACAGGTGTCCTTATCAGAAGAGGAACGTGGGACACAAAGAGAGACCCCGCGAGGGTCCACGCAGGGTCTGCGCAGGGTCGCTCGCAGCGGCAGGTTCCGAAGAGCCCGAGGTTGCCGGCCCCGGGCGTCTGTTCGAGGAGGAGAAAGGTGCGCCCAGCACGTGCTAAAAACAACAGGACAGGTTTTCTGTGAGCCGCCGCAGGAGGGGACAGAGTCAGGGCGGCGCTGAGCTCTGCCCCAGAAGAGCCCCACAGCTGGCGGGCCCGGGGGTCCCAGCGCAGCAGCAGGGGGAGGGGAAGCAGGGGCTTTTTGTGGCCCAGCCTCACGGAGGAGCAGGAAAACAGCTCAGGGCAGCTGCCCCTCACCCACATGGGACTCACCCTTGGTGGGGGGCAGGGCTAAGCAGACGCAGAGCAGCCTAGGCCTCACAGGGTTACGACTGGATCCCGCACTGGCAGAAGCGGCCGGGACTGGGAAAGGCCGGTTGAGGTCGGGGGTGGGGCTGGAGCAGGAGCGTGGAGGACGGGGTTCTAATTCTCTCGGACCTCATGTGCACAAGGAGCCAGAGATGCCAGCTGGCATGCCCGCAGGCCTCGTAAGGCCCCACCTGCGTCCCAGCAGACGTCAGCACCCTCCTGCTCAGCGTCCCCAGGGCCCCAGGGTTGCAGTTCCCATCCAGGAAGGCTGAAGCTTAGGAACAGGGGGTGGCTCTGAGGGTGGCCCAGGGCTGCCGGGAAGGGCACGTGCCTCTGTGTCCATGCCCCCTCCGCGTCTATGTACCCGCAGCTCCCAGACTCAGTGGTACAAGGGCCCTGTGGTCAGTGGGAGGCAAACAGCATTTAGGAAGCACTGTCTGACGTCTGTGCGGGGAAAGGGAAACACAAGTGATTCTCTAAGAAGCAGCTACCAGGAGGGAGAAGCCGGCTCTGCTCTCGCCACATTGATTGGCCAAGATGTCCCCCGGAGTTGTCCTCTGTGCTCCCTGGATCCACGGCTGGCATGGCTAGGACGGCTCACACCCCTCTGTGACCACATCCTGGCAGTGCTAGGCGGGAAGGGTTGATTCTGGGGCCCAGCGGCAGGGAGCGATGGCAGCTAACAGCACGGGTAGAATTCGCTGTGCCCTTCTGTGCGGGGAAGTGAACCAGTGTCCCGGAGCCATGGGCCTTGCTGCTGGAACACGGGCCACGTCTGTCGCCCTGCAGTCATGTGCTTATTAAACTGTGTCATTGGGGTGACAGATTCCCTGAACCCACTGCACATGTCCCTGCCTTTCCCAGCAGCCTCCCCTCCCGGACAAGACTGGGCACACAAAGGTACGGCTCCGCCCGCCTCATTCACGGGGACCCTCCTGTGGGCCGGCCTTTAGACCCTGTCAGGACCAAGGGCCACTTCCCTCTCTGGGGCCCCATCAGGTCCTTCAGTTGCCAGCAGGTGACATATGAGGTCACCAGAGAGACTTGTCAAAGGGTCCCACTGCCTTTGACTGCCACACGTATCACCCAGAAAGCATCTCCAGACCCAACCATGGCCTCTCCCTGAGCAGTGGAAACCTACGTTGTCCGCAGGTCCTGGGTCACCGTCCCTCTCAACCTGAGTGAGGTGGACAAGGACCGGGGGCTGCCTGTTGTTTTTCTGTCCAGGCCCCCTCACTCGGGGCCAGGAGACCCTCCTGGGAACAGAAGAAGGTTGCATGTGCTTCTACCCTCCCTTCTCCAACGACCTTTTCCTGGGGTGTGCTTTCCACCCTTCAGTGGGGAAATCACAGCCTCTCAGAGCCGTGAACCCAGTAGAGCTGCCTCCAGTCCGAATCCACGCCCCTCGTCACTGCAGGAGGAGCAAGGCTCTCCTAAAGTCAGTCTGGGGGTCTGGGCCCATCAAGGACAGGGACGGGAGCCCCAGCTGTGCACTGCAGGTCCCCCAGACCTGACACGCGGGCCTGCTCCAGGGAAGGCCATGATGCCAGCTGCCCTGCAGGCCTGGGGTACTAGGTGCAGTGGGCTGGCTCCTGCCCCCTCAAGAGGACATGTCCAGAGGGAGCTATATCTCCCGGTCCCAAGCCACCCACGGTGGTCTGGGCTGAAGGTGGACCCTTGTGGATGGACCTGTGTGCTGGAGATCCAGCCCGGGGCTCAGAGGTGGGCCCTTCCGGGGCAGGTCCTGGCAGGTGCTCAGGTGGGACCCGCTGCGTCCGGCCCCCCCGTGCGGAACACTCGGGTGCTTCTCTGGCAGCTGGAGTGCCGTACTCTCACAGTGAGGGTTTATTAAATCAATTTATTACCTGGGACGTCCCTTCCAGCCAAATCCATTTCAGGCCAATTAAACTGAAAAATGGCTGCGTAGAAATATGCACTGGGCCCTGCCAGAGGCTGGCGTTGGCGCTTCAGGACGCGACCCTCGGGGGGTCGGCCCAGCCTGCCTGGGACACCCGCCCAGAGCGGGTCCCCAGAGCCTGTGTGCGCTGCAGCATGGGGCCCTCTGAGGTGTGCCTCGGTGTGTACTCTCCAGACGGCCCGATGTTAGCCCGAGGGCTTTATAAGAGAGACAGACGGACGGACAGACGTTCGACCTGGAATCGAAGCCACGGGCCAAGGGAGTGGAGACCGGAAGGCGCGTCCGCAGCCCAGACACCCCGGGGCAACTGGGGGCTGGAAGAGCAGGAAGGACCGTCCCTGGAGCCTCCGCAGGGAGCCTGGCCCGCGGCGCCGTGGTTCAGACTTGTGCCTTCCACAACCGGGAGAGTCTGTTCCCATCGACTCAAGCCCCCAGCTTGGGGGAAGCTTCTTGGGGCCCAAATGGACGTCAGTCTTGTCCCGACGGCCTGGGGCTTCCCAAATACAGGCACGTACAGCTCATGAGCCAGGAGGCGGGCTCGGCAAATAAGGCCCAGAGAAGTCTGGGCAGCCCTGGGAGCCCAGGGCAAGGCAGCCGGCTGTTCCCCAAGTCCAGGCTGGGGCCGTGGTCCACGTGTGGTCCGGGCAGAGCTCTGCACGGTCCACCCCCTTCCTGCGATCCAGGAGCCCCACGGCACCAGCAGACCCAAGGCAGACGGCAGCAGTGGGACCAAGGGACTGGCTGGGCTTCCTGGTGGGCATCTGGGGGGCGGACCAGGGATGACCCTCAGCCCCTGTGTCCTGAACTGGCTGCTCACTGTGCTCCACTGCTCTAACCCTTCAGTGACCTGTCCGCAGGGTGCTTCCCCAAGACACTGGGAACCTGAATGATCGGGGGTGCTGTTGGGCACAGGGGGAAGGACGGAGCCCTGCCCTGGGCGTCCTCGGGGCTGGGGCTTCAGGGTCAAGGGAAATGGTGACAGTACCACTGGAACATAGGGTGACACTCTCTCCATAGTAGCGGCCTGAGCCCTGGAACTGGCTTAGCTCAACTCCCCGGAGGAGGGCAAAGCCCATGAACACCTGTCCCGGGCCAGGGAGGCGTCTTGTGACCCCAGATGCCCACCTGGGGATTCATTGCATGATTGGGCTGGACGCAGGGCAGGGAGAGAGCGCTGAGCTCGGGCTCTGAGATGGGAGGTGGGCATCCCAGTGTCCAAGCCACAGCCTGCAGCTCAGATCCTGCAGACACCAGGCCAGGGCAGTGGCTGGGACGCCCACAAGCAGCCACGGGGGCTGGGCTTGGGAGGGCGTGAGTAGTAATTCACAGTTCCCTTCTCCTAAACTCGATCCTATTAGGGGGAAAAGGAGGTCTGCCGGCCATGGAAAGCCTCTTTCTGATTGCATTCTGCACTTTCATCTCTTGAGCCCAGAGTCTGAATACGGCGAGGGATGGGGGAAAGGCCGACTTAATTTCTTGTGGACGGCTTTCTCCTGTCTGAAGCTAGGTCTTAGGCGTGTTCACTCAAATACAACGATAATCACATGCTTTTGGTGATAAGCCTCTTTCCTCCGTGGATTTCAAAGCATTTTGGTGCTGAAATATGATGGCGTTTTTGGCAGATCGGACTCTCCCGGCAGGCCATCCGTCATCCTAGTGCACTTGGAATAACAATAATTATAGCAATAATAGTAATATTAGTTCATGCTGGCGCGGTGTGCGACGGCTTACAAAAGCACTTACACATCCTTCATCTCGTCTCGTTCTAGCAGAGGGCCCTGGAGACGCATGGGGGAGGCGGGAAACCCCCAGAGGCAGAGAGAAGGCCTTAAGTGCGCCCAGGCTGGGGCCCCGGCACACGGGACCCAGCCCCGTTCTCTGCTCACCCCCTCGGCCCTCCACCCCTCCTGGGACCGCGACACCCGGCCCTCTCCTGTCTTCCCGGTCCTCCACCTGTGTATCTGACTCAGGCTCAGCCGGGAGCCCTCCACCCTCTTCCCGCCACACCCCAGGGAGTGCCGGCAAGGCCGGGAGTGAAGACAGGGGCGGTGGTGGCCGGCGGCGGTGGCCAGCGGCGGTGGCCACCTTGCCTATTGTCAATGTGAGGACACCGAGGGCAGGGGAGTCAGAACCACAGACCCTCCGAGGTCGCACCAGCTGCCCCCTTGCCCTGGGAGAGCTCACCTGCTCTGCTGAAGCCCGGCTCCCAGGATGCTGCTGGACGGAGGCCCCGTCTGCCCTGGGGTGGGGCTCCCTGAGGCCACAAGAGAGGGCCGGCGAGGGCCTCCTCTTACTCCCTGCCACCCCTGCTCTCAGGACAGAGCCAGCCCTCGCCCAGACGCCCCATGGGGGGGCCCCTCTGCCTGGAGAACCAGGGCTTGTGGGCAGCAATGTCTTCCTCGTCCGAGAGGCGGCTGAACCTCGTGCCGCACCCCCGATCTGACGTGGGCACGTGAACCTTCTGGAGACCCTCAGAGACGCCCCGTCTGCATGCTGAGAAGATGGTGCTTCTCTCCGCCCAGGGACCCCCGCCGCAGCCTCACCCACGCCCACAGTGCCCGCGGGTCCCAGGGCCGAGCGCGGCTGCCTCGCCCCAGCGGCAGGTGCACATACCCTTCCGGAAGCAGGGCTTGGAGGCGGAGGCCGTGTGCCCCTTCCTGAAGCATTACCCGGTCTGCTCCCCGGACGCGCGGGCTGAGGGGTTTCCGAGGAGCAGGCCGGCCTCGTCTTCCCACAGCAGACTCAGCACGAGCGCCTGGACCTGGGCAGGAGGCGGCCGGGGAGGCTCAGGGGTGCGGAATTGCAGCAAGTGCTGCTCCCGGGCAGTGGGGAGGCGCCAGGGGCCGTTGCAACCAGCACCCTTTGCCAGATGTTAGGGTCTGAGATCCATGATGTGTTTGAAGCACGACCTCAGCTCCATAACACACACACACGTGTGCAGGCGTATGTGCACACACGCACAGTGACTCGCACGCACAGGCACAGGCACGCACACACAGACTTGCCCACACGCGTACACCCACACAGGCACACGTAGAAACTCGCACACACGCATACACACACGCCCACAGGTGTGCACACGGACACATGGCAGGGAAAGGACAGACCGGGTGTGTCCAGATCTGAGCGCAGCCACCCTGGAGGCCTCCCGGGTGGAAGAGGTGCAGGTCCGCAGCGGTGGACGGTGACCCCGCCCTCCACACACCTTCCAGGGAGCCCGGCTGCCCGCGGGGTGCCTCCCCGCCCAGCTCTGAGTCTCCTCACTGGCATCTTAAGGCCAGGGGGCGAAGGACACCTTGCCCAGTCTGGGAAGGACCGGGAGATGGTGCACGGGGACCAGGCACGACTCGCGCAGCCTCTGTCCACGACGGCCACGCCTGGGATGTCTGCTGGCTGAGATTACAAGCTCAGCCTCGTCTCTACCCCATGGGTGTATTTCTTAAATTCTTCCAGGATTGTGTATTACTCTCACATCAGGAAGATCACAGGCAGCTTGAAGGCTGGCCGCGGTCCCCGCCCAGCACGGTTCTGGGGCCACATTAACAGGCTCTGCTGTCCTGTCCTTGGCCCCTCAGCCCCTCGGGGGTCCCCTCACAGAAAGCAGCCCCGGGTGCCCTTTCGAGGCGGGAGCCTGGAGTGTCCGTCTCTCTCCCGTTTGCAGAGAGCTCCCTGGCCGCCCTTGCTAACTGGGGCCAAGCGCTCATTCTTGTGCTTCCAAAGGCAGCAGCTCTCCCCTTCTTGGCCGCAGCCACGGTCAGGGCCTGCCACCTGCTCCCCACGCCCTGCTTAATAACTTCAGCCACAGCGGCTGCCTTTTTGAAATGGAAATATTGACCTACATGTCTCAAAGCAAGCACAGAGCCGGTGTTTGCTGGCGCCGCCTTCCCTGACACGGCCTTTGCATTTTTAAAGAACTGGGAAGGGCATTTGTTCCCAGAATTTCTGACAAGTGTGCACTGCCCCATCTCCCCGCAGCCAACATGCATTTCACTGAGCAGAGGCTGCGGGCCTGGAGGGTCCCAGAGAGCTTTGCACCGAGGTGGGGGGAGTGGGGTGGGGGCTCCGGGGCCGGGGCCTGGCAGGGCAGGGAAGTCAGGGAGAGGGCATCCCTTGGGAGGGCCCAGAGTGTGGGGGCCGCAGGTCAGGGACGGAAGGAAAACTTCCCTTCGTTGTGGAAGTGAGGGGCCTGCCGTGGAGGGGTTGGAGTCTGTGTGGACCACGGCCTCGGGGTCTGGAGGAGACATGAATCTGGAGACCTGGCCCCAGACAGCAAGCCTTGCCCTGGCTCGCGCTCCGAAGACAGGGCCTGCAGCCGGGCCGTATCTGGTTATGTCTCAGAGCATAAAATAAGTACGCACGAGGCCACACTGACCCAGGAAATGACAGAACCAATCAATCAACGGGGGAAAAGGGACACAGCTGCAGAAGAAACCTAGAGAATGTCCGTGGCTGCTTGGCCCTCACTCCTGCAGGTGCGGGAGGCACCGGGCGGCTTCTTCCGAGGAGGATGGCCTGTCCCCACCCAGGGCCACGAGGCCAGGCTCGGGACACCAGACGCTGTTGCTGCTACCCTGTGCCCGGAAACCACAGAGCATCGCGCCCAGGTGCCTCCCCCCGAGCATCTCTCAGCCGCTGGAGAAGCACAGGGACAGTCTTCGGCCAACCTTCTGCCACGAGCAGCCTTGTCCAGGAAAGGCTCCTGCCACACATGTCCCAGCCGTCTGTTCCGTGTGTCCTCCCTGCACCTGCTGAGTCCCCTGTGATGCCGAGGGGGCGCGGTGGGTGCCAGCCCTGACACTCCCCGGGGCAGGATCCGAGCGCACCGCGTTTGACCGTGGCTGTGGGCTGGAACGGCCTCGTCCCACTTTGGCCTCACATCACCCTGGGCAGCCGAAGTGAGGTGCTTCCCGTCCACACTGCCTCTGGGGAGCAGGTCGGCAGGAGCAGCTTTGCCAGAGGTAAACGGTTCAAAGGTCTAACTGTGCTTTGAAAGGGACCATGAGGTCTCCTCCAAGTAAAAATTCTGCGCTCTGACCACGGCATGAAATCAGTTGGGCACGGATATTGTCTCTGGAAGGTTCCGAGGGAAAGTCGCGGATGTCAGCACAGGAGACAGGACACTCTGCAGTCCCTCCCACCGCTGCCCCCACCCGCCAACAGGCGGGGCCTTCTGTGCGTGGCTTCTCCATATGGACGCCCCTCCAAGAAGCCCTCAGCCCCCTGCTCTCCTGCCCTGGGGAACCCCACTGGCGTCCCCATGGGCTGTGAACCGTGTGCCTGCCCCAATCCCTCCCCCTCTCCCAGGAGCTGGTCATTTCCTTTCTCAGGCGAGCGGGCCAGATGTAGGACAGGCTGTGCACCCCGCACCCCGTGTGACCCCGGCCTCGTGCCTGCAGGGAGGGGGGTCAGGTAGAGTTTGGACAAAAGTAAAGAAACAAGCAGGGCTGGAGCTGGGCTCCCCCACTGCTGCCCAGGAAGATGGTCTGGCAGAGTCCCGAGGACGTGGGGCCCAGAAGTCCCTCCGACAGGCGGGAGAATCCAGAGTGTGGCTCTGGGTGCTGGCTGGTGGGCAAGGTGTGCTGCATAGCCTCCCGCCTGGTGCCTGGCCCTTGTCTGGCCCAGAAACTCCCCGTGAGCTTGGAAGATGCCCCTGAACACCCCGGATGTTTGTCACATTCCCCCAGGGGTTTCCAGAGTGTTCCATGGGCTGCAGCCCCACCCTGCCGCCCAGGAGCGTGGAAGACAGCAACAGGAGCAGGGAGTCTCCAAGCCGCGGAAGGGGCAGCAGCGGCCGGCTGGACCCCCCCAGCAACCCCCGGAGCCCGGCTGCCCAGGGCCTGGAGAGTGCAGGAGGCCAGATCTGAGGGCCGGGTGCAGGGTCCACGTGAACCGGACACGCTGGGAGCTGCAGACCCGCCCAGCTCCCCTGCGGGCATGACCACTGCCCTTGGGGATGGGATCCAAGGGGGGGAGCGAGACTTCTCTCGTCTGGCACTTCTCCCCCAGCAGTGGGCACTGGGGGGAGGTGCAGGAGACGGTTTGGCAGGAAAATCTGCAAGGGCCCTTCCGGAAGGCCTGCTCCCAGGCTGGCCTTGGTGGTGCCAGTGGGTGCGCTCACACACCCAGGTGAGATGCTGTCCCTTTCAGCATCCTCCTTGCGGTGCAAATGGCCCAAGTCCCCAGTGACAAGGGGCCGTGGGCCTCAGAGGTCCCAGCTTGCTGCCCAGGTCTGGGTATGGATGGAGGGGGTTATGCCCTGGGACCCCTTCTACTCTTCACCCCAGTGGGAGCTCTCGCTGCGAAGCCTGGCCCGGGAGGGTTGCAGTCGGGGGAGCATGGAGGTGTTGGGGCTGAACCACAATGCTGCTCGGTCCCCAGACTCAGCTCTGCCGCTCTGGCCCCACGACCAGCAAACCCGTGCCCTTGTCCTCACCACAGCCCCACGCAGCATGGACATGCCTCTGCCACGTCCACCCATCTCTAGGTGAGCACCTTGACCTCCACCCCCAGTGCAGAGTCCCGGGGAGCAGGCACACCAACTCTGGGGTGCCCCAAGCCCCTTGTCCCCCTGTGCCTCCCCCCTTCGGGGAGCTTTGCTCCAAGAACCTGTGCCTGACACTCTTTCTCCAGCTACTGGAGCAAGTTGCCTCCTCGTGCAGACAGCCAGGCCCAACCTGAAGCAACTTCTGCTGTTCTGCCAGAAGCTTCTAGAAGACACAGTGCTTGGTCCGTGATTCTCTTCTCCAACATCCTCCTGCAAAAGCCCAGTGGGCCGGGAATGGAACGCACTCAGAGGTAGACAGTTCATCGGTGGGTGGGGACCAGTCGAATTCTCTGTCTGGAGAATGAGCTGTTTCGTTCCCTGGCGAGTGTGTGGGGCACCCGAGAGACGTGGGGTGGCGGGCCCACGTGGCGGCTTTCTGTCTGAAGCTCTGAGGGCGGTGTCCGCAGTCGTCTGCAGCACCTGTCCCGTGCACGGGGCTCCGGGCGCTCCACGGCCCGGCCACGCCTGCTGTTTGGTTTTCCTCACCGCTGTCCTCCGGCTGCCCTGGGATCCAGTGCCTTCTCCTGGACGCTTTTCTTCCCCACAATGGGCAAGGGTTAACTTTTTATTTTACAATCATCCCATTTGAAAGAGAGGACGTTTGGGTCAGGGGAGGCTAGAAGTGCCCCATGTCACATTGCCAATGAGCACCTGACCTGCCCCAAGCCGGGCCCCAGCCTCCGGCCCGCTGGGGAGCCTTCCTCTCTCCCCAACAACACCCTCAATCTTACAACCACCAATAAATGAATGAATCGTGAAGGAATGAGCAGCAACGTGTGGGGCCGACCAGCTAGGGGTCGTCACTGAGAGTGGCGGGTGAGGCTCAGGCTAAGATGGGACGCCCAGTGGCTGGTGTCCGCGGAGGACCCCCAGGTGTGGAGCCCCAGGAGGCAAGCATGCAGACAGAGCAGAGGAGGGGAGAGAACTCAGATCTGGGCTTCGGGCAGTCAGAGCCAGGCCAGAGCCAGGCCAGAGCTAGGAGCTGGGGCACAGGTGGGGGGTAGCGAGGGGCAGTGGGCAGAGTGGAATCCGCTTGTCTCTGGAGACACCGGCGGACCTTTCAGAATGAAGAAAGGGAAGGCTCTTTGCTGGGATGGAAAGTACAAGGCAGCTCTTTGATCAATAAATGAATTCGTTGACCTTGATTGGCAAACCACTCTGCCCCCGTGTGCCTGGCTTACCTTCACCGGCCGCGCTGCCACATCCAGAATTAATCAGCTTTGCCTACGCCCAGGTGCTCATGCCTGGGATCGGAGTGGAGCGATGCTGCTGGGGGGTGGTGGGACGTTACCTGTCCCACAGCCGTGCACTCCCCATCCCCCGTCTGGGGAAGCCTCCCCAAGGGTTGATATTTGGGGTGCACACCTTGGACAACAGAAGTCTTGGCCTGAACAGTCACCGCAGGGTTCTCTGCCGGCCAGGGACTCACCGGGGGGAGCTTCTGGAGGAAGGAGGGCTGGAGGGAGCCTGCGTGGCTCAGACCTTGCTGCGCCCATCCCACGCATTACCTGGCCCCGGGGGTCTGTCCCACAGGCCACAGGAGAGGACGGGTAAGAAGGACCAGAGTATCTCAAGCTGATCCCGCGCCAGAGCCAAGCCCTCACTGGTGGTGCTACTGGGAAGCAAAAGTTCAGGGCTGGGGCGCAGTCCTGCACCATCTCGTCTCCCCCGGGACTCGCGCACATGCACGTCTGGGCACACAAGCAGCCGCGCATACCCCTGCGTGCACAGGCACATGTAGCTGCACACGTACACGCACACCTGTGAATCCTCTCTGGGTCCCAGCAGGGCTCGTCATCTCACGCCCCGGGGATGAGGGTCCCCCACGCTTCCAGACATGTGGCCACCAGACAGCGGACCGCAGCCTCCCGCGAGCAGACCCTTCCAACTTCCCGTCGTGTCTCCGCACTGGTCCTCGCGTGAACCCCTGGGGCTGCGAAAGGCTGCACCCCTCTGAGGAAAGGCCCCACTGGGGGCAGAAGACACCATGGACGGGGTTTTAGCTGCAGGTTGAAGGGGTCTGGGGCGAACCCTCAGCATTCTGAGATTCGGATCCTAATGTGGGTCTCTGACCCGTTGGCACAAGCCTCATGGTCTCCTTCCCACCCGGGGCCATTCCGCGCAGTTGACACCCACCTGGGGCCAGTGGCCAGCACAGGCGAGGGGACAGGAGGGTGGCCGCCAGAGCTGCACACACACGGCCCACACTTGCGGTCCCTGCTCAAGTCGGCAAGTGTCACCTCCGTCCCAGGGATTGGGAGCCTCACCTCACAGCGCAACTCTGAGATGAGAGGCTGACCCTCGGGCGATGTGGCTTCCCAGGGTCAAGGAACAGTCAGTCCATGTCCGAACTGCTAGGAAGGGGAAGGGGCGGCAGGTGTCTGCTGGCGTGGTGGGGGACATGGGGAGGCCTGGTGCGCAGAGGCTCCGCGCGTGTCCAGATGCCCAGCCCCCACGGTCATCCCACGGACGGTGCTCACGTTTCCCGACATTTCTGAAATGTCTCTGCCACGCATGTGCTTGAATTAAGATCCGAAGCCCACACGGGTTTGCCAACAGGTTTCTGGGGAATCCTTTGACCCGTAGGTGTTCTCGACGGACTGCGTCTCCCGTGGCCAGGCCCCAACTTGCAGGTGGTGGCGGGACGGCAAGCGGAGGCGGGACCCCGGCAGGTGATCAGCTTTTGATGAGGTCTTGAGGGTGGGGTCCCGTGACGGGACTAGTGCCCTCGTGACACAGATGCCAGAGCGTCTGCTTTGCTCCCTCGCGTCCTCTCTGCCGCATGAGCGCACAGGCGGAAAGAGCCTCAGCAGACCCGGATTGGGGCACCAGACTCTGCTGCTCAGGCCGCCCCCGAGACAGCAGGTGACCCCTCTCCAGCTGGCTGGTATTTTTGCCTTTATCTTTGGTTGAAGGAATAGGATCGCTTGTCCCCTGGGATTCCCCGAAGTCCGGGGTCTGCTGGCTGCACCTCATGTCCTCCTTGGACCACCCTCCAACCCAGAGCCCCGACGAAAGACCTGGGAGGCGGATGGGGCACTCCCTGCCACGCTGCCTGGGAGGGAGCCCACCACGTCTCGTTGTCCCTTCCTGGGGGGCGAGATGGTCTCAGCCCGTCTGTTCTCACAAACCCATCCGCCTGCCTCCCGAGGGTCCGGCAGGACTGCCGAGCACGGCCTGGGTCGGTCTGTACCCCCCGGGGAGCCAGGCTTTTGTCCGCCTCCAACTCCCCTCCCACCGAGGCTCAGTGCCCACAGGAAAGGGAAGAGGGACGCTGGGCTCTCCCCGGTGTTCGCCCATGTCCAGAAGGACCCGATGGCCTTCCCGGGCTGAACTCGGGGCTCACGAGCCTCCACGTGTCAGTCTTACTAAGTTGCTCTTGTGCTCAAATGTTACATCTTTCACTTACTGGACCCTACAAGCTGTGTCTTTTTGAAGAATGCTTTGTTTAAAAAAAAAAATCTGTATTGCTCTCTTATGAACGAATTTTCAGTCCGTACAAAGCCCATCTCCAATGGGGACACACAGGTCACTAGTCCCATGGTCCTTTGGCCTCTTCCATGTCCCAACCCAATCCGTGGACGCTGTGTCCCTCTGGAGGTCTCTGGGCCTCCGTGCTCCTTCTCTTGTGTCCCGCCTTCTCCAGGGCCGAGCCGAGAAGATCCTACCCAGGCTCTCCCAGAAGCAGCTCCATGGTCCCGAGGATGTGGCCTCTGGGAATTACACAGGGAGAGGGAATGGAGGGTTTCCCAAGCTGCAGGTCCTGGTCTGGGCCCGTCTCCATCCTGGGCAAAGCCCACTGGTTACAGTTAAGCAGAGTCTCACATGAAGGCCGCACCTCTGCAGAACCTCTCGAGGGTTTCAGTACCCGACAAGGGATGCATCACCTTCGCGGGCTGGGAAACTCCTGCTCCCATCAGGAGAGCCCCTGCTGTAACTCTTTGTGCCGTCCTTTCTGCATGGACCACAGGCTCCCCGAGGGGACTGCTGTCACCTGGTGGGGTCTGAAACTTTCCTGGGATGGGTCTTCAGAGGCTCTCCAGTCCCGCCCTCCTCTGGGAACCCTGGGCGCGGGGCGGGGGAAGGGACCAGGGTGGACACTTGGCAGAGGTCCCCAGAGGGAGCCACCAATGCCACCAGAAGACCACAGCCCACCAGAAGAACCTCCCGCCTGCAGGTTCCTGTTTCCAAGGAGAACAGGAGCAGCTGGGAGCTGACAGTGACTTCACTCCCCTTCAGACTCACAACTCAGAGCTAAGATTGGAAGATTCTAGAAAAGCGGTTGAGGACATGCAAGTTTCCCACATACCCTGCAGCCCATCCTGCTGCCCATCCTGCTTCTGCCTCCCGACCTGGCAGCCGGAGGCAAAGCGCAGGGAACGCAGGACACATGCCGCACAAGTGCCCGCCTCAGGGTGCAGGTGGTCCCCGGACACGCCATGCCCAGCATGCCACAGGTCACTGGGCAGTGTGCGGGAGCCCCTAGCCACGGCTAGCCAGACCTGCGGGCTCCCGCACCACACGCTTGGCCCAGAGCTAGCTTCTCCCAGCACCGGATGCACTCTGGGCAGGTGAAGAGCCCCTGTCGGCCTCCACCCACACAGAGGCGAGACACGTGCCAAGTGCGTAGCTTATGAGGGGCTCTGGACAGTCCCCGAGGCTGGGGAGGCCATCACCTCCCAGGGTCAGCCCTGTATGCTTTTGGCTTGAGACCCTCCACTTGTCGGCCAGTTCCAGAGGGATCTGGACCCTGTGCTGACCTCTTATTTGGAAAGCAAAGGTCCCATCTTCCACCCACTTCCCCTCTCCCTCCTTCGACTGGATTTCCAATAAAAATCCCATCAAAATGGGAGTGAAAGTTCCTGAGCCGTGCGGGACTCCGGGATTTCCGGTTACGCACCTCTTCAACCACCACCTGAAATTCTACCGGACACCTGCTTTCTGGAGGAAGTAGCACCCCCAAGCCAGCAGGAAGGACGCGTGCCCGCGAGGCTAGTTAGAATTCTTCCTTTATAGATGAAAAGCAGCAAGTTATTTCCTTTCAATTGTGGTACAGAATTTTATTTTAAGTGTGATAAAAAAAAAACATATCAAAAAGGGAAATACGCGTATGCATACGTTTTAAATTCTGTAGCGTATACTGACAAACAAGATTCTAAAAAGAAGACAGACCCAAAAAATATTTTCATTACATAAAACCGAAAAACTCGACATTAATTATTCATAGCAAATTTCTCCCAAAAAAACCTGCTCACACTATGTAGCCACGGAAATGTGTGGGTCCCTTTCTCCCGGCCCGCACACCACGGGTTGAAATAGTTGCTTCCTGATCTGCGTTCCCCACGCGGTGAAGGGAGGGCAGCCCTGCCTGGTGCCTCGGGGCTCTCTCCTGTTTCCTCCTCTTCACGGCGTCTCTCCCAGCCCCCCAGATGGAGGGGCGTCTCAGCGGAGCTGGCCTTTTCCAGGACGCAGGGACGTCGCACGGACTCCTCCGCGGCCGGGCCCCGAAGCCCTTCTCTCCCAGGCTGTCCCCTGCAGGTGCCAGTCTGCCTCTCTGGGTCCCATGAGCGCTCTGCTCTGCCACAGGACAGTGGAGTAACGTACCTCACATGGAGGTTTTGTCAAAAAGGACACCTGCCGTTTCAAAATGTCCTTCCCTCTGTGTGACTCTAGGTCTGGTGACAAACTTAAAGGGAAAATGATGGAAATACGGGGCGGAGGTGTAAGTGCTCCTGGAGGACGGGGCAGGCAGCGTCCTTCTAACGATGGGTGTCGTGCAAACGCCCCTTGCTTTCGGCCTGATCAGATGCTCCAGGGTCAACTGGCATAGTTCTTGACCCAAATGGGTCCCGCACTCCTCCAGAGCCCCGGAGCCTGCGGGTGGGAAATGGTGTGTGCAGACTGTGTGTGCACGGGGGTGTGCGTGCATGGGGGCTTGCGTGTGTGCATGGGGGTGTGCGTGCACAGGAGTGTGCATGTGTGCACAGGGATGTGTGCACTGCTGTGCAGCTGGTCCTCGTCTCCAGGCCCCATGCTCACTCCAAGTCTCTCTCTCTTGCACAAACTTGAGGAGAAAATAGTTACAACATCACAGTGGCGTTCCCCAAGCCAGGGTTTGTGTGTGATTTATGTCACTCCATATTTGCATCCTTCTCTTGTGCCTGCATCACCTTCTCTCCGAGGCGCCCTCCCCGAGGACATGCACCTCCAACACACACACGTGATGTCGTCAGAGGGACAGGGTCGACAACCTCACTACCGTTGCCAAATACAGTCCAATGGCTTTGCATCTCTTCACCAGGAGGACGTAAACGGCATATCCCAGCGGGCACAGATCTTGTGCTAAAGTTTGCTGAAGTGAGTCCCAGGAGGGCCCGTGCCGAGGAGGGCCCCTCCCTCACGGGTCCCTCCAGTCTGTTTCTTCCCACCGTGCATCACCGTTCCCCCGGACTTTCCAACGGACCTTCCACGTTGTCCATCGTAGGCAACTGCTTGCTGTGCTTGTGGGTGTCCCCGGTTCCGTAGTCCCTTTTTCGATGGCAGGTGGCCATGCCCACAGGGACACGTGGCTTCCCTTCTCTGCCTGGACGTGTCCTGATAGAGAGATTGTCTCTGCTTGCCCGTCCTTTGCTGACAGCTTTGTGCCTCCGCCACGCCCTGCTGGGGCTGGTTCGTTTAGCCACGTTGCCGGATCTCCCACGGGGATCTCCCACGGGGATCTCCCACGGGGCTGCGTGATCACGCCTTCCGAACCCGCTGCCACGGGGACAAGCTGCACAGACTGAGCCTCAGGCGACAGCAGTGGCTTGTGTCATAACTCTGGAAGCTGGAAGTCCGAGATCGAGGCGTGAGCAGGGCCGTGCCCTTCTGAAACCCGTAGAGGAGAATCTTTCCTGCCTCTTCTGGATTCCGGCCATCGCCAACAGCCCCTGGTGTCCCTTGGCGTGGAGACCCCTCGCCCACCTCCGCCTCCACCCCCAGGCTTCTCCCCAGCGTCCCTCTCCTCTTCTTACAAGGACACCCTTCATCTCTGCGCCGGTCCCTCAGGACCTCATGTGAACGCAATGCGTCCCAGACACAGACATGCTCTGCGGACAAGGTGTTTGGACTTTCACACGTCTCCTCGGGGGACATAACTGAACCCAACAACACATCCCTACCGACAGGAGATAAGGATGCCTGTCTCCCTGCCATCCCACTGGCAGCCCTGGTGCCCCAGCCCAGGATGGCGTCCATGCAGCCCGGGACTGCGTCCATCTGGGAGCTGAGGCTTGGGTCTCCCTGTGGCTGCTCCTCCTCCCGGAGACGAGGCTGCGGCTGAGCACACTTTCTTCCGGTGCATTCCCATCCCACTTCGCTCAAATAACAACGCTTCGTTGCGTGCCTGCCATGGGCAGCCCCGTTCTTGGTGCCACCAGGCAGCTAGCTGTGAACACAGCGGACCCGGCCTCCCGTCCCGATTAGCCGCATTCCCTTACAGGGACAAGATGAACAGGTGAGACACACAGTGTGGGGGACGTGCATCTCCCGTGGCTTCTATAACAAGTGCCACCAAAGGCAGAGAATCCGATTCTCTCCCAGCCTCCTGCCCTGCCCAGGCCTTGACTGCAGCCCTAGGGACGGACGCCAGACTCCGACGTCTGGGACCATGGCAGATAAACTTGTGCTGTTTTAATCCGCAACCCGGGGGGTCCACGAAGGGGACCTGGACGCGAATCAGGTTGTGGTGTGGGTTTTCAGTACGCCTCACTGCCCAGGTGAGCGCAGGTGGGTGGGTGGGGGCAATGGCCTGTGTGTTTGGGGTTTGGGGGAGGGGAGCTGGCCCATCTGGGGAAAAGAGGGAGGCCGAGTGAGTCAGGGAAGTGCTGGGAGACCAGGTCCTGAAAGGCCATGAAGTCGTGGTGGGAATCGTGGCTTTTCCCTCCATGACACGACAAGCCAGTGGACAGGCTGGGCAGAGGGGGCTGTCATGACCCCGGCCTTTAAGGGCCACTCCGATGTCTGCATCGGGCCTGGACAGCAGGGGCACCACTGGGGAGGCTGATGAATGAGTCACGAGGGAGGGGGTCATTGGCCCCAGCAGGCAGGCCCCCAGCAGTTTTCAGGACCCAGCCCAAGATGCAGATGCAGGACCCTCATTTGAAAATCACGAAGAATTTCAAAACGCCACCAAGAAAGCATGAAGCCAAGTGCAGGGCCCTGCGTTTGGGGGTGGCGTGGGGACACAGGCTTCGCACACGTGAGGCTGGCCTGCGGAGTGGGTGGCAGTGGGAGGAGGCAGATGGACACGTATATGGCGATAGGCACACCCCCGGGGTCTGCTCATGGATTGGATGTGGAACGAGAAGCTGCAGGGACAGCTCCAGGGTCTGCACCCCAATAGCCGGATGGGTAGAGGCGGCGTCCCCTCCAGGGAGTGGGCTGGGAGTTGGAACAGAGGGCGGGCATCCCACTGGGGACACACATCTGGGAGAGTTCACCATGCCGCTGCGGGGGAAGGCCCTGCGGCCCAGGGCCACCTCGGAGACAGAGGCTGGGGAAGAAGGGAAGGACAGGGAGGGGCAGATGGGGGGTGACCCCTGTTGGGGTGACAGCCGTGAAGGAGGAAGAGTGGGGTAGGGACACGCAAGGGAGGGATGTCCTGGGGGCGCCTCCATGGCTCCTAATGTCGCCGGAGGGAGTCCAGGGCTGGCAGGGGACTGAATCAAGGAGGGGCATGGTGAGGGCTCCGGGGGTGTGGGCTTGCAGAGACGGGTCCTGAGAAGAGACATGGTCAGTGACACAGATGCTCTTTGGAGCAGGGCAGAGGGATGAGCAGAGGACTAGCCGGGGGCTTTCTCCCCACCGGCGTCGATGACACAGGAGGCTCAGTGCACTCCTGTGCCCGTGGGAACGATCCGGGGAAGGTCGGTGGGAGCGACAGGCAGCAGCAGGGTCAGCGGGCCCTGGGCCACCCAGGCCGGTGGTGTGGATGGAGCAGGGACAGCATCCGGTGGGGAGGCTACCGCCTGGGGGCTGGCATCTTTCTGCACCGCCTGCCCCGCCGTGCTGTGGGTGGAGGGGCGTGCAGCCCCTGTCGGCTGCCATCGGGGGCCACCACAGTGGGCTGAGCGCCCTGCGATGGGTACACATGGGGTGACCTGTGCGAGTTTGCTCCCGGGCCCTCAGAGCCGCTGCTGGTGACGGTCACGGACAGCACGCTGATGACAACAGCCAGTCTTGGGCGGGATCCTGGCTGGAGGGGGTGGGCTGAAGGACAGTCACTGCTGTCTCCAGGTGTGTCCCCACCTGTGTGCTGGGCCAGCTGGCGGGCCGTGCTGGGGACGAATAGGTGTGGCTGCGAAGAGCCACATCCCCACTCCCTCTGCAGGGCTTCTGAGTGGTGATGGGGGAGTGGACAGTCCCCGAGGCTGCCAAGAGGGACTCCTGCCCAAACCAGTTGCTCCTCTGGCGGGCCGGAGCCTAGAACATCCCTACAGGTCATTTCTGAGAAGTCCATGTTCTCCTTTGAATGGAGCTTTTAGGGTCATTTGAGGGCCTGGAGTATGGGACAGGCAGGCTTTGAGGTGAACCAGGGGTGGCCCCTGAGTAGAGCAGGGGACATGGTGCCTGCGGGAGAGCATGAGGACCCATGCACACTGGAGCTCCTCAGCAGCCCTCCACACGGCCCTGCGTGTGGGGGGGGCTTCCTGGCAGTGGTGTGGGTTCAAGAGCACTGTCCGCTAGGAGAGTAAGTACTCAGTATTGCAGCAAACGGGGACGGATGGACCCCACCTGCTGGGTGGATTCCGAGTTCAAGCAGCACTCTTCCTCCGGGACAAACCAGTCTATTAGAGAAGTTGGCCGCCGTGCCCTGGACACAGACCTGGGATCTGGGTCCTGGAGGCCATCTGGCTGCTATTTGCAGAAGGGAGGTCAGGCGCCATCTCAGCTGACCTCGGCCCTGGGCCGAATCACGCGGGTTCAGGCTCATTCTGTTCCCATTTCCAGGAACACATCAGCCCTGTCCCCAGACCTCTCCTCCACACCATGTCTGTGACATGTGGGCAGGGAAAAAACTCACAGGGCACCTCGCTCTGCTGGTTCTTGCCCACCTGACTGCATGGCCCTGCACTGCCCCACCCCCCTAATTGCTGGTTCACGTGCAAGGCTAAAAGCTGAGTGGGGACCCTGAGACCAGAGAGCAGGCCCCCACCCCCAGGAGCAGCAGCCACAGATCTGTGGGGGATACGAGTGTGACCCGCTGAGGGTGGCCGCCAGACGCATTTATTGACAGAGCCCAGGTCACGGAGTCAGTCCCTTGCAGAGGAAGGCGCGGTCTATCTCATTCACTCCTGGACAGGAAGGCTGGGACCAGGTCTGGGTGTGGAAGGTGACCCTTACCTTGGGCACACAGATAGCAGGTGGCCACGGACTGGGACAGGGGACAGAAAGGGGCTCAGTGGACTGCAGGAGTTCAGGTGATCGTGATGAGGCCCTCCATCCAGGTCTAAGTCTCAGGACGGGCAGGAGAGAGATGAGCCCATGCTCTGGGTCCTCCCAGGACCAGCACCTGCAGGTCTGAGGAAGCTGTGGGACCATCACAGGTGTTGTCCCCAATGCATGCACGTTGATTCGGCGGGCCTCGGCCAGCACCTGCCCCAGGCCCTGGCCCAACACCGAGCACACGAAAGTGGCCCGCCCTCCATGTGCACAATGCTCCTACTCACAGCCAACCCAAGAAGAGCCAGGACTCCCTGGTCCTGGTTCGGAGCAGGTTAGAGACCCAGGAAGAGTCATTCACGTACTGCCTTTCCCACCTGAGCCCTGCACGGCCTTCCCACGGACTCGCTCTGCCCACCCTGCGCCCTCAGTGCAGGCAGAACATTTAAGACACACCTGCCCTTGAACCTTCCCCTGCTCTGGCTGTGATGCTCGGCCTGGTGCCCTGAGTCCTGCAGGCCTCAAGTCCTAAGAGCCTCAGGGGACCAGACGCTCAGGACAATGAGGGAAGGAGGAGACCTGGGACCTGGACACGGGTGTGGAGAACGTGGGTCCTAAGTTACGTGCCATGTGGCTTTCAGACTTCACATCCTGGAGTGAGTGGTCATCGATCTTGGACAGGACCAGCAGGTAAAGACTAAAGGAGTTAATATGGACAAAACCCTTTGAAGGGGCCCGGCACACAACAATAACTCTGGAAACATTGTTGTCTGTAATAACTGGTTACTAGTAATGGCTGAGGAGCAGAGACCTTGGAGTGCACCTTCCTAGTGCAGAGCTGCAAACACATCATATGTTTAGAAAAGCAACTGCTTTGCACAATCCATTGTGAGCTCTTCATTTTTTTTTTATCATAAGCTCTTTAAAGCAGAAGATAGAATAGTTGCTTTTTATTAACATTCACTCATTCATCAGATAGTCCCTGTGGCAGATCGATTTGCAAAATGTGGTCCCCTGCTATGTCTTATCCCTGTGTGCCTTCTGTACCACGATGGTGGCCTTACAAGTGTCCCATGGCTAGGCCTGTGTCCCCTCTCCTTGAACCTTGGTAGACTTTGTCCCACTGCAACCAATAGGATACAGAAGAAGGAATGCCAGTTCATAAAAATGCCATGCCCTTCCTTCAACCTTGTTCTTCTGGACAGCTGCCCTTGACACCCTGCCACCATGCTGGGAGGAAGCCAAGCACCCACATGGAGAGGCCCCCGTGCAGGGGGTTCCAGCAGACCACCAGCATCCGTGGCCCACATGCGAGTGACCAGTGCTCAGGTGAGTCCAGCACCAGAATTTGAGTCTTCCCTGGCCTCCAGGCCACCCCAGAAGCAAGCTGTCCTTCCTGAGCCCCACTTAATTAATGCAATTTGAGTACCAGTTTGCAGTGACCTTATGCATGGTAGGCATGGGGCAGAGTGGCGTTCATGGATGGGGTTGCCATCACCCAAACCTAACAGGTGTGAGGTCGGCTGTGATCCCAGGTGGCAAGAGGAGGCTGGAGACGCATGGAAGGGGCAGAAGGCGTTTGAGAGCCTAGTGGGCCATGGAGCATGGAGGGCCAGGCTGTAGGTTGTCAATATATGCCACACATTCTTTGTTCTTTCAAGGAAGAAGTCTGCCACCACTGCTTCCTGTGGTTTTATGGAAAACCAAAACTAAATAACCCACAAACCCCACGAGCTACTGAAGGAGTCTCCAGACAGAACGTTCGAAGTGCCACCTGGCTGCTTGTGGAGGCTGACAACAAAGTGCCAGAGCAGAGGGAGGGAGTGAAAGTTGGCCTGTTCCATACAAGGGCCTGGGATGAGCCGCCTCTGAAGACATGACCACCTCTCCTCTCTGTCCCTCTGGGTGGTGAACACATCCACATGGAACAGATGGCTTCCAGGGTTCTATTTCCAATGCAGACAAACTAACAAACCAATCTTCTCCCCAAAAACAACTACAAACACTAACACTCTGGATGGACCCTGAAGGCACAAGCATCAGGCAGAGGGGAAGTGGGCGTAACTGAGATTTGCACTTCTGTCATCCACAGGTGTGCCCGAGTGTGCCGTCTGCATCTATCCAAGTAAGCTGGAGCAACGCCCAGAATCCAGAGTCTCATAACAAGGCAATAGTTTCCAAAAAGTGTTCAGCAACTGAGTAGGAAGGAAAGTGACACACCTGCAAGAGAAAAGACCCTGAGATAAACCGAGTGTTGGATTTACTAGACAAGGCCGCCATTTGCAACTATGTTCCACGAAGGAACGGAAAACACCGTCACAATCCACGGAAAGATAGAAAATCAAGCAGACAATGTCAAAGCATCCAAATGGAAATTCTAGCACTGAAAAATAAAATATCATGAATGAAAAAGGTTTACCTGATGGGCTTCATCAGCAGATTGGACAGGACAGAGAAGCAACTCAGTGCACCGGAATGCAGACCAGGGGATAGAAATCACCCGATATGAAGAAAAGCAAGAAAACACTGTGGAAATAAACAGCACCTGAGTGATCTGAAAGTACCAAGAGAACAGCCTTCTCTGCCAGGAATTCTAGATCCAGTGAAAGCAGCCTCGACAGAGAAGAGTAAAGACATTTCCCCCAAAGGACAGCTAAGAGAATCCTCTTGCAGGACCCTACAGAACAAGAAATGGCAAAGGGGTTCCCTCAGGCAGAGGAAAATGATGCCACGTGGAAATGTGAGTCTTCAGGAATGAACAAAGAGCACCAGAAGTGGCAAGTACTGGGTAAAGAGAAAACAAGAATTTTCCCTTTAAGTTCTCAGAAAAACATAAGACCAGCTAAAGCAAGACATAGACATTATCTTGGGAGTTTATCATGCATGTGAAGTAACACGTTTGATGATGACGATCTTACAAAGGACAAAGGTATGAACAGACCATTAACCCAGGTCGACTGAAAAATTAGGGAGCATTTGTTGTATCCCTGGAATAACCCCTAAAATAACAACATAATGCTGCATAACTTGAACGTCGAGAAACAAATTATGATGGAATTATTTTTAAAAATAGTCACATAATCCAAAAGAAAGTAAGAAAGTAGGAGAATAAGAATAACAAACAAACAAACAAAAAAAAAAAAAAAAGGAGAAAAAGACCGGAAAAGCGATGTAAAACAACACACCTAACACTTACTAATTCCATTAATAGAATAAGTAAGTACTCCAATGAAAAAGGCAGAAGTTACCAGAATGGATCAAATGGAAAGTGAGATCTGTCAATACCGTCTAGGAAAGAAGCATCTCAAGTATGAAGACAAAACAGGCTGAATGGTGAGGGGGTGGAAAGCATACACCATGAAGACAGGAGGGTAAGAAGTTAAAGTAGCTTTATTCCCATCAAGTACAATAGACTTCCAAGACAAAAAACGTTGCCAAAGATAAAGATGGACACTTCGTAAAGATAAATGGGTCCATTTGCCAGGAAGAGGAAACAAACACAGAGTCTGAGAATGTATGAAACACTCATTGGTAGAGCTGAAAGAAGAAAAACGAGGTCACACTCATAAAAAAAAGGGGTGCTGGAGAGAAAAGTCAATAGAAATGTAGAGGACCTGAACAACATCATCCATCACCTTGACAAAGTTGATACTGAACACTAAACCCAATCACTGAAAAATGTGCATTCATCCCAAGTGCACACGGTCTGTTCCCCAGACAGACCATATTCTGAGCCATGGAGCAAATAAACCAAATGTAAAAGGATTGAAGTCAGACAGAGTGTGCCCTCTGGACCCAGCGGCATTAAATTAGAAATCAACAATAAGAGATCTAGGAAACTCCCGAATGTATGCATGCCAACAGCATCTAACATGCTCAAGGAGGACATCACAATGGAGATTAGAAAATATTTCACACAGAGGGGATAACGGAAACACAACAGGTGACAATTTATGGGGTGCCGTTAGAGCCGAGCATACAGGGAAATCCACGGTTCTAAGTGGCTTCTGTCAGAAATGAGCAAAGGTCCAAAATCAATCACCAAAATTACTATCTCAAAAGCTGAAAAAAAAAAGAGAGAGAGAGAGAGAAAATCAACTCAGAGTAAGTAGAATGGAGAAAGGAATAAGGAAAAGATATCAGAGAAACAGGAAACTAATAAAAATAGGAAAAATTGACAACAACGCCAAGCGCTATTCTTTGAAAAGATCGAACAGTTGATTAAACCACAGCTAGACAGACCAAGAAAAAAAATGAGAAAAAAACCACAAATGATCCATATCAGGAACGAAAAAAATTGCTTATTTCAGATTGTTTTTTAAAAAGATATATTTATTTATTTATTTATTTATTTTAGGGAAAGAGAGAGAGAGGGTGAGCAGGAGGAAGGGCAGAGGGAAGGAGAGACAGAGACAGAGACGATCGAGGAGGAACGAGGAGCCGATGTGGGGCTCGATTTCACAACCCTGAGATCGTTACCTGAGCCTAAATCGAGACTCAGAGGCCTAACCAACCAAGCCACCAGACAACCTGCTGTTTCAGATCTTAAAAACACAAGAAAGTACCATGAATATCTTCGTGCCGATATCTTCAACAACAGTAACAATTTGATAAGGGCATCATTAGTAACTTTGCACTGGTGCATCTGGTAAATTCCTTCTGGTGAATAGGACAAATTCCTTGGACAACACTACTTGCCAAATTTTGCATTAGAGGAAAGAGGATGTCTGTGTATCTCTATATCTATTTTTTTTTTTTAATGAAGTTTTGCAACAACCAGGGCGCCGGGCGGCTCGTTCCATTAAGCCTCTGCCTTTGGCTCAGGTCATGATCCCGGGGTCCTGGGATCAAGCCCCACATCAGGTTCCCTGCTCAGCTAGGAGCCTGCTTCTCCCTATCCCTCTGCCCCACTCTCTCTCTCTCTCAAACAAATAAATAAATAAAATCTTTTTAAAAAAGAAAAACGACAGCAGCAACTAGAAAGCAGTATTCCTCACAGACTTTGATGCCTATGCACAGCTCAGGGGACCCAGCAACCTACGGAAAGGGATGATCCATTAAGACCAAGCAGCGTTTCTCTCAGAATGCAAGGACAGTTTAACATGTGAAAATCAGTTAAGGTAACTGACCAGTATGAACAGCGTCAAGGAAAAACCAGGCACTTGTTTCAGTAGATACAGGAAATTCCTTGGACAGAATTAAACTTCAATCGTAATAAAATTCTCAGCCAACTAAGGATAAAGAGAACCACGAGGACAGCTCCGTGAACCCACAGAAAACTTCTGAGCATGTGAGGCTCTATTTTGGGACCCAAACTTCATCCCGTTTTGGGGACAGGAGCTGAATTACTGAACTGGGTGAGCGTGTGTGACCGAACCCGGGACTTCAGGTTCTGCACTCTTGATGAGAACTGGGCACCTTGCGAAGGGCATCTTGCCAGGCACTGGCACGGGGCACCCAGAAACCTGTGGGTTGAGAAATGTCATTCGGTCTCCAGTCATCACTTTTGGAAACAACTCGTACCTTTCCTAACACTTCCACACTTTGCCCATAAAGACCGCTCCTTTCGACTCCTCAGTGGGACACAGTGGGGCTGTTCCCCCAAATCCCAGTTCCGATACCCAAATCAGAGGTTCTGTTCTTATCCCAGCGCTTCCGTTTTCTCAGTCGACACTAACATCTATGGTAACATCTTGCTCACTGCGGTGAATGCTGTCCCTGCACGGACCCTGCTGTCCCCCCATCTACTTGGCATTTACTGGAGGTCCTGGTCAGTGCAAGAGGGACTCCGCACAGATGTGAGAGGAAGTAAACCATCTCTGTCCTTGGGTGGAGCTGTGGGTTGAGCTGCAGTTGGAGGGAGGACCAAAGGCTGTGCAGACCCTCGAAGCAAGCACCAGAAGAGACCCTACGCTGGGATGGCCTCTCTTTAGCCCTTCCCCAGAGACAGAGAGTGGCTCCAGGGTGTCCCCCCAGCACCCCGGCTGGACAAGGAGGAGAGAAGCTGTTGCAAGAGAGGGAAGGGGCAGGAGCATCCCACCCCTATGAGGCCCCACGATTCCATGGCTCTTAGCACAGGCTGGACACCCCACAGGGCTAAGGATGGTGGCACCGGTGTGGTCTCTGCTGGCATAGCCAGCATCTGAGCAGTGACAAGGCACCGAGTCCAGGAGCGAAGCCGGGTGGTCTGGCACGACCAGCACCCTTTCCTCCCCAAAGACCAGCAGCTGATGAGGGAAGTCGGCCCTGGGTGACCCCCGGCCTGGTGCCCACACCCCGGGAGGCTGTGTCTGGCCCACCTGTCACATAGTGGGCTCTGGATCTACACCTGTCACTCCTGGGAGTCTGGAGTCAGTTTATCCGAGGTCATCGAGGGCCTGGAGAGGCTGGGAAGGAAAGGTGGGCACTCGGCTCAGCGCCTGGACGAGGGAGAAGCCGGGCAGCCTGCCGGCTCTGAGCACAGGCGGCCGACACCTTGCGTGGGAGCAGCCCCATTTGCTAAGAAATTTGCAGAGAGGAGAGGGGAGAGTTAGTGCCGTTGCCTTGGCAACCACTCTGTCACATTGTAATGAGGCTGGCAGGGGAAGGAGGCTTGTCTTAAAGGAGCACGAAGCATATCGCTCAGCCTTCCAGAGGGGTCTCAGCGGGAGCTCAGCTCCTTCCCAAGTGCTCCGAGGCAGGAGCTCCAGGGCAGGACGCCTGTGGCACCACACCCACTGGGCCACGTCCCAGCCCAGCTCAGGGGCTCCTCGTGGTTTCCCAAGTGGGAAAGCTGGCAGGGTAGGAAGAAAGACAAGCATCTACACGGGTCAGCAGAGAGGTGTGTCAGTGTCGCTGGCTGTGGTCACCTGGCACATGACCGGCCAGCCCAGAAGGGGTGAACCAAAGCACGGAACCCGGGGGAGCCTGCTGGTGGCAGGGGGCCGGCACCAGGTCCCCTGGAATCCAGAACTAGGGCCAGCTCGCCGGGGGATTTTTTTTTAAGGTTTTATTTATTTATTTGACAGAGAGAAAGAGAGAGGTGGGGGAGGGGCAGCCTAAGCAGGAGGAGCGGCAGAGGGAGAGGGAGAAGCAGCGGCTCCTCGCTGAGAAGGGAGCCTGACGCGGGGCTCGATCCCAGCACCCCGGGATCGTGACCTGAGCCCGAAGCAGACGCTTCAATGACGGAGCCGCCCAGGCGCCCCTCACAAGGGGACTTTGATGTGGGAGGTCGATATGAACAGTGTAAACCCTGAAACATGAAAATAACAGAAGCACTAGAAATAAACACAGAGCCAGGAGGGCAGCCAGAGGAAGAGCGAATGACCCCTGCCCTGTGTCCACGCCGGGACGTGTCGCATGGGGCCGGGATGGGAGCGTGGGCTGGAAGCGCGTTCAGCTCGACAGCTCACGGGCCCCGGGGATTTCTCTTTCTCCTCATTAGCAGATTTTCTGGGAGACGGTGCTTGTGCTGTGGCGGTAAACGAGCTTCTAGTTCCCAATGTCTTCGGCTTCGCTTTGGTTTCCCGTCCTTCTGTCAGGTTCAAGTTCGATCTACTCCTTCCAGGCTGCAGAGCGCGTGGGGGATGACCTCATCCTTCTACATCGGCGCCTGCCTGCCTCTCCCGAGAGTTTCTAGGGCTGAGCCTGTGTGTGCCAGGTACGGTCCCAGGCGTCTCCCACGCCATGGCCTGCGGCTGCACCCAGCTGGCAGGAAGGGGCTCGGAGGGCAGGGCCCGGGAGGCTGACGAGTCCGCATCGCAGGTCGGGACTCGGAACGCGGTCTTAGGGGACACCGTCTTACACTTCCGCAGTCTCCTTCCCCTGCGCACCTGCACACACAGGTGTCTGCGCGGCCGCCCCCGGTGACGACATCGGTTATTCTGGGCGTGGGCTTCTGTTGCTCTCGCTGCTATGCTCTTCTTTGCATTTTATTTTCTTAAAGCAATACAAAAACGAGTATGTAACTTTAAAAAAAACCCTGCTTTACTAAGATATAAAGCACATCCGGCATGATCGACCCATCGAAGCATACAATACAATGGTTTGGGTTATATTGTTATTTAAGAAATTATGCGTGTGTGTAAAATCTTCACGACTTTTTAAAAGATTATTTATCTATTTGGGAAGGGGACAGACAAGCAAGAACAGGAAAGGGGCAGAGGGAGAAGCAGACTCCGTGCTGAGCAGGGAGCCCCATTCGAGGCTTGATCCCAGGACCCCGGGGGTTGTGACCTGAGCCGAAGGTAGAGGACCCACTGACCGAGACCCCAGGCGTCCCAAAACTTCTCTCAATTTTTAAATGTCTAATTCAGGGGCACGGAGCACGTTCACCATGTCATGCACCTGTTACCTCCTTCCAGGTCCAGACTTGTTTATCGCCCCACACAGACATTCTGTCCCCTTAATGCAAGACTCCCCTCCCCCCTCCCCCAGCCCTCTGTCTCCATGGCCCAACTCCCCGGGCCTGGCCTGGTGGGAGTGGATTCTATGGGGTCCTTGCTTCTGGGTCTGGCTTTCCTCTCTTAGCACGATATCCTCCAGGTCTGTCCACAAGCTCGTGTCAGAACGCAGGAAGCTGAGTGACAGCCCAGCCTGCGAACACACTGCCTTCTTACTCACCTTCTGTCAAGGGACACTTGAGTCGTTTCGGTTTTCTGGCCATTGTGGTTAGGGGTGCCATGCACGCGGATGTCCAGACCTCTGTTCCAGGCTCAGCAGAAGGGGAGCTCAGGCGGCAGACCCAGTGCCCTGAAGGCCCTCCATGACCCTCAGCACTTCCCTCCTGGTTCTTCCGAGTTTACAAAATGTTTGTACCGGTCCTGCATTCGGTCTTCTCAACAGTCTAAGGGGCTGGTACCGGCATCATTCATTCCTGTCCCACAGCAGTGTGGGACAAAACGCTAGGAGCCCCTCCCTGGACAAGACCCCGGCCCCCCAGCTCCGAGCAGCCTCTCCCAGCGCCCCCCAGTGGCTGACGGGCCAGCGAGAACCCTCAGTGCAGGGGGAGGATGGGCAGCAGCAGCGGCAGAGAGCTCCCGGGGCGGCTCCTCTCCCCTTCTCCCAGGGGTCACCTGCTCTCGGGCTCTCAGGGCCCACCCCACTGGACAGCAGACCCCAGAGAGTAGGGGTCCTCCATGGCAGAGCCGCTCAGAGAGTGGAGGCCTGACAGCTCACCACTGTCTTCTCTTCTCAAGGTACCCGAGCCCATCTGCACCCCTGCCCAGAGGGTGCCTCCTCCAGTGCCCGGCAGCACGGGGACAGGCTGAGAGTTGGCACCCCATCCTGGCTCTGCCCCTCCTCGGGTAACATGCTGTTACCCCCACCAGGGCTCCCGGTTCCCTGTCTGTGATGGGAGAAGGTCGGGCCATCCCACTCGCCGCTGGCAGCCCTCTTCCCAGAGTGCACTTTCTGACAGCTACGCACCGAACAATGGAGAAGAGAGACACGTGTCTAAGCATCTCTTGTCACCTGAGCTTCTCAGAAAACAGGTGCTTGGGGACTTTTGTCCCCAGAAAGGGGTTTAAATGGGAAGTGGGAACCCCAGGACAAGCTGCTCTGGTCTAAGACTTGCATCTCCAGCAGGGAGTACGTGTAAGAGGACAGCGTCCAGTGACAGGAAGGACAACACAATGAAGACCCCTGGGGAACCCTTCCAGGCCTGTGTGCACCTGCCCCCACATGTATGGACACTAACCACAAACACAAGGACAGATCCTCACCCACACGCAGCCCCAGGACAGCTTCTGCACCCCCGTGCTGACCACCCCGGGAGGACACCCCAGTGCCAGATGACCTGCTTGCTAGCCCTGCCTGCCTTGAGACCCCCTTCCAGGGTCTGAGCGTCAGTGGTCAATGTATCGTCTCATTAAACGCTGACACGTAAGGACATGTTCACCTTCCGTCTCAGTACCTCCCGGAGATGAGCTGTCGAGCTTCCCCCCCTCCGGGGCGGGGCGGGCAGGCCAGCCCCTCCCCCGGCGGCTGCTCCCAGCCCCGCCCCCTGCCACGCCTCTCCCAGATCGCTGGGGTCCAGAGCCCCTGCGGCCCCAGCCAGCCAGGATGGACTCTTCTCTCCGAGTTAAATTTCCCCCGCCTTTTTGATGTCACATCCTGTCCCAGCTTCCCCGCCGCCGCCCTCCCCACTCCCGCGCGTGAGCGTGGCGCGCGGGTCCCTCTGCGCCACCCGGCCGCCTTCCTCGCGAACTTTTGGCACCTCCGCCCGGGCGCGCCGGAGCGGGTGGGGGAGCAGGAGGTGGGGCCGCGGAGGGCCGCGCCCCGCCCGGGGACAGCGGGGACAGCGCGCAGGACGCGCTCGCCATGCAGAGCGGAGGCTCCGGGTGCTGAAGGCGCGGGGCCAGCAGAGCCGGGAGCGCGTCCGCGTCCACGCAGCGCCGGCGCCAGCACCAGGGCTCCTGCACGCCAGGACGGCGGCGGCGGCAGCGAGACATGCAACCGGCCCGGAAGCTCCTCGGCCTCCTCTTCCTCGTGCTGATGGGCACGGAACTCACTCAAGTACGTGCGTCCAACGCCATTTTCCTCCCGCGAGCGAGTGAGGCGCGGCGGCCGCCCAGCGCGCACGGGGACCGCGAGTCCGGAGCGCCTGGCTGGGGAGGGGGCCGAGTGCAGCGCGCGGGGCTTGGAGGGAGGCGTGGGGCCGACCCCAGACTGCAGCGCATCCCCACCTCCGAACCCCCAGCCCCGGCCCTGAGCGGCTGTGAGGCTGCCCCCTCTCTCTCAGGACCCCCAGCCTCCCACTCCCCCAGAAGTTCAAAGGGCAGCTCGAGGGGCTCCTCCAGCTGCTACTGTCATCTGCGGGGAGGGAGAGGTTGCTGGGCAAGGTGTCCAAGCTCCTGGCGTTTCCAGAGGTAGCTCTGAGTCCCACCCCCACACCCCTGCTACAGAGCATCTCTGCCTTTGGGGAGAACACTGCCCTTGGGGCTCCCCAAGCAGGTGGTGGTGGCAATTGTGCCCGGGAGGCCAGACAGCGCGTGCGGGGCTGGGCGCATCGTGGGCTTCGCGCGGAGCCTGGGGGGGGGGTTGTGACCACATGCGCGGCAGGAAGTGTGAGTGGCAAGCCGCCGTGTGCGTGTGTGGGGACTGCTGGGCATTTGAAGCGGGCTTGCCATCCCCTGAACAATGTGTCAGTAGAAAGCCTGTCTCTGGCTGGCATTCTCCATTTTAAAAAATCCATTTCTGAGCTGGTAGGGCTGGGAGGAGGAGAATGGCCGTCTGAGAGCGCTGGAAGGGGGGTGTTGCTTTGGCACCGGGGTGCTGGGTGAGGCTGCCAGCTTCAGGAGCCCGGCTGCTCAGGAGTGACATTAAAACGCCCTTTCGATGGTGCCACTGTGCCACGCTCGGAGCTGAGGGATGCTGGCCCCTAGGAGCTGCAGGTCCCGGAGGTGGACGGGCAGACCCACACCTTGGCCACAAGCCCCAGCTGCCCCTGGTCCTCCTTTCCTCCCTCTGTCTCCCTCCATCTCAGGGTAAAAGAGGAAACAAAGAGGCCGAGAGGTGGATCACAGGAGAGAAGGCTCTGGAACAAGCTTCCCTTGTCCCGCCTTGAAGCCCTTGCCGGCTCCCTGGCTCTGCTCGGGAAGCGGGGGGGGGGGAGGTTTCTCTTGCTCCCACTGCCCTTGGAGACCCCTTCCCCGGTGCCCCCAGATAGTCGGCTTCCCTGGAGAGACTCTGCACAGTCTCCGGGAGAGAAGTTTTCTTGGCGCGGGGAGAGCCCAGCCGGAGGGCTTGTGCGCCGTGGATGGAGACCTTTGCACGTATGCACGTGCATGCACACGCACTCACACACACGGGCACACACAGGCGGAGGGAGCCGGGCAGGGGTGATTGGCAGCATGTGCCAATTTTGGGAAAGAGATAACTAGCTCTCCAGGGCCCCCAAAGGGGCTGTCCTGAGGGCCCTCCAAGCCTCGGTGGCCTTCTCAATTCCAGGCACCCTGACCACCGACGGCTGTACTCCGGCGGTCTCCTCCTCCCGATCTTTTTAAAGATCCTCTGTTCTGGGAAGAAACTTTCCGTTCCGCTTCAATTAGAAGCTTTGTGTTGGTGGCCAAAGTGTTTGCCCGGTCGTGCTGATGGTCGTGCGCCCCCCGCCCCCACCCCTCCCCCCCCCGCCGAGGGTCAGCCAGCCCCTGCCCACACACCTGCCTCTCCTCCTGCAAACAGGTCCCCCTTCCAGACCCAGGTCAGCTCCCGGCCCCCGCCCCCCTGCACCAGCCAAGGGAATGGTGTTGTTTTCCTGTTTCTGATGCGGAGCTACGGATGGAGGATGGATGTCTTGGGGGGAACTGTGTCCCTCAGGGCAGCCCGGAGGCATGGCCCCACCCTCCCGGGGCTGCCTCTGGGGTTGGGCTATCAGAGTTCTGTCTGGTGGAGGCCGATTGTCCTGAACTGGGGTGGGATTTTAGAACAAAGGCTCAACCAGCTTAAATCACTGGGATTGTTTCTAGTCTAGAAAGGTTCTGAGAGTGGCCAGCAGCTCCAGAGAGCCCCTCGACCTGGTCCTGCCCTGGTGGCAGGAGCCCCTGTGCCATGGGGGCTGGGCCAGGGGCCTGTCCCCTTAATCAGTAGCCTCTAAGGTGGGGAGCAGAGAGGGGAGTGGGTGGGGGCCAGAACCGGGCTGTTTGGAATCGAGAGCTGCTTGGGGACATCCACACTCAAGAGTCTTGCTTTCTTGATCCTGAAGTGATTCAACCCTGGGAAGCCACACCTCGCAGCCTCGTGCGCAAAGCTCCGAATGCTGGTGAACCCCTCAAATCAGCCAGCAGAGAGCCGAGCACTGGAGGCTGAGCCCTGCGGGGTCTGTCTCCCCCACCCATCCTGCTCCTCTCCCATTGTCTAAGTCACTCCCACGGCCTCACCCTCCCTTTGGAGACCCTTCCAGAGCTCTGTACGCAAGGCTCCAGGGCCGTCATGATAGGGGTCAGCCCGCGTTCAAGTGGGAACGAGTCAGAAAGGCGAGGCTCATACCTGCGCTTCACGCGTGCGGCCAGAAGGAAGCGAGGGGCGGGGCGGGGGAGAGCAGCCCACGGCCGCGCCATCTGTCCCCCCACAGCGCGTATGATGAGCCGCTCGGTCCAGTCCCACAGCGCGTATGATGAGCCGCTCGGTCCAGTGCCAGCCAGTGATGGACGGCTCACTGCCTGCCAGGCGGGTGGGCCCCATGAACCCTGTCCTCAGTCGGAGAGACTCCTGACTTGGTCTCGTTCTTCGATTTCCAATCAATGGCTGGTGCTTCACGGTCCTTGAGAAGCGCCTTAGGAGTTTCCCGTGGGTGCGGGGGAGCTGACCCTTCCGTCCTGGGAGAGACTGGGTGTGGGGGGCCTGGCCCCTCTGTCCTGGGAGACACTGGGTTTTGGGGGAGCTGACCCCTCTGTCCTGGGGAAGGCTGGGTGTGGGGGAGCTGACCCCTCTGTCCTGGGGGAGGCTGGGTGTGGGGGGAGCTGACCCCTCTGTCCTGGGGGAGGCTGGGTGCAGGGGAGCTGACCTCTATGTCCTGGGAGAGACTGGGTTTTGGGGGAGCTAACCCCTCTGTCCTGGGGGAGGGGGGCAGCTGGGGCTACCTGAGCCCCAGGCCCATCTGGTCCAGCAATAGGGGCATGCTGTCTGCATAGGAAGGTGTGAAATGAGTGGGGGCTCTATAGTAACGACTTGACTCGGCTGCGCTTACTTGTACCAGGCGCCATTGGGGTGACCTTGAGAAAAGCCCTTAGCCTCTTAGTATGAACTTCCACCTTTTAAAAACGGGATGCCTCTCAAAGACGTCGGCCCCCGACCAGACCCCGTCCTGCCCCCTCGCTAACCCGCCCCCAGGCTGTTCTCCAAGGCCAGCCAGTGGGGTTTGGCACAGTCAGACCGGGCTCGCGGTACGGAGCATGTCCGAGCCCTGTGGTCTGGCGTCTGGGATGACAAGCTTCGTGGGAAGAGCCGAGGCTCTGCCGTAATGGTTTGTGTAAGAGGCACGAGAGTGTGTGCACCCAGGGCTCTGGGGTCGGAGCAGGCGATGTGCCAGCCCGCGGTCCGGTCGGAGCAGTGAGCCGGGGCAGGGGGCAGGCGGCAGCAGGGGGTGGAGGGGGCTCCCCGTGGAGGCTGACCTCGCAGGAGCAAGGGTGTGTGGAGGAATCTGATTTATTCTAACAGAGAAGCAAGGCTCCTGTCTGTAGCCAGGCTCGGCCTTTCTTAAGGACGCCAAACCTCGCCCCCACACCCTGAAGGGCTTCCGGCTGTGAACCGTGAACTCGAGGGCTGAGTGTCTTTGTGCTTGTCAGGGTCGCTCCAGGAGCCCGAGTCCAGATGTGAGCAAAGCCGACTCCCCTGGGGGAGGCGTGGGTGGGATCCATGCACGGACAGGACAGCTGGGGTGGGCTTAGTCCCTTAGAACCCTGCTGGGACCCATCACACCAAATCCATTCTCTTCTGAGATTCTGTCCATCCCACAGGGGAAGACACAACCCGCTCCCCTGAGCAAATTTAATGAGGATAAAACAGCCCAGTTCTGTGACCTGTTGGAGTCTAACCTTGGACAGATGAGCCCACTGACCTCCTGTCCAGCTGCCCTTGTCCCTGGCCTCCCCCGTCTACACTGGATGCTAGTGGTAGTGGTGGGGAGGTGGGGGGCTCAGGCGCTGTGGTCTTTTCCCGAACCAGTTAGTTCATGACGCACCGCATTTCGGGAGGGTCTGTAAGCTCCCTCCCGCCTTAGGGCTGGTCCAACAGAGGAGCAGGGAGGGGACTGCCCCCCATTCCCAGGTGGGCCCCCCTTCCCCGGGCAAGGAGGCGCTGGGACACCAGGACGGCACAAAGCTGTAAATCCTCCTTGGCAAATCACGGAGAGCAATTTGCTTCTCATTCCACTGACTTCCGCCTTCCCGAGTAAAAAGAAAGGTAATTTTCTGCCTTGGGTTGTATTTATTACTAAAGTTATCAGGCCCTGTAATCAGTATTAACATCACCGTGGAAAGTAATACAAAACTAATTACTAGCTAAACTGAATTAGATACACGGCCACTGCCAGCCAGGCTGACAGGCAGAGGAGCCAATTTTTGGCTCTGAAAGGAGCACCGAAGACGTTCCTCACACTCTGAGAGCAGCCGCTGTAGGGCCCTCCCCATGGCGGGACCCCCCGACCGTCCAGGCGGCTTGGCCCCTGGGCAGCAGGCGGGAAGCAAAGATGTCCGTCCCTTCGCTTTCCAGGTGGTCACAGGCATGAGAAACTCGCCAGACCCTCCAGCACAGGGTTAATCCCAGCAAGGAGGGTGACTGTCGGCTGGGTGTCCCGAGTCCCACTGCCCGCCAGGAGTGCCATCCGGATCTGCAGGGGGCAAGCCCAGCGATCCCGTGCGGCATCCTCATGGTCCAGCCGAGGACCCCGAGGCTGGAGGGGACGTAGCTGAGTGACAGAGCCCTGGTGCGCCCCAGATCTGTCTGCCACCTGAGACGTCGGGCTCATGTTTCTGTTAAGGTGGAGAGGAGCGTGCAAAGCAGAGGGAAAGGCTCAAGGTCATGAGCGGCAGCCAGAAGGTGCCCGGAGCCATCGAGCCAGCCCTGCAGACCTTTGCAGAGCAGCCCTGGGGCGTCTGGTCGGCCGAGTCTCCAGCGGCCGGCCCCGTGCTCTGACCTGGAAACTTAGCTTTCGAAGGGGAGCAGCAGAGCTCCGCAAACATTTTGGGGTGGTGTCCATGTTGTGGTCTCCTTCCTACCATGAAGGGTGGCGGCCTTGAGCAAGTCGCCATCCCTGGGGGTGTCTGGGAGAGCGCACCCAGGCCCCACCCCTCAGTCCTCCGGGGAATAACGTGAGGTGTGAGGAGGTTGCTCTGCACGTCCTTGTGGGTCACAGCATCTGCCTGAGGGCTGAGTCCGAGAAGCCGCAGAACACACAGACACACTCCGCCAACGCTGCTCGTCGCGGATGGGCCGGCAGTCCCAGTGGCACCATGTGAGGCTTTGGGTATCACACACACAGCCCCGGGGGAGGAGGGACCAGACCCTGCTAACACCAGCTCCCCTCCCTCTGGGCCCGGGTTGAATCTTAGGACAATGGCCAGATGACAGAGGGTGAAGGTGCCTTCTTTGCTCTCGGGCAGGGTTTAAAGACTCGAGCTTTCCAACCCGCTTGCTCTGATCTGGGCGACAGGGACTGGTCCTGTGTGGTCCGTATGCAGGGTTTAATGACACCTACAGTCCATGGGTCAGTCGGGAGGAGAGCGGGCAGCCTCGGGGCAGCCTGGGGAGAGGCGGGAGGAAGCCCTATCTGCAGCCCCGCTCCGCGATCAGCAGCCCCGCTCCCGTGGCACCAGCGAGCACGGCAGAGACTTCTCCGGGTGCGAGATGGCTCTCGAGTGTGGCTCTGGGAAGAAAGCAACTCCCACTTGTTTCAAGTGATGCTTGGGGTGTCTGAGGGTTGAAGAGAGAACAGAGGTGTGTTCAGACATGTTATAAATAGCAAGCTCAGCCCGCGGGGTGTTGGTGTTAAATCTGACAGCAGAGCGGGATTCGGAGCAGAAACGGGGATGGGCTTTCAGAAACAAACCCCGCCCGCAGACGTGAGTCCCTGGGCTCCTGCCCTGCCCCGTGCACCCCGGCTCCAGATCTCCGGGCAGCCCAGCCTCCAGGCCTTGTCCTGTGGACGCAGGGGCAGGGGCAGGTCAGCTGCAAGAGGGGAGCGGGGAGAGGGCGCCGGGGGCATGGCATCGAGGGACTCTCTTTCTCCGGAGACAACCCTCCCTCTGTTGGAGCTGGCCAGGCAGCGTTCTGAGGCCGAGTCCGGGCCTAGCGGGCAGAGGGTCCTAATCTCCAAGGGCAGAGCGCGGGCTCTGGAAGGGAGGAACGTGTGGCAGAGCCCAGGTCCTGCTTTGAGCGGGTGGCGACTTCTGGGGGCCTCTGCCTCCACCACTGGACTGAGCGTGGACTTGCGGATGTTTCCATGACTCTGTCACCTTCCGATCCACGTCAGGAACCGTGAGCTCGTGTCAGGATCACTGATTGACTCAGTAGAAACGAGCCCGTCCTTATCAATCAGTTACAGGGACTTCCCTTAATGGACAATGGGAAACAGTGATGTTCGTGAGGGATCCCCGAAAACCACGAGCTCAGCCCACAGGGTCCTGCAGAGTTATCTCGTCTGGGCTCTTCGAAGGGCCTCTCCCAGAAGTGGACCCCATTTCTGCTGGGCAACTAGGAGGACGTGCAGCCGTGGCCTCCCGGTCTGGACGCAAGCCCATCTGAGGCAGCGTTTATGAAAGCGGCATAGAACTTTCCAGAGTGGGAGCAGAGAGTGTGGGGGGCAACAGGGAGGGGCCATGGGCAGCCAGCTCTCTGGACGGACAGAGTCAGGACTGAGGGCTGGAAGGGGGTGTCGTGGCTCAGGGAAGAAGCAGGCCCGGGGACAGCTGTGGGTCACAGAGCACCCCACCCCCCACGGGGCTGGAAGAGACACCGTGAGTCCCAAAACCTCAGAGGAGTTTGAGCCTGCATGGCTGGTGGAAGGAAGTGGCCTGGGAGGAGGCTTGGCACCGGGTCGGGCCAGCTCCCTGCAGCTCAGTGAGTGAACTTCCTGCTGCGGCAGCTCCCAGGAGCAACCGAGCATGTGTGGGGCAGGCTGGTGGCGGCTGGTGGAACCCTGGACTGGGTCTTCTGGACCCGCTCCGGACATGCTGTCCCGGTGGTCGGCCAGAGAGCAGAGCGTCCTCAGCAAAGTGCACGTCAGGCCTTTCCACACGGCCCAGCCCCACAGCGGCTATGGCCAGAGCCCCCCCCCCCCACCACAGAGGGCCCAGCAAGTGCACGGGGCTGGGTCAGGAGGGGATCCCCCTCCTTGGGAACGGGTGTGAGGAGCGGTGACCGTGTCCACCACCGTCCCACCGGGGTCGAGCCAGAGGCCATGGAGGGCACAGAATAAGGGGATGCTTGCATTGGGCTGCCCGTGGTGGGCTTCCATGGCTGCTGGGTCAGGTCACCCGTGGGCTCCTACCAAGGTGCCCAGCCCCAGACCAGACCCTTACCCTGCTGCAGGGTGTTCTTCCCAGCAGGAAGTAAGTGGAAAGGGCGCGTACGGGCTGGAAGGAGCAGAAGAAGCCCTGCATGGAACCCCTCCCTGTCTCCCACGTCTGTCTTCCCTCTTCCCCCACCCCAGCTACGTGCAGAGAGCTTGAAAAAAATGAGCAGGGTTTCCTAACAGCAAAAGAGCATCCAAACTTGGTTCTTCGGGGGTGTCCCTTGGCTCCGACCTGAGCAGAGTGGACCCATGTTCTGTCTGTGGCACGGAGACGCCCCGAATTCCTCCCCGCTGGCCACAGGGATGCGGTGGGCCTTCGTCCGGTCGTGCTCTGACACCCCCCAGATGCAGTCCCCTAGAAGAGGGACGCAGCTCTCAGCAGGAGGGTCCTTCCACAGGTACGTCACGTCAGCCCTCCTGAGAGCTCTGAAGCCCTGGGCCCTTGAGGCCAGCGTTCTTGTTTTCATGTGTGCTGGTGAACTTGCAGAGTTCACCAAGGTCAAGGCTGGAGGATAGAGACCTGGCTGGTCCCCCTCAATTCACATGTTGACATCCTAACCCCAAAACGTGATGGCACTGGGAGGCGGGGCCTTCGGGAAGCCCTTTGGGAGGCACTCTGCCGACATGACAGGCCTAGTGCCCCAGATGTGGTGAGGAGGCAGCCCCCCCAGAAGGCAGCCACACCAACCGGTGCTCTCGGACGCCCAGCACCCCCCCCCCCGCTGTGAGCCACAAATATCTGTTATTTACAAGCCGTCTGCCCGTGCTGCTTTGTCACGACAACGGGAGCAGACACCATGACAACAGTCGGGCGGAGGGCCACCACGTTTTGGGGCTTGGTTCTGGGAACGGCAGGCGCCCCAGGTGACCTTGGACAGGGTCTCGTCATCTTTCTGAGCCTGACCCAGTGAAAGCATCGCCCAGGGGCGTCCACCATGATGAAGGGACGTCGCGCCCCCGGCGTGAGGGTGTCTGGGGCTCCGCGCCTGCTCCATTAGTGCTCCGGGGCTCTGCCGCGTTGTGAACCTAAGTGAGGTCTTGCTTCTAGGGAAATCGTGTGGAAACTGGGATTTAAGTTCCTCCTCAGGAGCATGTGGGGTTGGCCGGTGCCAGGGGTCTGTGATCCAAATGCCTCATTCTTCAACGATTCATAGTTTGCTTTGGGAAATACGGTGCGGCTGTCTAAATCAGATCACACTTGCTCGAGGCTTCTCGGATGACCCTCTCCAGCGCACAAGGAGCCGTCATCTCTCCTACTGACTCATGGAGTCCGGCCACTGGAGAGGACTTTGGTTTGGGACTGGATGAGTCGGAAGTGACTTCCCTCCAACCTCCAGCTCATCAGAGCAGGGGTGCAGGGCAGAGAGACAGGGGTGCATGCCAAGGTGATGGGGTGCAGGGCAGGAGGGCAGGGGAGCAGGGTAGGGGGACAAGGATGCAAGGCAGGGCAGCAGGGCATCAGGGGTGCAGGGCAGGGGATACCGTGGCAGGGGTGCATGCTAAGGTGGAAGGGGTGCAGGGCAGGGAGGCAGGGGTGCAGGGCAGGGAGGCAAGAGTGCATGCCAAGGTGATAGGGGCGCAGAGCAGGGGGCAGGGGTGTAGGGCAGGGGGTCAGGGGATCAGGCAGGAGTTCAGGGGAGTAGGGCAGGGCAGCAGGGGAGTAGGGCAGGGTGGTGGGGGTGCGTGCCAAGATGGTAGGGGTGCAGGTCTGAGCAGCAGGGATGCAGGCTGCCAGTGAGTCAGGAGCAGGGCTGTAGCCGCTGCACACCCCTGTTCTATCTACACACACCGTCTGGGAGGGAGGGATGTGAACGATGCCTCTGTCCACTTCTTTATAAACACCGACAAGGAAGAAAGAGGTGGAGAGGAGGGGCTGAAAGGCGTCTGGCTGGGTGGGGGCTGGCTTCCCCCCGACCTCCCAGGGCCAGCTCTGCTCCTGAGCCGTGCAGGAACTCCGAGGCACCGTCCACATGTGGCAAACCCGGTACGAGTAACCCAGAGCCGCGTGTTTAAAAACCAGCCTCCCAGCCATGACTTGGGGGGGGTGCCAGAAATCTCCCCCCAGCTCGCCAACGTGACTGCAGAGGGGGTTTCCCCAGGCCAGCCCAGTGCTGTGCCCAGGGTCAGAGCGAGTTCCAGGCAAGCGGAGCAAAGCTGCTCGGCGGTCCCCAGACCTTCCAGCCTGTGCCAGTCCCTCGGACGGAGCGTCATCTCTGTCATCTCCACTGGCCTGGGCTCCGGTCTCTCCAGGGAGGAGCCTGGCCAAGTTGGTGTTCTAAAGATTTAGAGTGCCAACTGCAAATCCTTACGGACATTACTGACATCAAGTGAAATCAGATGTTCTTTTTGTCGTTGCCTAATTCTTGACATCTGCGCATCTGGAGTCTCACTGCCCGAGAACGAGGCTCTGCTTGACGGGCGCTGTTTCTGGGCCCCGGCAGGACCGCTTCAGCCTCTGCGTGTCTGTTAGCAGCAGCAGCAGCTCTCAGGAGGGGTGGCCGAGGTCTCTGGGGGGGTGGGGGCGTACGTCCCAGCTCTGCCATTCACTTAAACCCTGATGGCTCAGTGGAGGGCCCTCCTGGGTACATTTTGTCTGGTGCCAAGCAGGATACCTCCCTGCGTGCCAAGGCTGCACCTCCACTAACCGTCCAGTCTTTGTAATACCTGCAGAGAAAACAGACGATCACAATTATCAAACCCATTTCATAGATGGGGAAACTGAGGCACAGGAGGGCTATTGCCCTGGCTAGTGTCTCCCAGCCGGTGGCCGGCTGTCCGCCCTGAGTCTGCATTCTCATTCTCGGCGCTGAATGGCTCATCCGTGATGCTCCCCTCTGGCCAGGGCGTGTCCTCGGTTGCAGTGCTGGCAGTCTGCTCTGGCACTGGGACAGTTTCTGTCCGGGGCCATACAGCGCTCTGTCCCCGTGTCTCGGCCTTGTCCCGGGCTCGGTCCACAGCACGCTGTCCCCGTGTCTCGCACTAGCAGGTTATAAGCAAGTACGTGCAGCTTCTAGGGCCTGAGAGTTTATAGATGGGGTTGAGTTCGACAAGGAATTCTTCCCACCAAGTTAAGGGGCCACTGTCTGCAGGGGCATCTGAGTGTGTGATTTGGGCTCCGAATCCGTTCGTCGTGTGCCAGCAGAGGAAGGAGGCAGAGCACTGGTCGCCTCCCTGGTGACCTGGTGCGACCCTGGCTCCCCTGGGCTCCGTGGAGCCTGCAGTACCAGCACACGCTGGGAGATGGCGCCCTTCCCCAACGCTTGGAACTGGCCGCCCGCACTCCCCGCGTTCCTCAGCGAAGCCAATCAGGAAACCAACCCTCCCGCCTGGTCTCACCCCGCCCTCAGGCCAGGACATTCCTGGCTGTCATCAAGTCCCCTCTCTGAAAGGGGACGGAGCAGAGTGAAGCCCCCGGGAAGGCGGTGCCCATCTTCCGGGGGCCCCAGGAAGGCTGGCCCCTCGCAATCCCCTTTCAGAAGGGGGTTTATTCTCACCCAGGCAGCAGCGATCTGGGGAATTCTTTGCTTCCCAGAGGGCTGGGACAGCTGGACGGGGACTGGAGGAGGTGCCTTTCACCCCTTGGAAGCTTCCTGCAAGGCTAAAGCCCTGTGCAGGTGTGCGACCCAGTCAGCCCCAGGCGTCCTCACTCGCACGTGTCCTGGCCTGATGCTGCCGAAGGCCGGGCACTTGAGCTAGAATGCCCGGCCCCTCTCCCCCAGCACCGGGGCTTGGGAGCACCACTCGCCCCCCAACCATAGACCCCAAGGCCCCCACCCAGGGCCATGCTCCTCGAGGGTAGGGCACCTTTAGCTCTCCGGCCGAGATGCCTGAGCCACAAACTTGCACCCAGCTCCTGCCCTGAGAGCTGGGCCCTGCACCCCTCCTGCACACACGGACCCCTCCCACCCACACCCAGGAGCCCACGCTGGCGGGTGCCAGCCACTGCCATGAGACCCCTTCTTCCCAGAGGCATTAGAGCACCCACCCCTGCTCCCAGAGAGCCCTCCCCTTTACACTTCTTTCCCTCTCCCCCGGGGCTGGGCAGGAGACCCCCTCCCAGCTGGGCTTCAGGGGGCAGCAGGGCTGGCCTGGGAAGCGCGGAGCCACCCCCAAGCAGGTCCCCAGCAGCCAGAGCTGACTGCCTGCTCTGGTGGGGGGTGGTCCCAGAGGGATGCCCAGGCCTGACTCAGCCGGGAGGGTAGCCAGGGCGCACCGATCTGGACAGCCGGGCCACCGAGGCGCAGGCGGATTTCAGGACTCCGGGGCGGTGGTCAGCTTTCCTGCCTGAACACCCGTCTCAGCCCCTCGGCCGCTGGGGTTTGCAGGCCTCGCTGCCAGCAGCCAGGGGGCGGCGGGGAGCCGGAGCGGAGAGGAAAAATCCACCCATTTCCTGGGCAGATTGCGTCGGCCGCCGCCCGGCCGTGTCCCCGCCTCCCGGCCGCGGCCCCCGCGCGCAGCCCGCGCGGCGCTCAGAGCCGGAGCCGGAGCCGAGCCGGCGGCGGGGCGCGGGCGCAGGGCGCGGAAGGGAGGCGGCACCGCGGACACCGGGCGGCGGGCGGCGGGCAGTGGGCAGCGGCCACTCTCCCCCCGGCGCCCGGGGCGGCGCAGCCATGGCCGGGGCGCGCGGGGCGGCGGCGGCGACGGCGGGCGGGCGGCGGCGGGCCGAGGGGGCGCGGGGACTCGGCCGGGCGCCCCTGCCCGCCGCGGTGCCCGCCGCCTGAAGGCTGCCCGGGGGCGCGGAGCCGGCGCCGGCGCGCGCGGGCGCAGGAGGCGACTCGAGGCGCGATGTCGGTGCCGCTGCTCAAGATCGGGGTTGTGCTGAGCACCATGGCCATGATCACCAACTGGATGTCCCAGACGCTGCCCTCGCTGGTGGGCCTCAACACCACCAAGCTCTCTGCGGCCAGCGGCGGGACGCTCGACCGCAGCACCGGCGTAAGTCCCCGCCGCCGCCCCGCGGGCCCTTCCGCCGCTCCCTCCGACCCCGACCCCGGGCTGGGCGGCGCCGAGCAGGGCGCAGGGCCAAGGGCACGGGCAAGGGTCCCCTGCGGCTTCCCCGGTGGGCGGGGGTGACCCCGTCCCCGTGCTGCCCGGCCGCCAGTGGCCTGCCCTGGTCCTCAGGGGCACCGCCTCCTTCCTTTGCTGGGTTTCCTGGCGGGGCAGGGGCCTCAGGGACGCTGACGCTTCGAGTCCCCTTCAACTAGTAGTAAGCCCCTCACTGACAAGGTCAGGAAACTGAGGCAGGGCACTTGGGGACTTGTCCAAGGTCACTCAGCAAGTAAGGGGTGGGGATGCCTCTGCTCCACCCTGTCGGGCTGGTCCAGCCAGGGCTCGAGCGGAGCCCGCCCTACTTTGTGGGAGCCAGCGGGACTGGACCGCGGGAGTGGGCCGGCGGGCGGGGGAGCTGGCAGCTCGCACTGGATCAGGCTCCCTTCCGGGCTCTTTCCTACGCCGCTGGGTCCCTCAGGGTCCTGGAGCCCCAAGGTGCAGTGGCCCGGGCGGGGCCCTGGGAGGCACTGGCTGTGGTGCTGGCCCCCTCTCCGTCCCATTGGCCCTCCGTCCTGCGTCCCAGGTGGCTTTTTCTTCCCTTGTCAAGGCCTTGGTGTGGGGTGGGGGGAGCAAGTGGCCAGGGCGCCTGTGGCCAGGGCTGGCTCAGATGGTGGCTGGAGCTGCGTGAGCGAGGCTAAGCGGGAAGCACCCCTAAGCGGAGGAGGATGTGAGGAAGGGCTCCAGGCTGGCTCCCTTGGAGGCGGAGGGGGGTGGGGGGAGGCGGCAGGAGGCTTCTCTCCCACCTGGTTTGGGCTGCCCAGGGCACAGTGCTCTGGGAGGATGTCTCCACGTGACCCCTCCCAAGACCCTCGTCATGTTCACCCCACCTTGTGTCTCAAGGATGACATCCAGGGCTACTTTCGTGGTGACTGTGCTCCCGAGTCTGGGTCCTAAGCTGCTGGGGTTGACGATGAATGAAGCATGTGGACAGCTACTATAGATTCTCCACCCCAGCCCCACGCTAAAAATAGCAGGGAGGTGACCTGAGGCGACAGGGCAGGCTGCAGGGGAGGGTCTGTGCTCCGGGAGTGTTTCTGGACAGTGGCGTCGCCCCGTGCGTGTGCCTGGCGCTCCACACCTGAGCCGGGCTGCAAGGTGACACCAGCCAGGCACAGCTCTGGTCTCTCGGTGGTCCTTGGGCATACCCCAGGACTGAGGTTGGCTGTGAGCTGGCCCCTCATGTCACCAGAAGCTTGGTGAGTTCCGCACAATGGCTCGTGGGTAGCAGCCCCCGTGGAGTCGGAAAGCCGGCATCTCCTCGGACAGCGTCTGCCAGGCTGCCCGCGGGATGGCAGCCGGGGCGCGGGTCGTTGCGGCTCTGGGCGAATGGGCTGCCGGATGCCGGCTGTTACCCGGGGCGCTTCATCTCCGGGTGTCAGGGACGGCGTCGCGAGGCTGCGCCAGCCACCCCGGCTTGCTTACGGGGAGGATATCTTGTTTCTGAATTACGTGCTGCTGTGAGTCAACCAGCCCCTGCTTTCCTGCCTGACTCCTCAGTCAGGGCGTGTGGCCTCCCCGCTCCTGCTACCCAGCCTATCCATTCGGTCACATGCCAGGACACCAAACATCCCCGGAACCAAAAAATCTCCTGAATTGGAACAAAATTTCAAGTCTTGCCTGTTCAGCTTCCTTGCAGCCCCCGGGGGACCTCGATGGGATTCTGCCCCTTTGTTCTCAGGGGCTCCTGCCCCTCCCCGGGGTCAGAATGTGTCTTTGGCCCGTTTTTTGTCCTTCTCTGCCAGGGGTCGGACTTGGACAGCCCTCCCTGGTTGTCGTTCCCGGTGAGCTGCCTTCTGGTCTCACTTGTCTCCCTCTCGCTCCCTCACCCCAACCCCCTGCATCCAGGTGTTGCCCACCAACCCCGAGGAGAGCTGGCAGGTGTACAGCTCCGCCCAGGACAGCGAGGGCAGGTGCATCTGCACAGTGGTCGCTCCCCAGCAGACCATGTGCTCACGGGATGCCCGCACGAAACAGCTCAGGCAGCTACTGGAGAAGGTGAGTCTGTGCGGGGCGCGTGTGTGCGCGCATGTGCCCATCTACGTGCGTGTGTGCGCCCACACCAGCGCCCAGGGTGGGCTAGCCCCAACGGTCCGTCCCAGCTTCAAGACCGCCCTCTTTCTTGGCGTGTCCCGACTCAGAATGTCTGTGAATGAATGAATGGGTGGATGGAGACCCCCCCATGCCCCACGGAAGGTGCAGGAGGAGATGAGTCAACCCTGCTGGTCACTCCATGGAGGAGCCGCGTGGGCATGGGGGAGGGGACGAGGGCGGCTCCCCCCGGCCATTGTTTCCAGCGAGGCGGAGACTTATAGTCCGGAGGGCTCAGGGCTGTGGCTGAGCAGCCACCAGGGAGAGCACCCAGGAGCCCCTTGGGTCTCAGCCAATGGGCTCTTTTGCTGCTCACGGGAGGTGGGATCTGCCAGTTGCAGGTCTAGGGTTACAAGTGCACCCAGAGTCCGCCCCTCAGCAGCTGCGGGCAGCAGCGCTGTGTGGGTCCAGCACGCATTTTAAACTCGTCATTTCAAGACCCTTCACAAGAATCATGTCAACTCGGTGAGATTTTTCACCTGGTTTCATCGCCCATGTACACACACGGACACCGCACACCCGTGGACATGCCTTGCACTCACCACCCACACACCCCACGTACACACCCCCACACCTACACACCAGATATACACGTACCCCACATACACATGCACCACACATACACACACACGACTCATACACCCACCACACATCCCCCACATATATGCCCACACCCACATAAACACACACACACACACACACACACCTCGTAAGACACGACTTTGCCAGTTGAGGAGTAAGGGGTGGGGCGGGGCCTGAGCCCCTCGGAAGCCATTCCCCACCCCTCCCCCAGCTGTGATCCTCGCTGGGGCAGGTCGTGGCCCTGGCAGCTGGAGGGAGGACAGCACAGCACACGGTGCTAGGTCAGAACTGCTCAGTTTGAGCCCAGCTCAGCCGCCGCCTCTCATACAACTGCTGGCAAAGCAGGTCCTTGTCGTAGCTTCAGTTTCCCAAAGTGGGGAGGGAAGGAGTGGGTAAGGGATTCCTGGGTGCTCCCAGCTCTGCGCTGTCCCCAGGATGGTGGTGTGGGGGGCGGGGAGAAGGGCACGGAGGCCTCTGGCTAGGCCTGGCCCCTGCACCTGCTCCGGGTGAGGGGCAGTCTTTGTTCTGCCGTCTCTAGCCCACCCAGTATGTCATTTAGAAAGAATTAAAGTAAAACGCATTTAGCAGATTCTGCAAACGTTCATTAACACTAAACTAGACCAAAGCCTAATTGGGCCTTTAATTATTCAGAATTGCAGAGGAAGGAGGTGGAGCTGGGAGGGGCCTCTGGGACCTGGAAGGGGGGCAGGGGGGAGGGCGGGAGGGGGCAGGCTGCCGCCCTGGAGCTCTTGGGGGAGGTGCCCTCTGGATTCCAGAAAGCTCTCAGAGCCCCCGGGAGCGCAGGCCTGGGGCCCTTCTACCTGCCTCCATACTCTACCATGTCGGGGCTGGAAGATTTAAAGCCCTATTTTATACCCCAGTGGGCACTGTGTTTTCAGAGGGCAGCAGCCTTTTGTTGTAAAAGAGGGCCGCACGGCTTCCTCTGTTCAGATTGTGCTGGGGTTGGGGGCAGGGCTGCTCCTTCCTTGGAGGGGGTGGTTCTCCCCGTGCCTGAGGTGCGTGGCTCTGGTGGTGTGTTCCCTCAGATGCCCCAGTGCCGACCTGTGGCCAGGGCTGAGGGCCACAGGCAACCTGCCGAGTGGAAAAGGCGTGTTGGGGCCGCGGGTTATGTTCTCTTTGAAAAAGCCGTCAGCCCTGACTTTGGAAGTGTGGGCTTTGGAGGCAGGCCAGGCCTTGGATCGTTGCTGACCGCTGTGGGATGGCAGACAAGCTGCTTAACTTCTCTGGGCCTCGGTCTCCTTCTGTGTGGCCTGGGAATCGAGACCGCGCTCACCTGCCAGGGTGTTGTAAAGATCAGATCAAATCAGTGAGCGGATGGGCTCAGCCTGGGGAGGACCGTGTCGTTTGGGAACTGTGTGACCTTGAGCTCATCAGTTGGCTTCGAGGGACACAGCTTGCTGGAAAGAGAATGGATGGCCCCGGGGCTGGGGCGTAGACCCGGTCTTCTTGAGGGAGAACACCCACCTGGGAGTAGTTGTGCCCCGTGGCCCAGTCGTCTGCTTTATGACCTGCCTGAGAGGGGGTCCTCGCTGCAGGTGGGACGGACAGTAGGAGAGTCTGCGTTTTGTTTTAGGGTAGCAGAGTCATTTGGCATCTTTAAAATTGGTTTTCTCAATCTTAAATTTAATCTTACTCAAATTCCATGAAAAGCATCCCTCGTCTGGCAGAGGAGAAGCCCGTTGCTCTGCGTGTGGCCCCTGTCGGAGGGCAGAATGTGGAGCTGGTGCCGACCCAGCAGCTTCAGCTCAGCCCATGGAAGCCCCCGCTCTTGTAGGTTTTGCCAACACAGCAGGAACGCTGCGTCTCAGGAGGGGAGGGGACTCTCGGCTGGGGAGGCCATTGTGTTCCTCCTCCCAACATTGTGGCTGCAGGAGGACCTCGGTGCATTAGGGGCAGGGACGGGGGGGGGGGGGGGGGGGGGGGGGGTCGGGGGTGTTGCTGGGGTTGTGGGCAGCCCCGGGCCCCTCCCACCCCGCGTTTCCCATCCAGCCAGCTGGTTGAGACAGATGTGTGTGTGGTTACTGCCGGGCAGGCATTGCGCCAACGAAGTGATGCCGTTTCCAAGTAGTAGGCAGCCACTTCTGGCTCTGGTGCATCCTGGAAACCTTCCTGGAGGAGGTGGTATTGGGTCTGGGCTTTAAAATATGAAGGAAACCAAAACTCACAACTCTTCTCCAAGGAAGTCCTGTGGTTATTGGGTGTGACAGAATTGGACAGGTGAGGGGGCAGGGAGAGGGTAAGAGAGCAAATGTTTCCAGTTCTCCATAGAAAGGACCAGAGAGTATCCGAGTCACCCACATACGGTATTTTACAAACCTGAATTTTTAAACTGGATTTGTGTGTTACTTTTAAATAACTAGTCATAAAATCCCAGGCATTTAAAAATGCTGCAGTGAGTAATATCGGTTTTTCTCCTACCGAGAAGCATTTCACTTGTGCTCTTACTTTATTTACGGGGGTGGAGGCTATACCGGAAGTGGTGGAAACCGCACTGTCATCTTTTCACTGACCGAGTCAAGCTACGGGTCATACCCAAATGATTCCGTGCCTAAAAAGGGAGAGGATTTTCAAAGGCAGCAGGAAATCAGAAATGGAGATCTGCGGTGGTTGTGAAGTGTCTTCCTCCCTGGTGATTGGATTCAATTCCGAGAGTGACCCGAACGCCACCGCACAACCCTGAACTCCATCTGCTCCCCCCACTGCCCCAAATGCATGTGCACAGAAGCACCAGCCAGTTTCCCCAAAAATAAAATGCCCTGGCAGGTGGTTGCACTGAAACTGTTTTTCTTTTAAGCTCTCTGGAATCCTGTTGAATATTAAAGTTCCATCTTGAGGATAGACTCAATTCAGGTCTGTCTGCAAAGACGTGAAATAGCGATTCTTCACTGGCCGAGTGATTGATTCCTGACTCTATGCATGGAACGCGGATGTTTGCAGAGCAGTCATCTGCCTATGATACCGGGAGGGGTGATGGATGGTGCGTGAGATGGGGACAAGTGTTGACACAGAGTCAGAAAAAGCAGTTCCCTTGTAGCTTGGCTCCCTCGTGCCCCCCACCTTTGCATCAGGATCCCCATGAGATATAGGGGGACGGAGAGTCTCCAGCCGGGGTGGGGGAAGCCCAACAGCACCATCCAGACTGGCTGGTATTTAAGCCTGCCTATCCGGTTTCATCCTGCAGAATAAGGAGACTGAGACACAGTCCCCTCCCCACTGACAAAAGAAAGGAAAAAAAAAAAGTCACCCAAAGCCTCGTTTGCCTGGAGCTGGGAGCTGAGGGAGGACCCGAGGCTCCTGAACCCCTGATTTGCATCCCTGGCTGGAAGAGAAGGCATTCTGGAACATGGCAGAGGAAACGTTTCCCAAACCAATTTGCTGTGTTTGGGGAGTTCTTGGTCATAACAGTCCCCGATGCTGGTGATTAACTAGTAAATAATGCATGGACCGCCTCTGGCTCCCAGTGTGTCGGCTGCGTGGGAAAGGTCACTGTCGTGTATTTGGAGGCAAATAAGGTGGGCAGGCACCCACTGCAGCTCCTTTCTTGAACCTGTTGCCTTTTTGACAGGTGCAAAACATGTCTCAATCCATAGAGGTCCTGGACAGGCGGACCCAGAGGGACTTGCAGTATGTGGAGAAGATGGAGAACCAAATGAAGGGACTGGAGTCCAAGTTCAAGCAGGTGGAGGAGAGCCATAAGCAACACCTGGCCAGGCAGTTCAAGGTACGTGCGCTGCTCCTCCTCTGAGTCGAAGCTGGGCTTGGTTTCCCTTCGCGCTTTCCCCTTCCCCTCCAGAAAGAGGAACTTAGGGCCGGGGAGGAGCCCAGCAGAAATGGGCCTTTGCCTTGCAAATGGCCGCTGCTGTCCTTGGAAATGGAGAGGCAACCGGCCCTCACTCTCTTTTGGCGAAAGACACAGTCAAATGGGAAGATAGAGCCGCAGTTTTCAGCCCCCATGAGCTTCCCAGGCCGGAGTCCCAGGACCTGGCTTCTCAAGCCAGGTCATAGATTAGCTGGGAAGGGACAGGATTGGTCCTCGTCATTCGGCAGCTGCTGTAGGTAAATCACATTAGCCAAGGATTAGCTTAATTGATTAGAGCCATTTCTGAGCAGGGATCACTCGGGGCAATTTTTCACATCTGACCTAATTTAGCTATGACAAGGCACACTGTAGATTTGTAGGGAGGAAAGAGAGAGACACCAACATCTTTCTCACTTCCTGGTAAGTGTTTTTTCTTTTTTTCTCTCCAGGTCTCTCTGGACATTAAAGCCAGAGTTTGGCCTAAAATTATATATACATATATAGAAATATGTATATATATACACATATATACCTTAAGTTTACTCAGCTTCAAAATGATTAAATTGAAAAATTATATGCACCTTAATTAAGGCACACGTGCATGTTATTGCTAATCTAGCCCAGATATAAATGAACAGGTCAAATTACACAGCCCTGCTTGACTAGAAATTGCTGACGCTCTGTCTTCCAGTCCTTCTTATGCTAATGTTTTCCTTTGATGTGCTCCCTGGATGAAGCAAGAAGTAATCCACTTTTAAAACTGATACATTATACAGACGAAACGGCAGGCTAACGAAGTAGTAAATCTATATTATAAATAAAATAATAGCAGGCCTGATCCTATGGAGGAGCAATGAGCCAGTGGCTCATGGTGGAGGCAGGTGACTATGTTGTCCTTGCTTCTGATGTCATCATCGTGGTGAATTATCTCGGAGAGAGAGATTTTTGACCTGCCTGACCAAAAAGAGTTTGTGTCTCTCCCTGAAAACCCAGCATTCCCTGTGCCATGCTAGAGTCTGAGTCCTTTGAAGACAGGGGTGTCTTTAGCGGCCATGAGCTAGCTCATCTTTGCAAGCACTGTCCACACGGGCATCTCTCCCAGTTCCAAAATTTGGGGCAACATGGCCCCAGGGGAGGAAAAGCAATCCCTTGCCTTTGACCATGCTTTAATTGCATTAAGAATTACACCAGGAATTGTGAGAGAATCTCTATAACTGTTAAAGCAGTTGGTTTGGACTAAATCTAGCAATGGAGTGTGTTTTGTTTTGTTTTTTTAAGTGACCGTGAAAATATTTGTCTATTAATGGCTGTCTGTTTAAGGCAGGCTAGTGAGGCAGCTCTTCAACGGTATTTCGTTTTCTTGCTTGCAGGGCTAACTTAAAAGCGTTTTTTCAGTGCTGCAGTGACTGAAGATGCAGTCCACTCCCATGTAACCATGAAAGAGGGTCAGAGAGCTTTTGCACCATGCATTTTTACTATTATTTCCCAATACTTAGCACCATGACACTAAGGAACCTTGAACACAACCAGGACCCTCTTTTGCATGCGACTGTAGCTGCATTCCACGGACAGTTTGAACCCTTGTCAATGCATTTTTTGAAAAAGAAAAAAAAAAAGAAACTTTGTGTGTGTGACTAAAAGCATGTAACCTTAAGATGTTGCGTTCTAAACTGACAATAAAGACCTTTCCCAAATATGTTGGTGTTCTGAAGACTGTTTAATATGCTCTTCTAACTCTTTTGGGCCAGAATACATAAACCTATAAATGAAACAGGAGTGTGCACAGACTCCCTCACCCGGGGAGAAGCCAGGCCAAGGCAGGGTGTTGCAAGTTTTTGCACGCAGAGCACTGAACCCAGCTTATTTTAACCTTGCAGGCGATAAAAGCGAAAATGGATGAACTTAGGCCTTTGATACCTGTGTTGGAAGAGTACAAGGCCGATGCCAAATTGGTATTGCAATTTAAGGAGGAGGTCCAGAATCTGACGTCAGTGCTTAACGAACTGCAAGAGGAAATTGGCGCCTATGACTACGATGAACTTCAGAGCAGAGTGTCCAATCTTGAAGAAAGGCTCCGTGCATGCATGCAAAAACTAGGTAGGACCAGAACCCTGCGGGGGCGTGGCGCTGCCCCGCTCACTTCCGCTCACGCACAGGCTTAGGGAGTGGTGCTGAAGCGGACAGCGCCCGCCTGGCCTCAGGGTGGGCGCTGCCGGGGGCGTGGCGTTGCCCCGCCCACCTCCGCTCATGCACAGGCTTAGGGAGTGGTGCTGAAGCGGACAGCGCCCACTGGCCTCAGGGTGGGCGCTGCCGGGGGCGTGGCGCTGCCCCGCCCACCTCCCCGCCCAGGCTTAGGGAATGGTGCTGAAGCGGACAGCGCCCGCCTGGCTTCAGGGAGGCCTGGCCTGGCCGGATTAGGGCTCCTGGGTAGGGCTCGCGCTTAGGAGCACAGGTAGGCGGCACTCACCCCGGGGCCAAGGCTGGCTCACAGACCCCATGAAGTCACACATCCGGAAAAGGGACTAGATGCCACATGCCATCTGAAGATTGTATGTGTGTGTGTGCACATGCGAGTGGGTGTGTGTGTCTGTGCGTGATGGGTGAGGTTAGGACATGAGTTTAATAGGGCTGGGAACATACATCTCATACTCTCTCCAGGCTGGGGACAAGGGCTGACAGAACTCCTGAGAGAGCGAATCATGCGTAGTTTGAATAAAAGAAAAAAGAAAATTCAGTCACACCAGCATAGAGGACTTGCCATTCACAGTGAGAAAAGGCGTCAGTCCCTCCTAATGGCCTGGATGGAGGGAGCCCCTGGGCTCACTTGATCCTCAACCCTGTTGTTGCTTCCTTGGGGGGGCACCAGATCTGGGGGTTCCCCCACCATGGGGCGACCCCTCAGGATTCTGGCTTCTGCTTGAATTCCCACTCACCTTACAACTTCCCTGTTGGTTGCTGTCATAGATCGTGACTTACTGGCATCTGAGCCCACTCTTCTGGCCTGTTTCCCAATTTCCAATTCATTCTTGGGCTTTCTTGGGCTGGCCCTTCCCTCCTGCTATGTGTTTGACACCAAGGCTGTTCGTGTTCATACTGTATACTTAGTGTACCATAGGGTAATTTTTAGGGTAATTCTGGTTTATGAAGAAGTTTCCCTTGGGTTTTATCTGATATTCTAAATTGACTCCCTCCCCACACCCACCCGCCCATACCCCAAATACCTTCTTATAAACTTAAAACATCCCAAAGTAGCAAATACTTTTAAAAATCCCTGATGCCTTGAGGCAAAAGGGAGAGAACATCCAAAAGGCAAGGAAGTAGTCGGCCAGCCCCCCTGTTGGAGCAGGTCCGCACACCCAGATTATTTCAGATGCTATTCTAGGCCTCCCAGCAAGGGCAAACACTCAAAAGTTCCCCAGCCCAGGGAGGATGGCGAGAGGCATTGGGAGTTTAATCTGGCTTAATATGGGCACTTCGCTGTGTCCCATGAGGGATTGTCTTCTTCGTTTTTCCAGTGATGCCCTTCTTGGTGCCCCAGTCCTGGTGTGTCAGGGGCAGGGGGACCTGGGACAGCCCCAGGAGGGTCAGGGCGGGGCAGTCTCCACAGCGTTTCCTGATCGGACACTGTAGGGGTCGGTGTGGATGTTTCGAGTCTTCACGATTATGGAACTGTACTTATGACTGTGGGTTATATAATGACTTCCGTTGGGCACGGATTGGGGTTTCTACCCAGCCTTAGCCTACGCTGACTGCCTCTCTCTCTCCAGAACCTCCAAATGCCCCCACCCAGGGGTCTCAGCCTCTGAAGAATCCAGGGGCCGGTGTTGGGGTGGTGGCTATTGTTTATTTTATGCCCTCCCTGGGATACAGACTGCGTATACCAGTGAGAAACTGAGATGGGACCTCCATGCTTTCCCTGTAGGGGGGGGGTCAAGGAGCAAAATGGAAACTCAGAGTGGAAAGTTACAAACACCGAGAAGCCACAGGCCTCTCCCGGAGGGGGACATCACCCCTCTTGGGAAGAGCAGCCTTTCCATCAGCACCTGGTCTATTTTTAGAAGCTGTGTGAATTTTCCTTCCAGCTTAGGATCTTGGGGCTTCCACACGGTTACCCTTGGGAGTAAAGAGAGAGGTTGACTGCCAGGAGCCCCGTTCTCTCCCATCAGAATGCAACCGTGTTGTCTTGCCTCTGTATTTCTTTCTTCAGAAACACCTTGACTTGGAGGTAGACCCACTGAATCAGAGTCTGCGGCGGGTGGGGGGTGGGGCAGGGATCTGCATTTAACCAACAGCCAGGAGATTCCCATGAACACCAAAGGGTGAGAGCCCTCGGTCTGTAAGTTAGGTATCACCTGCGGCTGTGTGACTGTCCCCAGGCACTGACTGTCTCAAGGCAGCCACTTGCTTATCTGTACAGTGAAGGTGTAGGAGTCCCCATGCCCTGGGATGACCATGTGAGTCCAGGGACACCTCATAGCCCAGCAGAGTGGGTAGGGGGTAGGGCAGGCAAGTTGTAAGTGCTAGGTAGGCAGCTAGGTGGGCAGACAGACGGATACGTTGGCAGGTGGAGGAACAGACAGGTAGTGGGTGGGTGTGGGGGCAGATCAACAGGCAGGTGGTAGTTTGAACAGTGGCTCTGCCCTCTCCCTAGGTTCCCATTCAAGCCTAGTAATTTAAGGACCACGTTCCTATCCCGTGGCTGCTTGAGATGGTCTTTATTTCAGCCTCACCAATGAGTACGGTCTCAGCAGCCTCTTTCCTGCTTGGAGGTTCCGGGGACCGCAGAGCCAAGGAGGCATCTCCTGCACTGTGGGGCCCCCGTTCCTGACAGCTGCCAGGGAGCTTTGGGCTCCCGCTGGGTGTAGCCTTTCAGTAGCTCCCGCCCCGCGCCCTGGGCACCTTGGCTCCTTGGTCTGAAGTCTCCCTGTCAGTTCCCGTTATTTCTTCCCCAGTGTAGACACTCCAGCCCCTCCACCAACGTGCTCTCAGTTGGGTGGCTTCTTGTGGCCACCCTCTCTTTTAAGTCGACGTGGCTGGTAATTCCTGACCCTACAACATACACAGAGCAAAAACAAGGCTCCATTTGTTTTCTGTTTCTATTTGTAAAGATTGCTGTCTCGGTGGGACTGTATGTTTTTCCCAGAGGCCCAGCCAGAAAGGACTCTGAAACTCCGTTTCTAAAACCAGAGGTGGGGCTCAGCCTCTCTGGGCATCTCTGCAAGAGAGGCGGCTTCTGACCGCTCCCCTGAGGTCCCCTTGTTCCCAGACAGGGGAGCGCCAGAGCCGCCCAGCCACCTGGTCCCCCAGGCTGGGGCGGGAGACTTCACAGCCCCCCTCCACTGGGGGAGCCTACACAGATGACCCAGAAGCTAAACCAGCAGGCCCAGAGACTCAGACTCCAGTGCAAAATGCTGTTCATACATCAACGTCCTGAGCATCTCGTGGGTCTGTTAGCTTCAGGCCTCAATTTTCTACTCTGTAAAATGGGGGCAGGGGGCATAGCTGTTTTAGGGCTTCCCTGGTGGGAAGGAAGTGCCCAGACACCCGGGGCCCTGGTATCAGAATCTCTGGGGCTCTGATTGTTCCACCAAGAACATATGTGAATGAAGCCCGTGGGCTCCAGTGTCAGCAGCCCCCCAGCCTGGGGTCCATGTTGATGACAGTCAGGGCGTAGATATCTTTGCCAGTTTGGGATGTCAGGGCTTGGTGCTCCACATCCCAGGCTCTCTCTCCTGGGGGAGGCAAGTCTGAAGCCTCCTTTCCATTCTCTTGCCCTTGAGATGGGACAGGCTCAGGAAGGCAGGGGGATTGGCACGTCTGCTCCCAGGAGCCTGGAGGGGCTGGGGGAGGGGCTGCTGCCAAGGGTGAGGCCAAAAGTCACATGAACAGGTTTTGCGGTCAGTGGAGGGTGGAGAGGTAAGCCTGGGAGACCTCAGCCTGCAGGAGACCCCACGGCAAAGAAACCAACCCACAGCTGAGCTGCTGCTCACGTGTTGGCCGGAGCGGGACTCTGGCGGGGCACGCTTCCCCTTTGGAGCCTCCTAGGAAGTGCTGGGGATTGTGCCTAGGGAGAGGACTCCCAGCACCTGCTCTGCCCTGCCCGTGTGTGTGGGGGAGACGGGGGACCCTCCCTTGGTGCCGCTCCCAGGCTTAGGGTCTGCTTTGTCCTCAGGTTCTCCCCCTACAAGGACGTGTGCCTTCCCCAGCTCCCAGCCTCGCAAACAGTTCCCAGTCCAGGAGGGATGAAAGCTGGGGCTGAGGGAGACCGAAAGCTGGGGGCCCAGCCTGCCTGCTGTGGGGCTCTCGGGCCCTCGCTCTGGCCTCTGGCCTGGATCTTGGTGGGCATGTCACCCCAGGCCTGCTCAAGGCTCCCCGTGGAGACTGTCCCAGCTATTGTTCGGAAGTGGACCTCTAGCAATAGCACGAGGCAAATGATTTCATGCAGGGCACTGTTTTGTCCAGGCCCCTGGCTTTGCACGGTGCCCTCCCTCCTGACACCCGTCCTGGGCTCTGCCCCTGAGCTCTGGAGGGCAAGGGTGGCCAGGCCCTCCCAGCGGGGTGCTCCGGCCCCGGAGCTCCGCCTCCTCTGAGCTGCACCTGCGCAGGGACCTCCTTCCCTCCTTACGCACATCCTGAGCCCTCGTGACAGAGAGGGACACTTTCCTGAACTGAATGTGCCAAGACTCCTCCATGAGGCTCTGCCGTGGGGCTTTTTTAGATCCTGTCAGCTCCCGAGGTCTTGGCAGAACCAGTCTGGACAGAGAACCAAAAATAACTCCCTGACTCAAGCTGGCGGGGGGGGGGGGCAGCCTCCAGCCCGGGAGGCCCTGGAGACCTGAGGCTGCAGCCAGTATGTGGAAGAGCAGGGCTCCCCGGCCAGCCGAACCCTTCTCTGCACGCTCTGATCCATGATCTTCAGGCTCCCTCCAAGGGGCTGGGGAGGCTACAGGTAGCCTTCAGCCAGGGAGCACCCGGGGTGAAGGGAGAGCAGATCTCAGCCCGGGGACGGCAGGTGTTGGTGCTACAGCAGAGCGTTTGCCTCCGGATCAGACCCAACCTGCAACCTGTTTCCTGCAGTGGCCAGCTCCCTATTCTGCCCCAGCCCTGAAGGCCCACAGTGGGCAGGACACAATTGGGTGGTCCGAGGCAGCCCCGACCCCAACTTTTCTCCCCATCCTTAATCTGAATTCACAGTCCCGAGAACAGCGGCTGCCTCCGCTGAGCCCGACACGCACGTCAGGCACCTTCTAGAAGCTCCCAACTGCTTCAGCCCCTACAGCTGCCCTTTGGGCTTCTGTCCCACGCTCAGAGGAGAGTGACCCTGCTTTACCTCTCGTCCCCTCTGCTGGGGCATGTGGCGAAGGACATCGTGAGGGTTTTCTGAGAGATGAATCATCTTACCTCTGAGGAACTGAGAGATGATCCCTCACTAGTTCACGGACAATTCCTTGGGCAGAGCCTTGGGGAACAGCAAGAGAGGGCAACAAGCTTGCAGCCTGGGGCGGCCAGAGCTGGACGCTCGGGTCTGAGGCCCCAGGGCATATGGGGTCACTGGCAGGAGTTGGTGAGGACAAGGTGGGCAGGGTTCCCAAGGCAGAGGTCTCAGGACGAGGCGTGGGTTTGGGCCAGGCCATAGAGGACGGGGGAGGGTGGGTGGAGGACGCGGCAGGCGGAGGGACAGCCAGAGCAAAGGCGTGGCGGCGAGGGTGGCATCTGTGCTGCTGAGGTAGGGCGCCGGCCCGCCGTGCTCGCGCGCTGGGCGTGATGTGGAGGACGGACATCTGGTCTCCTTTGGGGAGGTCAGGCAGCACGGGGGGCTTGGCCAGAGCCTCGGTGTGAGTCAGTATAACGCTGCGGTGTCCGATCCCACGGTGTGCTATTGGATGGAAAACCCATGGGCCCACCGGACTCCCCGAGCCATGACACCCTTGAGGGCGATGGCTCCTCCTTCCAGGCTGCTGGCAGGACCACTGTCCCCTGGCTCAGCAGTGGGGAGGCTGTTGGTGGCTGGACATGGGCCTTGTCAACATCTCCCGATCCCCACCCAGGTCAGAGAAGCTGCTGTCTCCTTGGGGACAGCCAGCCCCCAGAGCCCCCAGGTCATAGGAACCAAGAGAGTACAGGGGGACACCAGCCTTGGGCACCCCCTTTTTCTCCCAGTCCCTGTAGACGCTGGTGAACCTTGGACCTTCCTCCAGTCCCCCTTGTCCTCCCACAGATGGGGACATGTGCACGGGGCCCAGCGAACTTGCTGTGATTCTCAGCAGGGACCAGGCCCACCTGCTGACCGGCCACCAGCCCCCGAGCGATGCCTCCTGCCAGGAAGCTGTGGGCTGTGAGGGACAGTATTTACATGGGAGGGCCCACGGTTGCTCCTAAAAGCGGAACAGACAGGAAATTCGGAGAGGGGAAGGGATAGGCTGGTAAAAATAGGTGTGGACCCAAGGCAGCGGCCTGCGGTGAGGAGGGCGGTGCCGCTGACGGGGATCTGGGTGCGGACCCCGCCCCCCCAACGGCCTGCTGGCGGCTCAGCCCTCCTCACGGCCTCTGCGCTCCCACCAGCACAGAGAGATGGGACGCCTGGCGCTGGGCTGGGGTGTCAGGGGTCTGTCTCTGCAGTCCTGCGTGATGGCTTTAGCGCAGATGCACACCTCTGCTCTAAGTTCTTAGGGAGAGACCAGCTTCTGCGGCCTGGCCTGTCCCCCGCTCTCCCCCCGCTCTGCGGGATTATCCCGGCTAAACTGTGTCCCTGGCTTAAGTCACTGTCAGTCTTCTGAATGCACCGGATCCTCTTGGAGACTTGCTGACTGGGCCGTGTCTACCTGCCGATTGGCTCCTGGGGCTCAGGAACTCCAGGCTGGCGGAGATTCATTTATTCTGGAAGACCTAAGTGGTTGTGGAGTCTTTGCTGGGGCGGCAGGTGCGGCCTGGCAGGCCCACAGGGCTGTGGGAAGGGCCCTGGGCTGCAGAGAGAGCTGGGTCCCAGCCTCTACGGTCCCCAAGTGCTGGTGTGGCTCTAAGTACCCCCCACCACCACCCCGGCCTCCATTCCTGAGACGGGCAGCACCGAGGCCACCTCTGAGGCCCGATCCATCCAGCTGCCCTGCTAGGTCAGCACCTCCAGAGTCCCCGCTCTCCAGCCTCAGGGCTCCCCCCAGGCAGAAGGGACCTTTTCCCCCTTCGGGAGATGCTCACAGGCTCTCTAGGGAAGGAGGGGGGCCTTTCTCCTAGTCCAGGTCTAACTGGCCCCGGGACATGGAGCTGTGGGTTCTTCCCAAAGAGGTGTCTTGGGATCCTGTGGGGAGCCTAACACACGGAGCTCGGGATGTTCTCTTCCCCGGAGGCTTAGGGGCTTGAGCTACTGCCGTGCCCACTGCCTGGAAGAAAAAAACCATGTCGTGGCGAGGCCGGTCACCCCCATGTCCTGCTCTGGCCCCTCCAGCCCCAAGCCCCTGGGGTCCAAGGGAGGGAGGCGGTGGGGGGGCTGCTGCTCCTCCCTCTCCCCGTCCACCCTGGCCTCAGAGGCTCTGTTTGGGGCGGGGGAGCTTGTCTGGACTTTGGGGCTAGGGGTGTCGCCGAGGAGAAGAGAGGCAAGATCCGCTGGCACCCTGACCGAGGAGGGCAGAGGGACCCGCATCCTCCACAGTGGGTGGTCGGGCTCGGGCCGAGGGAGTCACTCCTCTGTGCTGTGTACTGTCTTCCAGCCTGCGGCAAGCTGACAGGCATCAGTGACCCTGTGACCGTCAAGACCTCGGGCTCAAGGTTCGGGTCCTGGATGACAGATCCTCTGGCCCCAGAAGGTGATAACAGGGTAAGTGCTTCCTCTGCCGGGCCTGGGTCCGAGGGTGCTGCGGTCACCCCGGGGGACAAGTGAGCCTGGTCTCCATCCCCTGAACGTTTGGCCCTCACGCTAATGCCCGTGTGCCCACCTGTGCCAAGAACCACCCCAGTGGCTGTGGCGGGAGCCCAGCTGGGCACCCCCGCGGGTTTGTTCCCCAACCCCCCCCCCCGCCGCTTTGGGGAGGGGCTTAGGTCCTGGCTGAGCTCCCTGTGCTAACCCCGAGTCACAGACCACAGGGACGGGGTCGGGGCCCAATATGGGAACAATGGTGACAATTGTTAGAGCGGAGCACCCCTGCCAAGCCCTCCCCAGCTCCGCTCTAGGGGAGGGGAGCTCCCAGACACCCCAGCCCCACCCCTGCTCCAGGAGGACCGTCCCGTCGGGCAGGCCTTCCTTACGTCAGTGGCATCTCATTTGTATCAAGGCCGATGAAAACACAGTTTCCTTTTTGATTTAGGGAAGAGGCTGTGTTTGTTTCCCCCCTGGATAAAAAGTCAGAAAAGGAGAGAAAGGCAGGGCCTGGGTTGAGCCTTGTGAGCCCCTTTGGGGGTGTGGGGTGAAGGCTGGCCGGCTGAGTGCGGGGACACCTGGACGTGGCCGTTCGGTGACCCTCAGAGCCTCTGCCAGAGGAAGACTTGCCTAGGGCTGTCAGGGGAGGAGGGACAGGTCTGGGCATGTAACCGCTTGCTGGCTACACCTCAGGGCACAGAACAAGCCAGAAGTCTGGGGCGTCTCCCATCCACCCCCTGGCTTTCGGGGACTGGCAGGACGTTTAGAAACTGATCACTTTTTAAAAACAATCTCTGCTTTTCCTTCAGGCGGGATTGAGAGGGGCTGCTGGGTCTTGTCTGGGGGACTCTTACTGGGAAGGGAAGGGTCGCTTCCTCTCCCCGAGATTTCTGGCCCCGCAGCTCCCCTCCCCTACTGCCACAGCTGCGGGTGGCAAGCGTCTTGTATTTTGGAAGTGAGGTAGCCCCACACTTTCTGCTGGGGAAGGTTGGGGAGGACAGAGACCGCCAGCCCGTGGTGGCTGCCATCTGTCTATCCACCCTCCCATCCCCGCCCCCAGGGCAGCTCACACCAGCCTTGGCTGCCGGGGACTCTGGAGGGGCCAGTCGGGGACCGCAGACCCGGGATGCGAGTGTGGACGGGTGTTTGGGCAGTTTCTGTTCTCTTTCCCGAGTCTGGACGGTTAGCTGCTGCTTGCACGTTCTCTGACCGTCTAAGGGGCTAATCGTAATCCCGATGGGTCTTCTGGCCCACATCCCCCGCGGTGAGCCCCAGCTCTGCTCCAGGTTCGGCTCCGCACTGGCACAGCGGAGCCCTTCCGTGCGCGGTGATCCGTTAGTCCGCGTTCCTGGCCCTCGGTGCACCGCTCTGCCTGCCAGTCCTGGCTGGGCGTCCAGTGACCCTCCAGCGACCTGCCGGTGTGGAGGTCACCGTTACCCGTGCTATTTGGTGGGAAAACCCCGATCTAGTCTTGTGCCCACGGTCTTGGGAAAGGGCGGTCAGTGGTTTCACTAACAAGCGTCTATAGGAGTTGCCCCAAGACTGCCCCGTCCCTCCCCGCCCACCTGCCGTCTGCCTGCCCACCGCTCACGCCTCACACACCTGGGTCTGGGGGTTTGTGCCCACGCGTGCCTCCGGCCCCACTGTGACACCCTTTCCTTTGTTGTAAGCAGTGCTGCTCGGAAGACCCTTTCTCAGGCCCCAAGTATCGGGGCTCCGGGAAGCCTGGCTCTTTGCCCCAAACAGGGAGGCTGTCGGTTCGCAAAGCTGTTAAGGGGTGGGAGAGGCTCTTGATAACTGGACCCCTGTTTTCTTCTTGGTGACCAGATCGCTGTCCAGAAAGTGAGGCCCCGGGGATGGACGGAGCATGCACAGAGGGGTTAGCAGGAGGAGGCTTCTGTGGGGAGCTGCTGGCAATGGGAAGCGGGGAGCAGAGCCTGCTGGCGGGGACGCTGGGCAGCTCTGCCCCACACCTGTGTGGTTGGGGCCTTTCCAAGCCGTGCGCTCAGCACAGCCACCCCCAACTCCCAGCGCACTGAGTGACGCCTCCCCAGGCCCTGCCACTGATCTGGAGGACAGATGTTTTGTTTTGATCTTTCTTATTCTCCCCTCCCAGTTTGGTCACACATGCAGGAAACCAGTAACTTGTTCCAAAGGGAAACAATCCGTGTCAGCTTGGGCAGGCTGCCACGGCGGTGTGGTCAGAGACACGTGGCCAGAGGTTGGCGGTGGGGGGGATGCAGGGAACGCTGCACAGGGGGTCCCTGGTGGGGGGCCCATGGTGGGGGCTCCAAAGGAGTGGGCACGGCTCACAGCGTCCCGACACCTTCGCACTGAGCTGCTAGAACAGGGTTAGCTCAGGACGCCTTGTGCCTTCCCTTCTCTGACTCCTTTATTGGGCTCCAGCTGTGTGCCAGGCTCTACGCTGGGCTCTGCGGTGTTCTTCTATGCCCAAAGCTGCCTTCCCTCGGTGGGGACTGGCCCGCGTGCTTCTGACGCTCTCACCCCTAATGCCAGACTGTGCCCCTGCCCCCAGGAGACCCTCTCCCTGACTCTGTCTGGAGTCCACGACACCTTCCCTCCTGTTGGCTGGCTTTGGCTGCAGACGTCCCAGGCCAGTGGGTGTCAGCTCCTCTGTGTCCACGTCTCTCCTCCCCTCAAGACACCACCACTGGATTTAAGGGCCTACCCTAATCCATCTTGGGATCCTTAATGACATCTGCAAAGCTCTCTCTTCCAAATAGGGTCACCCTTACAGGGTCCCGGATGTGGACACATCTTTAGGGGCCACCCCTACAAAATTGAGGCCTCCCTGCCTGGGGGTAGAGGGGGTGTAAGAAACGTCCTCTAGGAGATGAACTTGATCCGTGGAGTGGGGGCACCGCGGTGGGAGCAGCAGGTGTGGAGCACAGGGACGCCAGACCGGAGGTGCCTGAGAGCCAGGGACTTGGTCTGCCAGGTGCAGAGGCCGCCGGACACTGCCGGGAAGAGCCTGGGACTGGGGAGTCAGGTTTACAGAGCAGTGATGGTCTGGATCACAGTTCTGGAAGGTTCTATCAGGTGGCACCAGCCCCGGAGGCCGATAGGGAGCTGAAGGCATAACCAAGGGTAAGGGGCACAGGCCACAGCAAGACGCGCAGCTCCCAGCCAGAGGGCCCAGCCTTGCCTACACATTGGCGTCACCTGCTTGAACCATCATGCGGGCCTGGCTCTGTCCCTGGAGTCTCATGCAACTGTCCTGGGCTCAGGGGGCAGCCAGGTTCCAGGGTCTAGAAGTTCAGATATGGGGGTTCCGGGTGAAGCCAGAGCATCGGGGGAGGCTTCCTGGGGGCGATGGGATTCTGTGTGAGCCTTGGGACTCGGATGGGTGAGGCAGGAGAGGCTTTCCGATCCGGAGATCACGGTGAACCCGGAGGGGCTGCCACAGCGAGGGAAGGGGTGACTTTTCTCGGCCCTCGCAGCCGCCGCGGCGCACTCTTCAGTAGAGGGGCTTTTGTGGGGTCTTGCGGTCACGGGCCGAGAGCTGGTCAGTAAACATATAGGGTCTTGTACCAGCTCCCTCCCAGCCTAAACTGCGTTTTCCAGAAGCGTGCCCTGGGTCCGATTCACTGGTTTCCGGGAAGAAGAGGTGGCGGTTTACAAATCCCGAGCAATTTGGTGCCCATGTCACCCATCTCTGCCCACGAGAGGGAAGCACCAGACCCTGGAGGCCCCCCGTGCCACAGGTCCACTCGTGAGGGAGGAGACGATGGCACACATTCAGGGCTGCTCTCCATGCTGAGCGGGAGAGAGGCAGCTCCCGTAGGCAAGGGTCGGCAGACGGTTCAAAGTGGGGCGTGCTGTTTGGGCCGGGTCTTGGAAGAAGCAGTGAGCTCCCTGTCTCGGGAGAGAGCCACGTGCAGGCAGGAGGGCCAGTCCTCGGCAGCGTGACCACGGCACCCGGAACCCCTGGCAGCCCAGCACTCGCCCGTTCTAATCGGAGGCCCGTGTCACCGTGGGCCGGGCTGCGGGGGCTGAGGGTAATAAAAGCCTCAAGTGAGACCCAGTTTTCAAAAAAAACTCATTAAGGACAAAAAGCGTATCTGTCTCCAAGCATCCAGATAGATGCCTCAGGAACAAGGTTAGGGTTTTTTTTCTTAATTTTTCACGCATGTGTGATGCTGTGTCTGAAAGCCGTGCTTCCTTCATCTCCCCGGCAGCCGGCAGAGCCTTGACGGAGAAAGCAGCTGTCTTACTGCCGGACAGATGCTCTGGGGATGGCGTTAGCCCAGCAGATCTGCCTCTGAGTAACGGCATTGCTTCCTAATTTGCTCCCATATTGGTTGAAAATGACTAAAGCATTTTGTACAAAGTCTAGATGGTTTTGGAGCCAATTGGCATTTAAGCGATAACTCTTCCTCTTTGACCCCAAACGTGGGCCGCCCCTGGGTCCGTTCTCTTGATGGCTTGTGGCCCTCTGTGACCCTCAGGGCCTTGCACGAAGCCTTCGTTCTTCTTGGAGAAGAAGCCCAGGGGTTGCGGGGACCGTGATTCCACATGTATTGTCCAGCACGCCTTCCTGCCTGGCAGACAGGACGCCCCACAGGGCAGCTGGTGGGACAAGAGGCCTAACGCCTGACAGCCCCCTGGGACGCAGGAGATCGCCCTTCCTGGTGCCCTTGGCAATGGGTCCCCACATCCCCAGTTTCCCCTTGTCCAGTGCCGTCTTGCTAGCTTGGGGGTTCATACACTGATGGGGTTCCTCCTTTCCCCCAGTAAGTGGGAGCACCTGCTGTGGACCCTGCCAGGGAGAACGCAGGGAGCCACAGTCTGGACGCAGCCCAAGCAGAGGGGGCTGGGAAGGTTCTGTTGCCGCCCGCTTCCCGACTTGCGGGGTGGCCACAGCCCAGGCTCGGTGGCACCTGTCCCCAAATGCCCCGCACAGAGTGTGCCTCCCCATGCTTTGTCCTCACCAGACTCTTCTTTCCCAGCAGGGACGGCCCTGTCCCCTTTGAGGAGTACCTGTGGGTTTGGGGGAGGGACAGGACGTTGCCCGGTCTTCACTCTCCTCCCCTCGTTCTTTCGGGTCCTTCTCGAGGTCCCGGGCCGCTGCCAAGTCAACGAGACTCTGAGCCTGAGAGGCGAGGCCACGCAGGGGGAGCACAGCCCGGCCCCCAGAGCCGCTAACGGGTGTGCTCTCTCTCTCTGCCCCCGCCCCCCACAGGTCTGGTACATGGACGGCTACCACAACAACCGCTTTGTCCGCGAGTACAAGTCCATGACCGACTTCATGACCACGGACAATTTCACGTCCCACCGCCTCCCGCACCCCTGGTCTGGCACGGGGCAGGTGGTCTACAATGGCTCCATCTACTTCAACAAGTTCCAGAGCCACATCGTCATCCGGTTCGACCTGAAGACGGAGACGATCCTGAAGACGCGGAGTCTGGACTATGCCGGTTACAACAACATGTACCACTACGCCTGGGGCGGCCACTCAGACATCGACCTCATGGTGGACGAGAACGGGCTGTGGGCCGTCTACGCCACCAACCAGAACGCGGGCAACATCGTGATCAGCAAGCTGGACCCCGTGTCCCTGCAGGTGCTGCAGACGTGGAACACGAGCTACCCCAAGCGCAGCGCAGGCGAGGCCTTCATCATCTGCGGGACCCTCTACGTCACCAACGGCTACTCCGGGGGCACCAAGGTCCACTACGCCTACCAGACCAACGCCTCGACCTACGAGTACATCGACATCCCCTTCCAGAACAAGTACTCCCACATCTCCATGCTGGACTACAACCCCAAGGACCGCGCCCTGTACGCTTGGAACAACGGCCACCAGATTCTCTACAACGTCACCCTCTTTCACGTCATCCGGTCCGACGAGTTGTAGTTGTCTCCGCCCGGAAAGCCCAGGGGGCCGCGGCCTCCCCCACACGGACCTTCCTGTGGGACAGCTGCCGACATAACCTAACGACACTAATAATACTAATTTCGAAACATCAGCAGCAGTGTGGGTCCCGGCACCGCATGGTGGCGTCGCCTCCCCGTGCCTCTGGTCGGAGCGAAAGGGCGACATGCTTGGGGAGAGAAGATGCCCCCGTCCCCACCCCCACCCCCGTCTTTGCAGCTGGAACTGCAGTCCAGGGATCCCCGGTCCTGGTCCCCGCCCCCGCCCCGTCGCCCCAGCCCCTCCCGCCTGGCCCCCTTTCTGGTCAAATTACCTACAGAAGTAAGGCAACGACTGTTGGCCAGTTCTCGCCCTGAGGACAACCACTGTTAGGTCGCATGGACACTCCCCCTAGATCGCGCTGGGCTCCGGTGGGTGTGCCTGCCGCGTCTCATTGAGGGCCCGCGGGGGCCGCGCTCGGTGACTGTAACTCATCCCATCACAGCTGCCGTCTCTCGACCGCCTGTTGTGTCTCAGCCGAGCTGCCCCGAGGCTCCGCGCCCCCACGGACCCGTGTGCACCGCCTGCCGGCGGTGGCCCCGTGTGTGGCGTGGACAGCCGCAGCGCCCACTTGTTCGAGCTCGCGTCCCCCCATAGATATATCGTGCCGCGTCTGTCTGTCGTCTCCTTGAGGTGGTAGCTCTGTGTGTTCAGTTCATGCAACGAGTGTCGTAAATGCCGTGCTGTAGTTCGGGTTTAATAAGTGGATGGTTTTTGTTCCTAAAAAGGAAAAAAAAATTCAATGTTCACCCTTAGAAAGAGGTAATCAAGTTCATGTTGATCCTAGAGGAATTACTCTCTTCTTGTTAAATTATCTAAATAACGTAACCGCGGATAGGAAGGGCTTATCGAGGGAAACTCTGTTTCCGCTGGGAAAGGAATGATCCCGAGGACAACAGTGCGTGGGGAGTACAGTTCGAAGTCAAAATGAGGAGAACTTTGTACCGTCCAGTTATCGAAGGAACAATAAAGATATTAGGAGATGTCTTTGGTTCGCTCGTCATTTCTGAGGTTTTAAAGATGAGGGGGCCTTGCAGAGCCCTCTGGGTGTGCCCTGTGGGAGTGTCCTGGAAGGATTGCCCCCGGTCCCCAACCCCATCCCCCGGAAGCCGGAGGACCAGCATGGGGCTCCGCCGCCCCTCGGGATGGGTCCGAACCGAGGCTGCAGCCCTGGAACCCCACCACACTCCGCTCTGGGCGTCTCCTCCAAGAGCTCCTCTGGATGGGGCCGGGCACAGGCGCCCTCCGGAGACAGGGTGGGGCCACCTGTGGAGAAGACACCCATGGGTCCGCGGAGGTAAAACAGGCCCTCCCTGGCAAGCTGGCTCAGTGCGGCTTTGCTGGGTCCCAGAGGTCAGCGGCCGGCCCTCTGGAACCTAACCCGGGTCCCCAGGCCTGGGACACAGAGAATCTCACTCATCCGCAGGACCTGGGCCAACTCACAGGCTGTGACCTTCGATGAAGAAGTGGGTCCTGCCCCAAACCCTCCCCCTCCCCCAATCCTTTCCTGCTTTCTTGTCACTGGGCCTGGGCCTGTTAGTGTGTTTCTGCTGGGAGCTCAGGGATACCCCCACCCGTGTTGTCAGGAGAGGAGGGGCAGGCAACGGGAGGCCTGGGCTTTCATTAGAGCCTCGTTCACCGGACGTCCCCCCTGAGCAAGACGGCTCTCCCTCCTCGGCCGGCGGAGCTTGCAAGTAAAGATTGTAGAAGGGGGAGACGGGTTCCCACTTCTGCATCCTTACAGATTTTCTTGGAGTGAGGCACCCAAAGTCCTCCCCCTGAGAGATGGGAGCTGGCTATTGGAGTAAAAGCCCCGAGTTTCAGTAAAGCCACAATTCAGTCCACAAGGCCCCTGGCTGCTCCCGGGGTGACGGGGACCTGGCCAAGCGCACCAGGCCGGGGCTGCCCGGTGGTCGCAGCGGCTGAGACAGGCCGACCGCCTCCTCGTCCTCCTGAATGACACAGGGAAGAGCAAACATACAGAGAGACACCTGTTCCGAGTTCCAGAAAGGAAGCAATGGCCCGAGAGGTCCAGAATGGATTTGCTGTCTCGGACTGAGAATTTGCTAGGGAAAATATGCCTCCAGGATACTAAGTACACAAGAGAAATGGTCCGTCCAGAGAGGAAATAAAACAAGGACCAGCCACTAAATCTCCCAGATCCCAATAACTGAATACATCGGCTGATGGCACAACATCTGTGGATGAATTTTCTTTATTAAAAGTCTGGCCTGGAATCAAACCCATGGTTCTTTGGGGAGGGGGGACCCGGAGGGCAGGGTATGAGGCACTCAGTTCCGAGCGCGGCTGGGCCTGGGGCCTGCCCCATTCCTGAAAGCGCCGTCTGGAAGGAAGTCTGAGACTGTTGACCCCGTGTGCAGGTGCCCGCGGACCATGCTGTGACTCCTTCAGACCCCCGGTGCCCGCACAGCGCTCACACAATGCCCCGTGAGGAGCCCTTCTCCCTGCCCACGCCCTCGTGGGCCTGCTGGAGGGAGGCAGCTGCTGTGGGCGCGGCGGGCCGCTCGGGCTCCTGGGAAGCGCGGGGTCGTGGGCCAGCGCCGGCTGCCTCTGTGAGCCTGGCCTGAAATGGGAGGCAGTGGTGGCTGCTGGGCCCTGGGCACAGAGACAGGTGGGGATCATTGTTTTATTGGAACCTTTAACTGAATTCCATCTGGTGGTTACAAGCGGTCGTTTGAGCAAAGACGACGTTAGGTGTCGACGGAGCACCCGTCTGGCCCCCATGTGCCCCTCTGACTTCACAGCACCCCGTAGAAGAGGCACCAGTCCCTGTCCCCAGATCAGGGAACTCGGGCTCCAGAGGCCCAGCCATCTCCCGGGCAGCTGAGCTTCCAACCCGTGACACAGCGTCCACACCCACACGACGGCCCGGGCCGACATGGAGAAGCGTCCGAAAGCTCTGGGCCCTTGCAGGCCACTGGAGGCGGTGAGTGGACGTGTGGGTGGGACTGAGCCGAGTCCTCGGTGAGCGGTTCCTTGGTGCTCATGGGGAAATGAGCCCCCTGGGGGCAGTTACCTTGAGGCTGGAGCGGGATGTGGGTCGTCTCCTTGCCCAGCCACGTGTGTGGGCATGGCCCAGAGAGATATGGCACCTCCCACGGAGGTGTGACCAGGAGCAATTGGCCGTGGAACATTCCATACCACAAGGAGCGAGGCTGGATTCCCGGGCATGCCGGAGGGGCCACCTGGGGCCTGAGGAACCTGGGAGCTGGACAGTCTGTCTGATACTGAGCAGAACCTTCTCTCTGTGAAGCGGTCACGGAGGACCTGCTCACCGTCAGATAAGATGTCCCGTCCTTGATGGCCCCGCCCTGCAGTACTGAGGAGACTATCTTGAGAGAACTCTCTGTTTCGGTTTCCTGAGTAAATAGTTTCCAAAGGGGTCTCTTGTAGCAAGATTTTACTTTAAGAAATCCATTGTTAGACATTGTTTCCACAGGCTATGCGAGTGACATATGGAGGAGTCCTTTGAAGCCAATAGCCAGGAGAGGCATTGGCTGGTGGCTGCACCCCACTCTTCTTAGAAAAAAGGCACCTCACATGTATATGACCCCGCACCTTGCCATCCTCGTGTAGCAGCTCTTCCTGAAGGTGACACTGGGGGCACAAACCACGCGTCCTCCGGCTGCTGAGGGTCCCGTGGCTCATTCATCACACGGCGGGTAGCAGAAGGTGCCAGAGTGGTGTGCCTGGCGAGGATCTGGGCCGGGCCTCCAGCCCTGGGTGCCGCTGAGTCACTGCTGCTGGACGCGGAGCAAGGCGGCAGAAGGAGGGGAGCCCAGAGGCCCAGAGGCTGGTGTCTGTTTCTGCTCTACCCCTGCTGGGGGGGGCTGGTGGGGGCAGGGAGGGGGCGGTCAGGACCTTCCTCTGTGCACATGTACATGCATGCACACACGTGCACACACACGCACATTCACACAAGCATGCATACACATGCACGCACGCACATACATGCATACACACTTGCACACACGCATGCACACGTGAACACATGCATGTGTACTCGCATACATGCACACACATATACACACATACACGTGTACACATGCACTCATACAAACACACATACACACGTGCACACATGCACACGCATTCACACATGCTCACACACGCTCACTCCCGGCTCGGAGCAGAGGCAGGTCCCTCCCCCGCCCCTCCCCCGCCCTTCCCAGGACCAGTGTTCACCATGGCAAAGTGGGAGTTGGCCCAACCCACTTCCCCGGGAGACTTCCGCCCAAAAGACTTCCTCCCCCACCCCGCCTGGCCTTCCAAGCCCCCCCAAAAGGGACGCGCCCTGGGCCATCACAGTGAGGGAGGGGCTCCACTCTGCCTCTACTCGGAACAGGGCCTCCGCTTCCTCGACTGACATGGGCCTCGTGGGAGGGGTGCTGGGGAGTGTCCCCTCTGATGCTGGCCCTCTTCTCAGGAGGCAGCCATGGCTATGTGGCCTCCCCCCCCAGCCGGGGTTGGGGGCAGCCCTGGGAGTCAGAGACGTCAGGCTCTAACCCTCGCTTTCCGGGGGAGGCTGCGCTGTAGTTAGGTCCCAAGTGACCTTCAGGCTGGGAGCCCTCGACCCTTCGCCTGCGCGCTGGTGGGTGACCCTGGGGCCCCTCCCCCGTCTCCAAAGGCGGTCATCACTGGTCATCACTCTGCAGGTAAAAGCGGCGAGGCCCAGAGAGACTAGTTAATGCCTGAGCCTGTCAGCACCGCTCCCCAGCGGCCAAGCTGAGATGGGCTCCCGCCGAACGTGGAGCTCTGTTTGCAGAAGTGGGTGCCATGCCGCTGTCCCCTGACCAGCTGGACTTGTGGGGTTGCCAACACCCCAACCCCGTGCCGTGTTCTTGCTTCCAGAGCCAGGCCTGGCGGGGATCTGTGGCCTCACAGGAGGCTCCAGCAGCTGACTCTGAAAAAACAGTAATTTCCTTATTGATCCTCTTCCCTCGATGGCCCGAAAATCAGGTCGCCAGGAGTAATGTTCTTCCTGCTCGCGCTTCATTGTTTCATTTTGCTTATCAAATTCCCTGTCATCCCGGGGGGACGTCCCCTCTCCCCTCTCCCTCCCTCCAGCCGCTGCTGCTGCGAGGAACTTGCTGGCCAGTCGGTGCTCACCCCTCTGTGGCCAGGCCATCCCGAGGCACAGGGACGCAGAGGTGCCCGGGTCCAGCCAAGCTCCCTGCCCAGCCCCACCGCCGCTGCTGCCTTTCTTTAGCAGGACCGGCGTGGCTATCCACTCCTGGCTGCTGGTCTGGCTTAGGCGGGCGCCCGTTGTCCCTGTTAAGTTGGCTGTGACAGGCCATAATCAAGAAGAGAAACAGTGGCCGCAGAGTCATCGGAGGACCTGACGCTCACCCAGGAAGGGCCCAGAAAGGAGACATTCAGTTAAGGGTGTCCTGCAGCCCATGGTCCCCAGCCCGCCCATGCATTGTGGCGCTGTGGAAACGACAGAGGATAGATGGATGGGGTGTGCTGCCTGGGGCCCAAGCTCTGTGCTGGCGGCCCACCTGTGGCACCCCAGCCTGTAGCATCCCAGCCTGTGACACCGAAGCCTGTGGCACCCCGGCCCATGGCACCCCAGCCCTTGACATCGCAGCCCGTGGCACCCCGGCCAACGGCACAGAGAGCTCCAGAAGCTGTTTATCAGCCTCCGCTTCTCGGTTACAAAAGCAGCAGCTCCTTTTGCCCATAAAAAGGCAAGAAAAGAAATAGAAAAATTTAAGTGGCGTCTTCAAACCATTGATGATTCCATAAATATAGCCTCGGGGAAGTCTGAAAGGTGATTTTCTGATAAGAATCACCCCGTTCTCACTCCCTGCCCCCACAGCAGGTGTTTTTACGGAAGCCGAAGGACGTCTAGCCCCATAGAGCAGGAGCCGATAAGCGCTGGAGGCTGGTGTCACCTGCTCAGATCCCAGACCCAGCGCTGGCCCCAAGCTGACCCCCAGTGGGGCAGCTTCTGGAGCTGTAGAAAGGGATGCAAATGGGACCAACCTGAGTAGCACCTGAGCCCACCCTTGCACAGCACGGAGGCTGGGGTCTCTGGGTGAGGAGGCTGGGCCATGAGTCACCCGCACTGGCCGGGCTAGCTCCTGACTCCTGACTCAGCGTGCTGGGCTCTGGGTGAGCCCCTTGAGTTCATTACGCATTCGTCTTGGTGGCCATCCCATCGCGTGGGCTGGGAAACTTGGACCGGAGCCGTCAGTGACCTCCAGCAGACCTCGGGGGCAGGTTGGCCATGCCCACCACCGTGCTGCACTCCCTGGGCGGCCCCACTCACCACAGACGGGTAGCCAGAGTCACAGTCCCCTCTTGGAGCCCCAAGGCTACACAGTCTCGAGGAAACAGCAAACGTCGGATCTGTAGGTGCTCATCTCCGATGTCACATGGCAGGACCCTGTGCCCTTGCGCAGACGGCTCTCTCTGCCCGGCACATTCCCGTCCCCTCCCCCTGCCCCGCCCCAATGTCCACAGGGCTGACTTCTTCTCCACCAGCAGGCGACTCAACCCTGCAGAAGCACGTCCGCCCACCTGTCTGTGAGTCTCCGTGAGACATGGCCCAGCTCCATGTCTGCGCACGATAGGTGTTCAGTAAGTTTCCCGAATAAGTGAATGAAGGCGGGCACTTAGTCCCATGAGAGCACGGAGGAGGGAGGCCGGCCCAGGCTGCACGGGGGCCTTTGAAATGCAAGTCGGACTCTGACCACCGTCCATGCACCATTCCAATGGAGCAAACCTTTCTGGACCTCCTTGGAGGTGTCGTGGTGCCAGCCCTGGGAGCTAGCCACTGAGCAGCAGGACCTGGCCCGGCTCTTCCGGCCTTGGGGGACGTGTGCACTTGGCCTGTCCGCTGCTCAAAACTGAGAGTCGGGAGGTGACACTGGAAGGACGAGAAGGGCCCTCGAGCCCAAGTCCCTGTGGGGGCGGAGGCTGGCCCTGGCCCCTCTGTGCCTTCTCTGTGCTTCGGAATCACGCAGGCCCCCCACCAGCGGGGGCAAGAGGAGGCCAGGGCTCCCCTGCCCCCACCCCTGGCGCGCCTGACAGCACAGCCTCCGGCTCCCACATCTAGGCGGAAGGAGCTAGAAGCAATTTGGAGTGTGTGAATTATTCAGAGCAGCCGGAACGAAAGGCAGAATTGAAAGAGAAGGTGCACAGAGACGGAGTCAGAAAATAGATCCTACGCGAAAGAATTCGTAAGATTGATCGTGAGAACAAATTAGCGGTGAGTTACAGAAACATTATTTCATTAGACGCAACCAGTTGTTTTGAGAACAATACCATAAATTGTGTTTCTCCAAACAGCCCCCCACCACCCCGCGCTGTTCTGCCGATGTTTGCCAGCATCCACCGCTCTCTGCCATGCGCTCCTGGGCGGGGCGCCGGCCCTTGGGACGCACTCGCTGCTGGGCCCCGGGACACACGCCTGGCCCCGCACGCGCTTGTGGGCAGCACACCGCTGCGGGTGCCCTTGTCCTGTTCCCAGCTGCCTCCACGGGAGCCCCTCCTATCGGTCCCACCCTGGCTCGTCCATGGCCCTGAGCCGTGACCCCCACCGGCATGTCTGGCCCCGGCTACGGGAAGCCAATCGCTCAAGCCAGGTGCACGGATGTCTCCTTGGAACCGTGTGATCCCCCTTCTTGTGAAATTATCCCAAACTGGGCTCTGCTGGTTCTGGGTCTGTTCTGGTCACGCCGCTCCTTAAAGCTTAGCTGTGAAGGCTTTTTGGCCCTGAGATGGGACCTTCCGGTGGGAAAGTAGATGCAGAGCCGTTGTGTGGGTATTCAGACTATCAGATAACATACAAACCACGCAAAGGCTTCAGGCTTCTAGAACTTTCCCTAATGGCTAGACAAGGCACTGGGACACTGGGGCTGGTGGCCCTGGGGACGTGGACAATGACGTTTCCCATCAAGGTTGCCTGGGAGTGTCTCTCCAGGACTCCTGGTGGACACACAAGTGTGAGCAGGGAGAGGCGCGAGTGCTCCCGGAGCTGGAGCAGTGGTTTGCTGAGCGTGGGCCGGGCTATGGCTCTCTACACTCACCTCCCCTTCTGAGCTGCTGGACCTCGATGCGCGAAGGTCTAGGTCTCTTCTAGTCTGCCGTTCTGGGGTTCCCCTGTGGCCACGGGCTGTGCGGAAGGCCCTGCAGCCATGGGGACACAGAAACCCATAAACCCAGGTGTCTACACGAAGATGAGGGAGCTCAGCTTGTAAATGACCGAAGGGCTCAATTTCCCTGGGGCTGCTTTGATGCACTGGCTGGTGTGGACATAAGTATCTGCTTCTGAGCTCAGTTAACCGAAGAGCCGTTCACCCGTTCACCCACCCAGTATCTCCGCAGCACCTGTGGGTGCCAGGTGCTATCTCGGGCACTGGGAAAGCTGTGGTGAGGGGGGCAGCGAGGGTTCTCCTCTGCAGGCCTACCACGTGGGTGGGGGGCAGCTAGAAACCAGAAAGCCTGTCGGCCACTGAGCCCGGGAGTGGTGAGGGGTCAGGGAGGCACGGGAGGCAGCGTTCAGCAGGATCCAAGTCCCCAGGACAGATGCGCCGGTTGTGTGTGAGGAAGAGGGGCTGGCTGGTGTGGCTGGAGCCTGGAGGGAGGGAGGGAAGGACAGGCGTGTAGTCGGGATGTCCGGGAGAAGGTGGGATGAGGGAGCACCGCAGGTGCCTGGAGCTTTGCCTCTTCGAGAAGCTCTTCTGGGAAAGGGGGCACCGCTGGGGAGAGGCACCGGGCCAAGGGCAGGTCTGCTCAGGTGGGGGTGCTGGAGCATGGTGGGGGCTGTCAGGGAGTGGGCAGCTGCAGGAGGACCGTCCCGGGTAGCTTCCTCCCGAGGATGCTCTTCTGTTTCCACGCAGCCTCCGGCAAGCAGAGCGACTGTGGGGTTAACCACTTGGGTACCAGGCCAGCTGGCGAGAAGGCCAGCCAGACGGCACAGAGTGAGGGGCAGTTGGGTGACCAGGACGTCTCCCAGACACGGTGGGAGTCAGGTGGGGTGGTGGTGTTCCATCGTGAAAACATGGCCCCGGCTGAGGTATTAAAACTCTGGAGGCTGGAGCGACGATTTGAGTGGAGGAGATGCCCGGGGTGACCAGGTCAAGGGCATGACCCACTGCCAGGGTGGTCCTGGTTGGGGGGAAGCAAGTTGATGGAGCCAGGGGGCCGCTGCGGCAGGACCGTGCCCAGCAGGCCCCGCAGGTGCCACGGGGAGGGAGCTGGGGCTTCAGAGAGCGGAGAGAAGACAGAGTTTGACCACATGGAGAAAGGGCCCGCTATGGGGGCGCTCAGGGAGCAAAGTCCCAGCCCTGGGGATACCAGCTATCCTAGCAGGAAGGCGGAGGGAGGCGTTTGTGGGAGGCAGACCCTGAAAGCAGGTGCTCCCCAGTGGGGTTAGTGAGCTCCAGTGAGGGACGAGGGTCGGCATCGGGTGTGATGAGGGAGGCAGAGGGCTGGGGACCAGGAGAAATGAGTAGGCACCTAGGTGGCTGGGAGCAGTGGCTTGCCAAGCCAGGTGTCTCCAGGGCCGGCCCCTGTTTAGTGTCACGTGTGGCCTCACTTCTGGAGGAAGGACTAGACACTCTCGGCCTTAATGGGTGGAACCACCAAGGGGAGGGTCGGGGGGGTGGTTTCAGTGGATGTAGGAAGAGCGTTTCCCTTGGTGGTGAGCTCCCCAGCATGGGCGGTATGCAAGCAGAGGGGAGGAAATCACTGGTGGGGTGCCCAGGAGATGTGCCCCCTGGGTGAAGAGAGGAGCTAGATCGAGGGACCCCTGTTCCCTCCCGGTCCCCATGGCATATAAGCCTGCGTCCCCCCATGGCCTCTGCCCGCTGGGCCTCATTCACGGGCGGTCTGCAGGCCGCAGGGAGAGTGGGTGCCGGCCGGGGCGGGGTGACTTCCCCAGGCGGCCCCCCCAGCGCTCCGCCCCGCCCGAGCCATCTGTCTGAGCACAGCACCACATCGGTTTTCCATGCATCGCAGCAGCTCCAGACGCCCCACTCGGCTCCCGCAGCCCAGCCCACCCCCGAGATGACATCTCAAAGTCAGCAAAATATTATTTCATTGATTGGAGATGCTGGGCGTGTCGATTTCCTGCGCAGGGAAAAGCCGGGACTCTCCTGTCACTTTCTTAAACAAGCCGTAAAATGCGTTGTGCGTCTAAAGGGGCCGCATAAAACACCAGCCACGGCGCTTCTGGAGCTCCGGGAAGGGCTGACTTTATAAATCAGGGAGACGGGCTGCGGAGGGGCCCCAGGCTGGATGGATGTCAAATGGTCTACTTCAAAACTGGGAGAGGTGTCAGCCAACATGTCCCCAAGGCTGCCCCAGGGCACAGGACGTGGCCCTGGGAGACAGGTTTTCTAAAAGGCACCTGCCAGGGTGGAGGGTGGCGCGGCCCTTGTCCCAGCCGGCCTCAGTCCTCGGGAAGACCCTCACATCTGCAGGGGGAGACTGTGGGGCCTGGGGTGGACCTTCCCGAGCTCAGTCACTGCCACCTGCTGCCTGGAGGCTTGTCACTCCCAGGGACAACCTGTGCTGCTCTCAGTGGTTTAGAAAGAGACCCTCATGGGTGGTCACGGGATGTCTGGCCCCCGGTGTGATGGGTGGGCGGTCCGTGATCTTCCTGACACTTAGGGTGAGTGGCCGTGGATGCAGACTGGAGCGGGGGAAGGGGACCAGGCCTTGCCACAGCGGTTAAAATAAAAACCTCACCTCCTCGGACCTCTTGGGCCCAGCTCCACAGGAGCCAGGGGTGCCACACTGGGCGACCTCAGGCAGGTGACTCAACCTCCCTGAGTCCCCGTCCTTATTTCCCCAATGCTCAGCTGTGAGGATGGGACATAACCTGTCCAGCAGAGCCAGCACAGGTCACCTTCACGCTGACAGCATCATGGGGGACAGGACCTGACAGCAGTGTGGCCGTGGCAGGGCACCCCCTTCATTCCGTCATCTGTCAGGGACAGGGTGGTTGGGCGACTGGCCCCAGTCAGCACCCACATGTGGGCACATCTAAGCGAGGTCCTTGCAGAGAGCAAGTGGGCCCTGTTCAGGACCAAGCCGGCTCACCAAGGGGCCGGGTCTGTGATGGACGCTGCCTATGGGGACTTCCCTGGATGCTGGCTGTGCCCTTCCGGGCTTGCGGTTGTCACTGTGCTGTGGTGGGGGGTTCTGTGTCCCCATTTGCAGAAGAGCACATGGGGGCACTTCTGATCCCCATCTGAGGTGCCCAGCTGCGAGGCTGCTGGACCCAGAGCAGGCAGCGGGCGGCTACGGAGGGCTCTGAGCCACAGAGCGCTCGGAGCAGCGAACAGGCCACGCTGGGTTTTGAAGAAGACGGGTCCAGAGCTGATGGAGCTTCCCTGTGACGCAAACCGCCTGAGGCCACCGTTCCAGTTTCCACCCAGATGATGGAAATTACGTGGCTCTTGGAGACCACACAAGAGATCAGAAGGAGGGTCTTCCCTCTGAGGCTGGATGGACCGAGAAGGTGAGGAGGGGGCTTCACCAGGGGCAGCATACACCCAAACGAGTAGGATCCTGCTTCTGTGTCTCCAGAAAAACAGCAAGCGTGTTTCCTCAGGAAGTCACACTGGGGGCCAGGGAGGCGTGCGGTGGGGAGTGGCCGGGAGCGGACGAGGCCGGCGAGGCGTCAGAGCCCCGGCAGAGGCCCCCCAGGGGAAGCATCAGCAGGAGGGCCAAGGGGCAGCCTGGGCCCCCCCCGCCCCCCCCCATCCGGGGATGACTCGCCCGTCAACATCTGATTGGTGGCTCCATCTGGGCTCCGGGGCGGGGGGCGGGCGCTGACATCATTAGCCCGTTCCAGAGCATCTGGCCATGTTATTTAGTTGCTTGATGATGGCAGGAGAAGCAGGGAGTGATCATCCGTGTTAACATGTAATTTATTCCAAATCCGTAATTATGTTTTGCAACCAGTAATGAAAGAGCGCCAGGCCCCCAGCTTATCTGATGGCGGCGGCCTGTGCTTCGGGCCTTAACGAGGACCAGGCCCCCTTGGAGCCTTAGCCAGGTGGGTTATGTGGGGCCCGAGGGCGCTGCTGTCAGGCTGCTGGCAATGACAAGGGTCCGGGAGGAACACCATGGGAGAGGAGCTGGGGACTCCACGGCAGCGGACAGAATCCCAGCCCCCGAGAGGCCTGTGTCCTAACCTGAGAGCCTCTGGACCTGCGGGCCCCGGGTCAAGCGGGAGCCTCGAGATGCTAGACCCCGAGATGAGAGATGCTCCCAGCGGCGCGCGGGCCCAGCGCCGTCCTGCAGTCCTCACGGGACAGAGGCAGGCATCAGAGGGGAGTCGGAACAGGGCCCCCCACCAAGGGAACGAAGGCACAGAGACACCACTAGCCCCGGGAAGTGCGAGGGAGGGATTCCCCGAGAGCTTCCATAAGGAGTGCCCCCATCCCTGACACCGTGGCGCTCGCTCGGACTTAGAGTGGGTGTTAGTGCGAGCGGGCGCAGCTGTGCGGTCTGTTAGAGCAGCCCCGGGAAGCTCACGTGGGGCCCTTGGGGCAGCCCGGGTCCCCCCTGCCCCCACTGCTGCCCACTCTCTCCTGCCGCAGACCCCACGGCCGGGCCCACAGGTGGGAGCAGAGCAAGTGCTCTTCCTGCGCAGAGAAAGGGGTGCGTCGGGGGGCACCAGGCTCGGGTCTGGCTGTTGGGGTGTCCATGACCATCCTGACAAGTGTCGTGAACATCGCCCTCAGGACCGGGCTGGGGCGAGAGTGAGGGACCGTGGGTGGTGGACAGAGGTCCTCCTCCACCCCCCACCCCCCCACCCCACCCCTCCCCACCGTCACAGCTGGTTTACTGCCTGGTGTCCTGTTACCCTCACCACAGGTCCTGCCTCCACCCAAGGTCTGGCACTGAGGGAGGCGGATGGGGAGGGGAGAGGAGGGAGGAAGGGGCCGGGCAGAGGGAGAACAGCGGGGAGAAGGGAGAGGGAGCAATGGACCTGAGACTGGCCCGGAGGGCGCCCCGGTCTGCGACCCTGACCCCTGACTGCTCTCTGCCAAAGCCACCCCCACATCCCCCCTGCCGCCCTTCACCCCAAGCAGCTCCGCAGGTATTTCCTGTCCCGACGCCTGCAGAGCAACGGTGTGTGGATGCTGACCTTGATTTTAACCTCCAGCAACTCCTGGGGATTGAGCGAGCCCCCTGCCTCCTCCCCCCCGGAGAAGGACAAACCCAGGGAAAGAACCCGTTGGGCCATTTGTGGCCGTGGCCCCGTGGGGAGCTGGTCAGGAGGAAGGGCTGTCTGTGGGGTCCAGCCTGGTCCTCCCAGGAAGCTGCTGGAAATCACCCTCCACTGTGGGGCTCTAACCCTGTGATCTCAGGTGACGAAGGACTGAGCTGAGAGACACCTGGGGCTTAGGGACAGATTTAGACCGAGCGAGCGTGCGGAAGTGCTGAGTCACATCGCCTGTTTGGAAAACAGAAGCTAATTAAGTTAGTGTCAGGGACGGGAGGAGCAGTGGAAAAAACCTGCTGCCACTCAGCCCACGGCAGTCCTGGTGGCAGGATACCCCAGGGTGGGCGCGGGCTTGGCAGGGCAGAGGACAGGCCGGAGCACGCCGCAGGGCCCCCTCAGGGAGAGCAGGATTCTAGAAATCCCAGGTGTCTGCCCCGTGAGTCACGCTGCACGCGCCCCTCCAGGAAGTCATGGGGAGCCTGGACGGTGGCTGTGGGACTTCCAGCTCCGTCCCTCCTTCCACGTGCACCCCACCTTCTTCCCGTCCCCGGCCAGGGAGGTTAGGATGTGAGCGAGCTCTGCCGTCAGAGCTTACAGTCCGGAGGTGCAGACACGGGGCGGGCAGCCACCAAGCCTCCGGGGGCTGAAGGTGCTGGTGAAGGAGGCGACATTGCGGGGGCCGCTGGTTGCAGGAGGCAGGCAGGGATGGTGAGAGCCCGGGTCTGAGCAAGGCACGTGGCCCCTGACTTCAAGTGGCTCACTTAGCAATCATCTGGGACCCACCGCCTCGGGGGTGGGGCAAGCGCAGCCCGACAGGTCCAGGGTCCGGACGCCCCATTCTGACATGACCAGACAGGACGGGGTCCCGAAGCTGGGCCCCCTGCTCCCGGACCAGCCCGCCTGCTGGCTTCACCCCGACCCTTGTCAGCAGCCCAGCCGCGGGGACCTGGAGAAGTGAAGGCCTCCCGACCCCTACTGCCAGGCGCAGGTCCCAGGGCGCTCTCTGGGAGGAGACACCCAGCATAGCCAGCCGAGGAACGGACCCTGAGAGACCCTCGGTGGGTGGACATCACAGGGACTCCCTGAGTGACCAGCCTCACCAGGAGCAGGCTGAGGAGGCCGACTGGAAGCCACGGGGGCTTCTCCACATCAGCAGGGACGGGCGTCGGGAGGGGCTCTGTTGGCCTCCGGAGCCCGGGATTTCCCCAGGCCCAGGACTCCCTTGGTCCTGGCCGGTGGTGACGCTCAGGCGGAAGGTTTCCACGTCAGGACTTTCCCTCGGTGGTGTCTGAAGCCCATCCCCAGAGGACGGGAGCTCTCGTTCAGTTTGGGGAGGGGGTAGGGGTCCCAGAACCCCCTGCTGATGTCACAGGCAGGTGCAGAGAACCAGCCTGGGAGGCTTTCCTGAGAATGAGTGTGCTGGGAGGAGGTAGGTGGGCCGGGCAGTACAGGACCCCCAGCCCCTGCTGTCTGCCTGAGAGCTGAGAACCGGAGCATTTGGCCCAGCGGGCACTTCCAACAAAGCCCCTGTTGTCTCCAGGACCCACCAGCTGGGGGGGTTTCCTGCTCCACAGAAGCCACACCCAAGCCCCTGCAGAAGCCTCCACGGTCCCGTCCAGGTGAAGGAACCAGGAGACCCACAGCCCAGGAAGGAGGGGGAGCCGCCCAGTGGGCACAGGTGAGCAGGCCGGGAGGACAGTTCACCCAGGACCGTGTTCCTCAACATTCCCAGCCCTGCCCAGGACTGGGAGTCCTGAGGGGGGTGCCAGGTATTGTCCTGGGAGCTCTTGTGCTCCTCCGAAGGTTCTCAGGACCCACATGTGTTCACCGGCCCCTTGGCTCCCGAAATCATATGCGAGAAGTCCAACCTCCCTGGCTCCCAGGGTTTGGGGAGCAGGGGGGCAGCAGTCAGCACCAGCAGGGGACGGCTGCGCGGGGGCCTCAGGCCGGAACCACAGGAGTGAGGTAGGCCCCAGGCTGATGCAACTCCCTGTCTCTGGGGGGACGAGGGTTGCCAAGGCCTAGAGGGTTGGCAGTGAGACTCGTCTACGTCAGGTCCCCAGGCTCCAACGGGCCTGGAGGGTGGGTTCGCAGACGCTGAGTGGAGGCCGCAGACAAGGGAGGTGACCTGCTGACGTGCTCCCCGGCCGCTGCAGGAGGCGTCTGGGCTCCCTGGAAACTCCTCCGGAGAAAGCCCATCCCACGAGTGGCCCCCACCACCCTCAGCCCTGCCAGGGCGGAGTCTGCAGGCTTGCAGGCCGGCACCCGCTCTGCGCCCACTCTGAGCCCCGTCCTTCCAGGCAGGCGCATGCGGAGGGCTCCGAGGCCCCGTCCCCGCCCCCGGCCTCTCCTCCTCACTTCAGACTCCCCCGTGGACGTCTATGTGGAAATGTCCACTCAGTGTGTCCCCGTCACTCCCAGAGCCCCCATACCTTCCTGTTCACCTCCTGCCACCCCATTCCTCCAGCAGCTCAGACCAGAACCCCAGGACGTGCCGGAGACCCTCCCTCACTCGTCCACCCCCAAAACCACGCAGGTCCCTTCGTCTTCACAGGAACCACCTTCGCCTCTGGGCCTGAGCAGATGCCCTGACCGTCCACACCCCATGCCACTGCTCCACGGTCCAGCCTCCGTGAGCCATCCCTGGACACTGGACGCGAGGCCGCAGGTTCTTGCTCCCGCCGAGCTTGCATCAGCTTCCCTAGAGCCGCTCCCGCCCGCTCCCGCCCACCCCCACCCCCCGCGCCCCCCCCCTCCCGCCCACCGGCTCTGTCCCTCACAGCTCCTTCTTGCCTCGGGGTTGGGGGGAGTAGCTCGTCTGCCCGAACGCCCTCCCCAAGTCTCCAAGGCCTATCTCCTGTCGTTAGACCTCAGCCCAGTGCTGCGTCCTGGGGGACCGTGCCCCCGAACCCCACTCCCACGCAGCCTCCTCGGCATCCTGCCTGGTCCACCCCGACACCTGTCCTGTTGGTTGTTTAACTCACCGCGGCCCTGCCCCCACTGCAGTCTGAGCTTTTCGATGGAGAGTCTGCCTGGGCCTTGCTCACAGCTGGTGCCCCCCATGTCCTGAACTGGCCCGTGATGTCACGTAGTGTCCCCCGGGACCCCACCACGGGCTTTCTTCCAGAGCCACCTGCCCCAGCTTGGCACAGAGGGCAGGACTCGCTTTCCTCTGCCCAAATCCTTCCTGGCCGGGGGTCCTTCTTGCTGCTCTCGGGCCAGCACGTTCTGGCCAGTGTGGATTAGTGCTCTGGGGACACCACAACCAACCAGCACACCCTGGGGGTCTACAACCCCAGGAACGTGCCCCCCACCCCAGCCCCGGAGGCCAGAGTCTGAGATCCAGGTGGGGCACGGGCTCCAGGGGAGGGTCTCTCCTGCCTCTCCCGGCTCCTGGAGCCCCCAGAGTCCCTGGGTTTGGGGCCCCGTCACTGGGCGTCACCCTGTCCTCACTTAGTCTCCTCTCTTTTAAGGACACTTGCCCTTGGATTCGATACCACCTAAACTAGGACGATCGCATCTCATGATCCTTAACTTAATTACATCTACAAAGACTCTTTCCAAGGAAGGTCACAGTGACAGGCTCTGAGCAGGCGTATCTTGGACAGACCAGCCCACCGCCGTGCGTCTTTGTTCCTTCCCAGTTTCAGGTCCCCCTGCACCGGCAACCGCTTCACCCCACCCCCCTTCCAAGGGCAGCACCGTGTCTGTCTGCCTGTCTCGCTCTCCTCCATGCCTAGAACAGGTGGCCGCTGTGAAAATACCTCTATCTGGCTCTGGGGAACCCCAGGTGGGGTGCAGGTGGCAAGCAGAAGTCCCTGCTGGGCCCCCTGGTCCCAGACAAATAAAAATCCTGCAGGGAGACCTTTACAGACTGGACAGAGCTGCCCCCACTGGCAGCAGCCCGGCCTCCCTGGTCCTTCTTTGAGCACCAAGTCCAGGCTCCCGGAAGGACCTGCCGGGCGGCGTGTGGCCGGGGCCCAGACCTCCCCAGTGGGGACCACAAGCAGGCCTGGGAACTCGGAGGTCCGCAGGCACCCGGAGGGGACTTGTGGGGAGGGGCACTTCGTGAGGCTGGCAAGCTCCTTAGGGCAGCTCAGGAGCCGTCAAGGGGGGAGATCACGGCTGCGGCAGGGCACACGCTTGGCTCTGACTCATTATTTTACAGAAGTTCAGAAAGGAGGAGGAGGTGAGCGCGCGACCCACTTCTGCCAACTGATGGGCACGGGCGCTGGCAGAAAAGCCATGGCAACCAGACGCCCGGGCTTTGTTACCCCAGCCCACAGCGCTTCCTCAGCGACATTCATGGGGCAGACGCCTCCCCTCTTGTAGCCAGGGAGGAGGAGAAGCCGACTCTGTCTGCGAGGGGCGGTGCTGTGCACCCCACCCTCCACGGCCAGCTGTGCCCATGTGCCCGCTGGGGCCGTGAGTTAGGCCTGTGCCCAACCCTCTCCTCTGGTTCTCAAGGGTCCCACACCAGCTGGCCCTCCGGCTGTGTGAGAGCCACCAGGTCTGGCCAGCCTGGCCTTGCTCCGGCCAGCGCGCCCCCGCTCACTGTGCCTCGGGCCTGGTACCAAAACAGCAGGGGGGCGCATGCACAGGGGACAGGGCAGGCGACTGAGTCGGGGCAGCAGGAGGAGCGAGGACGCAGGTGTTGAGCCCCTGCTCTCGGGCGTCTCGTCACATCCGAACATGCCCACGTGTGGCCTGCGCATAGTGCCCCGTCCCCGTTCCCAGAGGAGGCACCAGGGCCACGGACCGCAGAGCCCGGCCTGTCACCTCCAGGATGCCAGGACCCTGCTCGCCCCCACCCCTCCCCCACTGCCCCTACGGCAGGCTGAGGGGTGACGCACCCCCATCCCTGTGCCGCCGCGGGAGGGCAGGCCTTGGTGGGAGGGTGAAGGCACTTGTTCACAGAGTCCCCACCGCAAGCCCACACCCAAACGCATGCTTGCCGTGCGGGCGAGCTCTGCTTCCTCCCTTGCAACCCACGGTGGCCACGCAGACAAGAAGTGAGTTCCAGCTGGGAGCAGTGGCACAAAGCTTCTTGCCAAGAGGATGGAGGGTTCAACCCCCCAGGGCAGTGCCTATAGCCCACTCTTGCCCTCAGAGACCCCAGCACCTGCCCGCTGCTGACCCCCTCTTTCCCACCTTGCTCTGAGCCTGCACTGTCTCCGGGCCCTGAGGCAGCCCTTCAGTGAACAGAGGCCGGCCGCTAACGGATACACCTCCTCTTCCAGGCAGGCTTCCTTGATTCCCAGACCTATGACACTCAGCCTGGCGCAAAGACACAGCCTCGGTTCAGAAAGAAGGTCTTGTTCCAGGTCAAGAGACGCTGACGCGCTGCACGGACCATCCGCTATGTCCCCCGCTCCAGCGGGAGGGCTGCCAGGCCACGTGGCCTTCTCCCCCGTCGCACACCCACCATGCCTCCCGCCCCCGCTCCTGGTTGCCCACCCTCAGGGTTGCCATGTAGGAAAGGGGCTCCAGTCTCCCGACCAGCAAATGCTCAGAGCCCACGCACTCACACCTGGCGTGTCTGGGAGCATGTGGGGGACTCTCCCGTAGGGGGTCTCCTACTGCATCCCTGTCCCCACGGCCTCCCCTCTCCTTCCCCGGCCCCGACTGTTCCCTATTTCTGCAGGGCGGCACACACACACCTCTGGGAGAAGTCCTCGGGAACCAGGTCCCCTTTAAGACGACCCTTTATGACTTTTCTACCACGAGCGCCAGGGTTGAGGGTGGCCCCTGCGGGAGGGCTCTCACCTTCTTGTCTCACCCTTTGGAACACTTGGCCTTTGTCCCTTACTTTTGTCCCTGTGTCCCTGACTTGGCAGAGCTCTTGTCAAGCTCCTGGAGAGGCCCCAGTACAGCCCCTCACCAGCCCTAGGTTAGGGCCGGGTACCTGCCCCTCTCCCACCTCATTGGCCCTCCCAGTCCCTTTCCATTCTTCCCACAGGTGACAGGACCTGGGTCCCTAAAACCAACTGCCAGAAATCTCTTTGGGAAAACACACATCTTGATCTGCAGTCGGGGATTACCAACCGACTACATCTCAGTGCCCAAATCAGTCAGGACGGAGAAGGCAAGGTCTTAGCCCTTAGCCCTGACACACGGGCACCGGGGATCAGCCGAGGGCTCTGCCCTCTTGGTGCAGGTCACCACAGGGCAGCCCTGTGGGCAGCTCTGGTCCTGGAGGCCTTGCCCCTGTGACTGAATGCCACGCCCCCTCCTGCTCAGAGCGCATTGGCCAGAAGCGGTCACATGGCCTGACCACTCACAGGAACCCAGGAAGTGACCTCCTGGTGGTACCTGGCAAGTGGAGACCTGCACACACTGGCATCCAGACACCACCTATGCCCCCTTCCCGGCACCCTGCTCCCGGAGCCATAAACCCCCGGAGGGCAGGGGCAGGGACCCCGACTGAGGACCAGATGGGGCACTCAATGTTTGTTAAATTAACAAATCAGGTTGCCCATAAAACCTAGGACACTTCATGTTCTTTGAAGGCCGAGCCCACCAGACGCGGCAGTCTGCTCTCTGTCTGGGTTTTGGGGACTATTCCTGGAAGTGTGGTCACACGCACACTAGAACCCCCAGCATGACACCCTCCCGAGACTGTGGCTTGGCTCAGAGCAGAATCCCTTTCCTGAGCCGTGGCTGGGGGAGCTCCTGCCAGCCCCCACGGCTCCCGCCTCCATGGCGGAGCAGACAGTGAAGGTGGGTGCGTGTACCTTGTTCGCCCGTTGGACCTGACGGCCTGCCTTCCTGAGTCCTCCGTGCAGCCCTCCACGGTCCCCCCTCACCTCTTCGGCCACACCTGCCCCCCTATCCTTTATGCTCAGGACCACTCCAGACTCAGATCTGAGAACATCAGGCCCCTGCTCGCGACTGTGGCTTAGACAAGGTAGCCTCCGATGCAAAGCAACACGGTGGCCCAGGCCCAGCCTGTCAGCCGAAGCTGTTCTGTAAAACAGAGCCATCTGCACGGGGGCTGTGCAGCTCACCAGAGAGGAGACGGCTGGAGCTGTGGCTGCGGGGCGATCCGTACTGTGACCAGTTAGGGGAGACCCCCAGAGTCTCACCCTGCCTGTGTGCCCCTCACCGCCCCCACACTCCACAGTCTGCTTGTGCTGTCCTGCTTCCCGGCTGGCTGTCTCCCCTCCTCTTCCACCCAAAGCCTGCATGTCACCAGGGCATTTGTCACCCAGGGCTGGAACCAGTGTCTCTTTCCTCTGCATGACATTCATCACAGCGACTCTGACTCTGTGGTAGGCTGCCCGCTGAGGCCATCACTAGGGCCTCATGCAAGGCGGGTTCTGCCAGGTGTCGGGGACGGATTCAGGCCAGAGACACCCAGGGATCTCCGTGGGCTCTGTGGCGCCTGGCCGTTGGGCTCACCCTTGCAGCCCGTGCCCTTCTCATAGAGGGATGGGTGAAGGTGACCCCGAGGCCAGGAGAAGAGTTAGATGCAGCCGCAGGAGGGTGTCAGCACCACGGCCAGCGCCCCTCCTGGGGAAGGGAGGGCCTCGGGGTTCACCTTCCTGCTGGCCCAGGCCCATGGAGCTCTCCAGCGGCTTCCAGATGAGGAGATCTCCAGCTCAAGGCTGAACCCCAGAAGAGACGCAGCAAATGTCCCCAGAGGTGACATCGCTACCTGCTCCGTACAGTATGTCCTGAGTCCATACGGCCTTCAGCGTGCTGCTCGTGGGGAGAGGGCTCGTCCACCGCCTCACGCACGTGTGCACACGCCCACCCCCACACAGGACGGTGCAGGGAGGAGGTCCAGGGGCCAGCCGTGCCCTACCCCGGAGGGAAGACGGTCGTGCTCACGCCAAGCTCTGTCTCTGGCTGCAGGTTGCCAAGAACCCGGAGGGCAGCACCTTTTCCTCCAGCCAGTTAATGCCAGTTCTGCTCTAAGTTGCTCTAGGTGTCCTTGGGCAGGGAGGAAGAGCCGCTGAGCAGCCCCTTCCCTGCATTTCCGGGAGCCGCCCTGGGCTGGGCACTGGCCGTGTGACACCTCGGTGAGGCCTGGCCCTCCTTTTCTTGAGGTGAAATGAGACTGGACCAGGTCGTGGGCTCTTAGGCTGCAGAGGGTGTAGGACTCCCCTGCGGAAGGGGGAGACTATAAAAATGCAGAGTCTGCTCCACCCCGCAGGGATTCTGATTAGGAGGCTCTGGCCAGGCCCGGGGACCCCTTTCAATGGCCTCCCCCGGTGCCCACGCGTGGACGGCACCCCGCTCCGTGCTCGGCATACTGACATTTCTCGTGGACACCCAGGTCAAACACAGGGTCTGTTGTTTCCGTGCAGGGCATTCGGTGCCCGTGAAGGCCGCCACCCACAGCCAGGCTGGCTGTCTCCTCCGTCTGTCCATGAAAAGAACCTGCCCTCATAACTGACCAGAGGAACGGTTTCGTCTTAGCCATCATTTCCGAGGCTCTGTCAGGCACAGACTGAGAAGGTGTGTGTAAACACATTTCTTCCTTCCAGGCTCAGTGAGGTGGGGGTCCAGATGGACGGCACCCAGCTCTATGTCTCAGAAACCTAAGTGCAGTGACTTCCCCAAATTCAGATTCTCTCTCTCGTCACACAGCATAAATCCAGAGGTTTGCTTCCAGGGCTCGTATGGGGATGCCACAATGATGTCAGGGACCCATTCTCAGCCTCTTAGACACAAAATGGCTGCAGTAGCCCCGGACTTCAGTCGCATCTTAGGCTGGAGGAAGGGGGAGCCTTGGAGGACAAAAGACAGAAGCAGGAGTGTCTGCCTCCCTTCATCAGGGACACACCGGCTTTTCCAAGAGTCCCAACCCCAGACGTGTGCTCACCTTCCGACAGCACGGAGTCTCGGGCCACCCCAGCCTCGGGCCTATGTAGTTGTGGACATCTTCCCAACAAGCTGCTGTGCCTGAGGAGGGGGCAGAGGGTGAAAGGAGAGGGGGCAGGCCGCTGTGCCGGCCGCTGGAGGACTCCACTATCCCCACCGGACAGGGCCTGTGCTGGGCTGAGGTCGAGGCCTGTGCTTCTGATGAAAGGGTTCGAAGGACGCCCAACTCCCCGGCAGGCAGGCAGTTCTCTGTCATGTGAGCTGCACAAGGAGGCCACACTCCACTCCTCTCTGCCTTGGAGGGGAACCGGACCGAGCCAAGCGAGAGCGGAGTGCGGGAGGCTAGATGAGCCGGAGATGGCGATTAGAGCTGGAGGGTCTCGCTTCCACGTCCCTGTCCCTCGGCGTTTCGTTCCCAGGTTCACGGGGCCTGGCTCCTCTGCCCCTCTCTGTGGCTGCCTGTAGCTTACGACAACTTGGCAAAGCAAGTCTTTTAAAAAAGTTTAAAACATTTATCTTTTCCTCCCTACCCCATTCGTCCAGAATTCAGAGACTCTTAGGAAGTGTTCTCGTTCTTCATGACAATTTATGTATTTGCGTGAGGCCAAGACAAATCTCTCCTGGAGCAGGACCCACCCTCAAGGGTGCGCAGAGCCCACGTCTGGAGCCTTCGCTGCTCTCCGCACTCAGACAGCGGGTGTGTGACTTGCTGGGGCTCTGACCCTTTGCTTCTCTTTTGTTTCCATACAAATGCTTCTCATCAGATGACCCGGTTGCTTAGAGACCCGAGACTGACTTAGAGGTCTAAGTCAGGCGGACGGAACACCCCCTCCTGGGATCAGACGTGCTCCCATCCATCCTGTCCCGAGTCATCGTGAGGGCACGTGATTGTGTGCCTCTGTGAGCAGCTTTTAAAAAACTGTAACCTGTTCGGGGCGCCTGGGTGGCTCCATTGGTGAAGCCTCTGCCTTCGGCTCCGGTCATGATCCCGGGGTCCTGGAATCGAGTCCCGCATTGGGCTCCCTGCTCAGCGGGGAGCCTGCTTCCCCCTCTACCTGCTACTCTGCCTGCTTGTACTCTCTCTCTGCCAAATAAATAAAATCTTTAAAAAAATTACAGCCCATTTGAGTTACCTGATGGATCGGTGTTGGCTCACAGGAAGCTCTGCTCTGGGAAGCGTGTGGATCCTTGTCTGTTGTCCTCCCCGCAGTCTGCACCCTGCTGTCCGGTGTGTGTGCACACCGAGGGTTTATGTGCCTGTGGGCAGCCCATGATGGGGGATCGGACGACTGGATGACAGTAACCGCAGAGCGAGTTAGGCGGGGACCCCGCAGTGCTCCAGTTTGCCGACGCGGCTGGAGTAAAGGCCCGAATGTGGCCCCCGAGCCAGACGACATCCACAGTGGTGACTGGACGGCGCTGTCCTACCCGGTCATCCTTTCAGTCTGCTGAGTGAATGGCCAAGGGCAGACAGCGAGGGTCAACTGTTAAAATTAAAAACAAAACAAAACAGACCAGCCTTAAAATTCCTTGAGCAGACAAAACCAGTACAGTCGTGCCAAGAGAGCCGAATTTAGCTTCCCTTGACCCGGGGTGTTTCTTGCTTGTGTCTCTGGAAACCACAAGCAAAACCGGTTGACATGAGGTAGCCATCCACGGACTCTGCCGCTTCAGAAAATCCCCTGGTCCTGGGATCGAGCCCCGTGTCCGGCTCCCCGCTCGGCGGGCAGTCTGCTTATTCTCCCCCACTTGTGCTCTCTCTGTCTCTCCCTTAAATAAGTAAATCAAATTAAAAGAAAGAAAATTCTAACATTGTAGCCAGTCCCTGGGAAGGATACAGTCACCGCCTTCCCGCCATGTGAGCTGCTTTGTAATCACGGGCCTGAGCCGCGGTCTGTGGTCTGGTTGGCGCGCTCCGCTCTGCTGAGTGTCCGGTGTGCGCACAACCGGCTTCTGCTAATCACGGCTCCAACGGCCCACTGGTTTCCCTCTGTTACAACCGAACCCTGGCCCCGGTGCAGACGGCTCTCTCCGTGTCCCCCTTCTCTAGCAGAGACGGTCCCTTGGTGATGGCCGTGGTGTTTGGCACGAAGAACAAGAGGAGAGCTCCCCTCCGATGTCGGGGCTGGAGCGGGGCCCCTGGGAGGGTGGGAAGGGGCCGAGCGGGCACTGGGGCCTGGGTGCGGTGCAGGCTCCAAGCTGGGCTCGTGCCCACACATTGGGGTGATGTTATCCTCCACGGGTCTGAGTCATGACAGAATCTTGGGGCCCAGGAGGGAAGGATGGATAGAAAGTGCTTTGCAAACACCGGATTTGGCCAGACAGGCGTGGATGGGCCAGGGTGCGGCAGATGGAGCCGGCTTCTCAGCCGGTACAGCGTGTTCTCGGCGCCCCCCAGTTACGGAGGTGTGGGGAGACGAGGCGCATGCCCACACCCCAGCAGGCTCCGTCCGCAGGGGTGGCATGGTAGTGCCTCCAGGGCACGACACCGGGTGGCGGGCCCAATGTCAGGCTGCAGGGACTTCAGGCCCCAACTCTGTCCCACTCCCCAGCTTCAGGGCTGCCTGGCAGGCTCGCCTTTCTCCTTGGCCATAAGCACCCGGCCGAGTGCTGAGGCTGTGGCTCCCGTGGACTCTGGGTTCCAGCCGGGCCCCCGGGAGGTGCCTCTCCTCCTCTCCTTCCCCCAGATGGCCTTGTCTCTAACGGATCCTCCTCCACCCGCGTCCTCCCCAGCCCTCTGAGGTCTGGGCTGCGGCGCTCAGCGGGGTCCTGGCCGAGGCGCACACAGGCCCCCAGAGCCAGGCTGCGGAAGCCGGCGAGGCCTCTGCGGAGCTGCTGGGACCCCAGCGCGGTGGCTTCACTTCACGCCCGGGCATTTGTTTGCTGGCTGGAGCCTGTATTTATCGTTGCTAACGCATTTTCTCAGGAGGGGATGTGCCGCCGCCCATAAATTCAGGAGGAGGATGAGACGGATTCTCGCAGGTAGATGGAGATGGATGCACAAGTCGGGTACGCGGTAGCCCCACCGCTCAAGGGGAGACAGATCTCCTGCCGCCTCCCGACAGGCAGCTCATTTGTTCGGGGCAAGGGAGGGAGGAGCGGGGGATGGAGCCTCGCATTTGTCTGACGAGGCCTCAGAAGCTGCCTCCGCACCTGGGTCTGGACATTTTCCTGTCTGGGCTCCCAGAGCCCGCAGGCCAAGGCTAGAAGAGCCTCCGGGAGGAGCGGGCGCCACGGAATGAGGCAGCGGGCATTCCAGCAGGGCTACGGGGGAGAGGACGGGCATCCAGGGCACTGGCCAGATGTAGGAGCTCAGCCCCTGGCCCCTTGCCCAGTCTTGCCGTTAAAGAATCCAACGAAAGTGGGAGGCCACACAGAGATGGCCGGAGTGGAGGGGGAAGGCAGGTCCATTATGACTCGGCAGATTCTCCCTCCTCCCAGCCCCTTACCTCTGTGGATGCAGCCCTTTCCCCTGGACATTAAAGTGAGCTCGGCCAAAGGAACGTGGGCCCCAGGGATAGCCCGCTGGAGCCAGGGACAGGCTGTGAGGGGCCTGGCATGTTACCAGCCCTACTTTGGGATGTCGTACCCCACACCCAGGCTAGCACGGCCTCTCTGGCCTGGCCCCAAGGGAGGCCCATGGAGCCGGCCCATGGAGGCCAGAGGTAGAGGCAGAGGCTGAGGTCACAACATGCATTATGGTTACATGGCGGAATCTGGTGGAAGGAGAGGGAGGAGGACCCGGCCAGCGCCCCGTCAGTGCAACAGGATGGTCAGGCCACGTGGACCCAGGAAGCCCTTCCAGCTGCAGCCCTGTGCCCGGGGAGCCCCCAGCTTCGAAGCCTGGAGGCTGGACGGCGCCGAGGGAGTCCGTCTCACCACGGGAACTCTGGCCCAGCTGGGAGGGAGGGTCGTTTTCATTGCTCACCTCCCAAGCAGGAGAAAGGCGCTGACCTGCTCGTTTCCACAGGACTCACTGGGCTCCCCTACACCCAGGAGCACACGGGCGAGGGCCATATTGATCAAACCGTGGGTCCTCAAACAGACCCCGGGGCTACACCTCATCTTCCCAAGAAGCCCACTCTGGAGTCGGCCAGAGCCCCACCCTGCACACAGTGCATCTGGGTTTCCCCAGCACTCTGCCCTTTCCTTTCATCAAACCTGTCCCGCTGGCCTCCGACTCAGGACTTTTGCACGTGCTGCCCCTCTGCCCACAGCAGGTCAGCCAGATTCTGCACGGCTAGATCCACTCCTCACCTCACAGAGAACCCGACTCTCTCCTGCCCACTCCGAGTCACGCTGCTCACTTAGGGACCATCTCTCTGTTCCGATAAGAACAGCTGCTGGGGCTCGCGGGCTCTGCTCCTACCTCGGGGCTGACCCACGGGCCACGGGAGGAAGTGTGCTGAGTACACGCATGCGTGACGGTTCATTGACGCGGCGGTTTCACAACAGGGTCCTGCTGAGAAGCAGCCCCTGAGCTGGGGAGTGGGGGCTGATGGCTCGTCCCTCAGGGGAGCCCCAGGGCTTTCTTACTCCGGTTGGAACCTCCTCTTCCAGACGCAGTCATCCTACCCGCCTCCAGACTCATGTGACCCCTGGTCCGCTGACACCAGACCGCTGGACACTCGATGTTCCCACATAAATCGCCACCCTCCGGGGGGAGCGTGGCCCCTGCCCCGGCTGGGGGAAGCCCTTGGGATCAAGGGGCCGGGCAGCAGTAGGACACAGATGCCGCCTGAGAAGACCCCGAGCCCGGAGGTGGGATGACGCCCTGCTGCTGGGGGAGCAACTGAGAAGCTGTGCCCCAGGCCCGAGGGGCGCCAGACGGGTGCGGCTGCCCGCAGTGGCCCCTGAATCTCCTGCTCGGTCTGTCTCATGGCTGGCCAGGTGTCTCTCGAAACCCTGCCTCACACAGGTGTCGCCTGTTGGTCCCTCTGCCAGACCTGCTGGACTGGGAGCCCATCCGTCTCTCCGCCCCGCCCCCCAGCAAGACCAGCCCCGCAGCAGTGTCCCCAGAAAGGCCCCTAGCCCTGAGGGTGAGCTGTGAGAGGGGCTGGGACAGACATCTGCCTGCCTGCAAGGTGGGGTGTAGTTCGGGATTAATAGCTTCCAGGAGCCAAAATATCTCCAACATGCTAATTAGCGCTTCCCTGAGGCTGCGAGCTGAGCTGCGTGGGCTCCCGGATTGTCCCAGTACCTCCTCCCTGCTGAAGGGCAGGGGTGAGTCACCTGGCACTTCCCTGAGACACGTGCGTCCAGGACCCAGAGTCCCCTTGGCCGCTCGGCTCCTGGAGATCTTCCTGAGCTGGGAGTAGACGGGAAGGCAGAGCAGGTGTCCCTGCCTGGACAGGAGACAAAGCTCCCCGTGCTGCCCGGGGTCCTCCGGGGCACATACACTGTACCCAAATGAAGGCTCATAACCCAAATGCCCTAGGAATGGTACAAGGGGGAATTCAGGGGGAGGCCCGAGGGAAGGAGGGGGTATTTTTAGCAAAACCCACTGCTTTGGAAATGCTCCTGCTTTCTGGCAGGTGTCTCTGGTGGACGGATGAGAGTCTGCTGACTCATGTGTGCACTCCCTTACTCTGTCCTTCCTCCCCTCCGTGCCAGGGCCCAGGCTAGCAGGCTGCATGCGAGAGGGTGCCGCCGGGGGGTGGGGGCGGTCATTGTTGAGAAATACGGGGCAAATAAACCGGGTATCATCCGCCCCTGAGAGCACTACAGATAGGACAGATCAGTGCGCCTGAGTGTGGCAGTGAGACCATTTCTGATGGAGGTACTGGGGAGGGTCTCACGGCCAAGATGACTGGACCCTCACATGTCATCCCCTCCAAGGAGCTCAAGCTGTGCAGTTAGGGGGCTGGTGATGGCCCCCATCCGTCTCCAGTCCCAGCTGTACCGGTGATGCTGAACCCCCCAGGGGCCCAGCGTCTCCATCAGCAGACAGAGGAATGAGGGGTGCCTGGCACAGGGCAGGGAAGACTGTCCCCACTGAGCCACCCTGCAGAGGACAGCTGTCCATCATGCTGAACTCCTGAGTGGTCTGATGCCTGCCTCCCCCCTGCCCCAAGAGGTTTGCCTGGCTCCAGAGAGGGGTCCTGCGTCAGCCCCAGGACAGTGATGGGACTGGTTTCCATCCGTTTCTCTCCCACGAGACCAGAGGAGAGCTGGGGAAAGTGTGGAGCTGCCCGGGAGCCCAAGGACACGGACACAAGGCCCAGACCTGGGGGAGGTAAGGAGGGTGCCCCGAGCTCACCCTGTTTGGTCAGGCTGATGAGGCAGACGCTGGGGCTGGCGAGAAAAAGGGGAACCCGATTCACTGCCGACACTCCCCGTTACACAGGCAACAGCTACCAAGCAAACAGGTGTCTGGGGGCAGAAGAGAAGGTGAGATGTGGCCACGGGGTTCTCTGTTTATCGCGGACAGCAAAGAAAGGAGCAAGAACATTTCTATTGCTTTGGGGAAAAAATGGTTTTATCTGCCGAGAAGAAGAAAAATGACCCATAGTTTGTTATATGAAGATTGGGGGCTCCCAGGTTGAGGCCACCGGATCATGGATTATGAATGGAGCCTGGGTCATGGGCCACGTGTGGCATTGGCAAGAATGACAGCAAGACTGGGGTAGAGCACGAGTTACCAAGGAAGGCTCTACCTGATCTTCCTGCCCCGACCAGACAGCGTGCGGACCCCATTCTTGGGCCTCGGGTGACTGGGGCGGCCCAAAGACAAGCCGTGACAGGCGCATCCTGATGTCATGGGCTCTTGCTCTTCCAAGATGGAAGGGAGGAGACTTGACGACAAAGGGTGGCTCCTGGCAACCACACTGCGACCATGAGGGCTGCTGGCCCAAAGACAAAGCCAGCGCATGGGAAGATGGAACCAGGAGAAGCCAGAGCAACTCTGCTGGGCTCCACGTACATCTGAGACTCTGAGAGCACTGTGGTGCGCAATCTCGTTAATGTGCACGGTTGACTGTGACCTGGGAGCTACTGTGTTTCCCATTTCACAGACCAGGGGACTGGGCGGTGAGGAGCCGGGGGCCGTGCCAGGGATCACAGCCCCAGGACACCGGATGCAGGTTCCCACCGAGCACCTGCTCCTCTCTCTGGTGCCTGGGGACCCAAGACAGTCCCAGCCCGGGCAGCTCCTCAGTAGGGGACACGGGCATGGGAGACCAGCTGGGAACAGGCCTCCCAATGCCAACCGGAAGTCTTCTTGTCCCTGACGGCCAGGTGGACGGTGGCTGGCGGGAGTGTCTGTGTGGTGTGCATGTGTGCAGGGGGATGGGGCACAGTGGCACTTTGCCCTGAAGGAGAGGTCACGAGACTGCCCTGTCCAGATGAAAAATGTACCTGTCCTCGTGGTTCCCACAGCCATGCATGAAAATGTTCTGGGAGTGGAGCCAGTTTGCAGCAGGGAGTGTCGGGGGTGGGCGAGGGAAGAGCTCAGCTGGCGGCCGTGGGTTTCTCAGAGCTGCCTGGTGGAAGGAACCCTAGGAAGGAACAGGTGGTATTCAGAAGTGGGTTGGAGGGAGTTCAAGAGATGTGCTGTTCCAAGTTCTACTCCTCCAAACTCTTCTTAGTCTCAAACGTCATGGGAGTGCAGTGTCACTGTGACCCCAGGGGCCCCGATTCCCCAGCTGGACACCCGGGATCCACGCGCAGGGGCCTCCACCGACAGTGAGTCTGGGAAGAGCTAAAGCCGTACTCCCTCCTGCCCCCTCCCCACCTGCACCTGACTCCTCATGCCCTTGGCCCCAGGGCAGGGAGACCTGCCCTGGGCTCCCCACTGGCCTCCCCTTGACCTGCGGGCGTCAGCAGAGAACGCATGTTCTGCTGCGGGTCCCTGAGGCTCCCACATGTGTTATCCCCTGGGGGGTCTTGCGTGCATGGGAGGACGCCTTCTGGCGATCCCCGGGGTTGGGACAGCAGCTCCCATGTCGCCTGTGTGCCCCACTCCTGGTGCGCGTGACTGTGGACCTGAGTTTATCGGGCAGGAAGGGAGCCCCCATGTTCGGGGGTGGGTCTCCTGGCCCAGTTTTGAAGCTGAGTTGGTTGGAATCCGTAGCAGGAGCCCACGGAAGAGGCACGCCAGCTGGGTGAGCAAAACAGGAAGGAACACGTGACAAACGCAAGTCCACGTGAGAGGGAAACAGGACGCATCCCGGTTCTCGCAGACCGCCCGCTGGGTGCCAGACCCCGTCCGAGCCACGTCAAGGGCTCCTCCTAAGGCGTGAAGCACTCGTGGGACCACAGAGCTTGGGGGAAGGGTTATTCATTACATTGGTCCCAGTAATGGGGCTCGCTGCAAAGGTCAGTGGGGACGTGTTTCATGGGAAGGGTTTCCAAACAGCAGATGGCTTCGCACGACCGCGTGACAGGACACCAGAGAACGGAGGTTCATGTCCAATGTGGCAGCAGGGAAAGAGGCCAGGGACCCCTGGCTCCTGCTCGTGGGAGGCTGACGTTGGCCTCCGGCCAGAAGAGGCTCTGGTCACATGGTACGCACCCCTGGGCCAAGGAAAGCACCTGGGTCTGGGGTCCGAGAGACACAGACTTGGGGCTGGCTGTGTCCTTCCCAGCCTGTGATGCAGGGACAGCCAGGCATGGCCAGAAACCGAACCCCGTCTCTTGTCACTCTCACTGGGGACTTTGGTGCCAACCCCGATGAGCGGTCTGTGTCCATGTGTGCCTGACGCACAGTGTGCCTGCGGGGACCTCGGTGCCCCTTTCCTCTGCCTGCAGGGGACGTGCTACCACGCACACGCTAGCGGCCCTGAGGTCACCCTCGCTGACTCAGCCGCTCATCCACGGGAGGGAGCGGTCGGCTGCAGCCCCAGCCCCTGGGTTTGGCCCAGAGAGCCAGCGGGTGACAGATACGCAATTCTATTTTACACCAGAAAGTCATTTCCAACCTCTTTTCATATAGGATTGCTTCTGTGGGTGGAAATTCACCGGTTCCTGAAGCCACAGATGACTTTTAATGTTACGGGAGCTCTCCATTTTTCACTAATTTAATTTCTAGGGCTATTAAAGGTGGCCTGAAGAAATACCATCTGTTGAATCGATGATAGAGAAGGAATTTTAGGAGTCAGACTGTAAATTTCCACTTTATCAGGGATCTTGGTATCTGAAATCAATTTGGGGAAGCATTGAAATGCTTATCAGGAGAATTTCTCAATCAGGCTCCTCTTCTCGCGCCGTTTTTCATTTCGATCCGTCAGCCCCTGACATTGTCGGGCAGGGAAGGGCCCTGACGCCTGTGTCCAAGCGCCTTTCAAAGCCACCAGGAGAGCAGCCATCGGGAAACAAGACGTTTAAGGGATTTTGTTATTTTTACCAAAATTCTGACAGTCCCGAATGCACTTCATTTCAGTAAACATCAGGCATCTTCTTGCTGGAGGGACGGGAGGTTGATGCCAGTCCTAGAAGAGGGCACCCCCACACCTCAGCTTTTCCTGTGCGGAGGAATCCTCCGATGGGAAATCCCACGTGCCCCCCAGAGATGGGCTGGGAGACTCGGCGCCGGGAAGCCCACTTCCCTGCACTTCTGGGTGGGGGAGCCTCCCACTGCCCTGTCGGGGACTGTCTGTAGATGCCGCTTGTGTGCCAGGCTCTGAACAACAGGGCAAGACAGGCCCTGTCCCCACAGAGAGGGCAACTGGGGCAGACACCTTGGCCATGGGCCTCCTGAGAGGGTCAGGAAGGGGACCGACCTCAGGGAGTGTGGGTGTCTGGGGAGGGCATGTCACCCAGAGTGTCAGCTGCAATGGGGACAGGCTCAGTGTGCATGAGGGACAGAAGAAAAGTGTCCCAGGTTGCAGGCAGATTCTCGAGGGACCAGGCATGACAGGGACAAAGGCCAGGGTGCAGCCCAACCTGGCCGGTGGGGCTCCTGGGGTGGGGGTGATGCGGGACGGAGCAGTCAGACCCAGCCTGGGCTCCAGACAGCCGATGTCCCCATGGCCCAGGGAGGAAGGGATGTTGGTGAACTGCGGCCCAAGGAGGATAGGAGGACCCACGTCCTTTGTGACAGGCTCAACCCCTCCTCCAGGAAGGCCCCCATCACCCTCTCACACTCATCTCTTTAAAGCTTCTCTGACCAAGTATTCTTGCGTCCAGCTGGGTGCACAGTGGGCACTGGGTGACAAGAACCTGAGAACGGAAGGCAGCATGGTTCGGGGGTCTTCCCAGGGGGTCAGTCCAGGCCACAGGTGCTGCACGGAGCTGTGTGACGGTCACGACCTCAGCGGCAGTGAGGGCGGGTGGAACAGAGGAATGCCACCTGCTTCTGGCTGCCACATCCTCAGATGCCCTGAGCCACCTGTCCTCTGGGACTCCAGGGACAGTCTTCAAGGAAAGGAGGCAGGAGGAGGGGCTCAGCTGTGCGCTACTCCTGCTCCCGTCCCCAGCTCTCAAGGCAAACCCTGCAGACCCCCGTCCCTGGGTGGGGGAAAGACGTCATCGTCACTGCCTCACCGTCCTGTCAGCTTTCTGAAAGAGATGCGTGCGAGCCGGCACACCACGGGGCGGGAGGACAGTCCCCACCTGCGAGCCGCTGCCCTCGGCCACGAAATTCCGGCTGCCTCGTCATTCCACAGCCTCCGCTCCCTCGCTCAGAATCCTGCCAGGTTTTCTGCCCTTCGGACTTCCCTTTCGAAAGGTTAATGCATTAGATGGCTGGTCCGTTAGCCCCTTACCAGCTTTCATTAGCGGGAGCACCTCTGCCCGGCGCTGGCCCGCGATGGTCGCCGGGGGGTCAGCCAGAGGCAGGAGGGGACACCGAGGGAGGACGGCGCCAGGCCTCTGCCCACGGCGATCTCCATGGGAGCGACCTCGGGGGGCCCCTCTTAGCATAGGGAGTCCTGATGTGTGGGTGAGGCTGGGGCACAGGGCAGCGGCCCCCGAGCCCACCAGCTCCTGTAGCAGGAGGGCTGGCGTTCTCCAGAAAAGGCTGGTGTGAGCGCTCCAGGTCCGCAGGCCACGGGGGCCCCCATCCTAATAGTCAGGGCAGCAGGAAGCCAGGATGGGGCAGCCAATGGGGGTGGCCGCATGCTGATAAGACTTGATGGACAAAAACAGGCCAGCTTTGGCCCCTCGGCCCCCGACAATGTCATTCAGTCCTCAGAAACCCCGGCCGTGTCTGTGATACCCGTCTTGCCCCTAGGCGAGCAGTCTGGGGCAGAGAGTCAGGGAGTCAGGGCGGCCGCTGTTCCCGCTGGTGGGTGGGCTCCCCACCCGGGGACCTTCTGCCCAGCCGGCCCCCCATCACCTCCTGCCAACGCCTCCCAGCTCCTGTGTGACTCGGAAACAGACCCGGTTGGAGGTGCGTCTGGAGAGAGTCGTGAGGAACGGACTCCTGCAGTCATAGAGGCCGAGAGGTCCCGGGGTCTGCGGCCAGTGAGCTAAGCCCTGGTGTCCGTCCCAGTGCAGCCCACGCTGAGGCAGGAGGGGACCAGCGCAGGCTTGAAGACCAGCAGGCAGACAGGGGGACACTCCCCTCCCCCTCTGCCTTTTCCTTCTGTGGAGGCCGGCACCAGGTTGGACGAGGCCCACCCTCGCCAGACACGCCCACAGCAGAGTTGAACCAAATGTCCTGAGGTAGCTCATTCACACAGGGAGTAGCCGTCACCCCCAGGAGGCGCTCCTGACACTCTTCCTTCTGTCCTTGTTGTTATTTTATCCTGTTTTGCTCCTTCCAAGGCTGGAGCCGCTCACGGGCGGTCTCGGGGCTGCAGGCAGGGATCCAGACTCTGGTCCCCTCTTTTCCCAGTGTGTCCCTGCCCCTCACTATGACCCCAGAAGGGGCAGGGTGGTGCGGCCAGGACCCCGAGCCCCACAGGCGGCAGACCCGCCCCCTCGTTGGCCTGTTGGCCCCTCACCTCCTCCTCCAGCTCAGGCCAGGGTCCACTGGTTTTTCTCAAAAACCTGCCGCCGTGAGGCACAGGGGATGGTTCTCAGCCCCAGCTCCACACCTGGGCCGTGGGGAGGGGAGCCTGGTGGGAGGCTTGGCTCAGGTCACCGAACATGGTGGAGATAAAGCTGTGGCCATTCTCCGGCGGGCCGTGGGCAAGGACGGGCAGGAGCCAGGCCTGGTGCACATGCATACCCATCCCCCGTCGTGGCCGAGTGCGCCAGCCGGACGGCTCATCAAGGGGAAATGTGTTCTCACACGGCTTTGGTGTCTGGAAGTCCCAGATCTTGGCGTTGGTGGGGCTGGCAGTGCCCTGGCTTGTACTGGTCACCCCCATCCCGCCTTCCTCCCTCTGCACCTGTGCCTTCCCCCGAGGCACCTAACAGGATACCAGAAACACCAGGTAGAGGATCGGGGCCCACCCACCCTAACACAACCTCTTCTTAATGACACCTTACTTACCGCAAAGTCCTTATTTCCAAATAAGGCCACATCCTCAGGTGCCAGGCCTTAGGACCTCAGCATCCCTGTGGGGACAGGATCCCACCCACCACATATGGACAGGTGAGTCTCTGGAGCGCTTGAAATGCCAGCTCCCTGTCAGTGGCCCCTGTGTCTGGCACCGGACAGGGTCCAGGACAGGTGGGGAGGGACCCGGTGACCTGGGCAGGGGGTGACCTGGGCAGGGGATAGCCATCAGAGGCTCCAGGACCTGGCAAGCCAGGAATATAGTTCAGGGACAGCCCACTGTCTCCTGGCATCACAGAGGAGACGCTATATGTAGGGAAGAGAAGACAGGGCCATGCCGTCCCTCCCCGCTGGCTGCTGGTCATAAGAGCTGAGCAGGGCCAGGGATGCAGCTAGAGCCTGCCGAGGTCAGGGGCACAAACCCTCAGCGCCAGCCTCGAAGGCCCTCAGACCAGGCTAACTGGAGGAACAGCGAGGCTGTCCTTCGCCCCTGCTGTCCGCCTCCAGGGCTGCTGCCCCAGTAGGGGCTGGCACGTGCGGTGACCGTGGACCTCCGTGTCGATGCAGCCGGTCAGCCGAGCTCCAGGCTGTCCCCTCCACACACCGACCCTGTATCCCCCCCTCAGCAAGAACCATGTCCGTCGGCCCAGGCCAGCAGCTTGTCCTGAGTCCCTTCGGCGGCCGGGCCTGGGCGGCTGCTGAGTGAAGACGGGGCCCAAGACGGGGCCCTCCCTGGGACACTGGCCGTGGCTGGGCTTCCTGGGGAGTGAAGTCCACAGCAGCCCATGCACATCCCAGACGGTGGCCACGGGCCCCGGGACAAACCCTCAGCAGCGTGTGGATGCCCGCTCAGATGACGTTTCCCCAGCTCCAGGCCGGCGGCTTGAACAGCTTTCCAAGTTCAGCAACGGGGCTGGGGCCCCTGCCTCCCTGGGATGTCTGGAACTGAGACACACCCCCTCTCTGTTCTTAGGGTTCTCCAGGGGCCCCAGGGGGCAGAGATCCTCACGGAGCTCTTAAGGGTGGGGTCTGCTGACCACATGTCACAGCCTCCGAGTACGACTCACGCACAGAGCCGGGTCACAGGGCCCAGAACTGGCAAGTCAATCCTGTCACGGAAAGAGCAGAACGGGGGCCACTGGTCCCCGGGGCATCTGAACAATGAGCCCTTTCCCTGGACCATGATCCACCCCAAAGACACACCAACATGTCCGGGCTGACGGGGACATGTGTCCCAAACAGGTGGGGTGAGCAGCTGTGTTCTCACAGTCCGTTTCTCGGGCCTTGTATCATTCCCGCTCTGGGGAACACCCAGGTTGTGTGTGGCGGCCACTCATGGCCGGCCCTGTGCCCATGGCTCTGTGGGGCTCAGCCTGGAGCCGTGGCCTCAGCCCTGCCTCTGCAGAGACCACACAGCTGGCCACACGCATGGGTGTCCCCTGATCTGGTGTCGCTGGCCTCAGGGGGACCCCCCACAGCCTGCTTTCAGGGACCTGGAGAAGGAGACAGAAGGACCTGCATACGAGACTGGGTCTGAAGCTCTGGCTCCAGCACGCCCTCCTCCAACCCTTCCCCCCACGACAAGGGCGGCCACGGAAGGGGAGCAGCTCCCGGATGGCCCCAGAGGTGTCTCAGGCAGGCCAGAGCCGGGCCCCCAGTCTAGAAGGACCCGTGAAGGTCTGCGAGGCCGCGGGAAGCCTGTGGCCCGTGCCCTCCTGCTCCCAACACCAGCGCCAGAGAGCAGAAGAGCTTGGGAACTGGAGCCATCCATCACTCCACGCCCCGTGTCAGGCTCGGTCGCTGGGGTCCCTCTGGGAAGGGAGAGGTCATGGGCTTCCTGGAGATGAGGCACCTCGGTCACGGAAGATGAAGGGCCTGTGAGGCCTGGAGACAGAGCCCATAAATCTCTCCCAGCCAAGGATCTAGGGTTCTTTCTGTCTGGAAAAAATGCCCTCCGTGAAGCCGTCCACCCTGGGGCGGGAAGGCTCAGGTGAACGCCTACAGTGAGCAGCCAGGAGCGCCCCGGGGAGGGGCCCGGAGGAGGAGCCCAGATCCTCATCTGAAGGGACCCACCAGGGATGCTCAGGCTCCTCCCTGCCCTGTGGCCCTCTGTGGCTCCCACTTCCTTAGACGCATCCCCCACTCACTGGGATCTCCCGCATGGCGGGCTCCTTCCCCTCGGTGGCGCATCTGTGTGGGGGGGCGGGGGGGACACGACCTTTCCCACGTGACGCACAGCAGGTGAGAACAGGTGTACGCCGCGCCCCCCCCCCCAGTAGATGCGTGGGGCGCGGGAGGTGGGAGCCGAGCCCTGTTCCGGAGGACAGGAGGACACGGGAGTTCTGGGCCAGCAGAGACGAGGGGCGGGGCCCAGGGGCAGGGCTGGGGCGGGCCTTATGGCTGGGGCGGGGCTTATGGTGGGGCGGGGCGGGGCTTGTGGGAGGGGCTTACGGGCAGGGCCAGGGAGCTACAGGCTCCCCTCAGGAGTGGGACCAGCCTGGCCGGAACCTTCCTGAGAAAAGCGAAAGCTGAGCCTCAAAGAATCAAACCGTCGTCCGGCTGGGAAATGAGCTGCTGGTCCGGCCGACGCCGCACACGGTCCAGTAGGACAAGGAGGCAGGACATCCAGAGTCTCGGCACCCTAGCGGCCCGGGCCAGCACCACGCAAGTGCCTGGGCAGTGCACGCAGGAAGACGTGGCCTGTGGACAGGGAGGAGTGGTGGACGCTGCCCCAAGAGCCCCCGATGCTGGGACAGCCGCTGAGACGGGTGTGGCCGAGTACCCGGCAGGAGGGATGCCGGGTCTGAGGGCGGGAAGCGGCCACACGCAAGGGAGAACCACGGGAGAGAGTATCATGTGGCCCTTCCAGGCCTGGAGAGCCCGGCGAGGGAGGAGGAGGGACGGGGCACAGGGTGGGCACAGAGCCACGTGAGGCCCGCCGTCTGAGGGGCAGGCGGGGACGAGTTCCGGGGACGAGCTGGGGACAGGAGCGCAGCCTCCACGGCCAGCGGCAAGATGCCAAGAGACCCAACAGAGTCTCCTTGCGCCGAAGGATGGGATGAGAAAGATGAGAAGGACACGGGTCAGACATCCCCGAGATCTGGGGGCAAACATAAACGCAGGGATGCCGCCAGACCGCTGGGGAGTGAAGGAAGAGAAACTCTCCCAGGTGGACCCGTGCCACTGGGGACAGCGGCATAGACGGTCCCCGGCTCCCGACTCCATCTTCATAGTGACGGGATGCAGGGAGGTGCCTCTGACGGTCCCCAGTCCCACGTCCGACACCCTCCCCTTCACTGGCGGAGGCGGGAAAAAGTTGACAGATGAACTCAGGTGGAGGGTGCTCCCAGCCTGTGGGACAGCAGACATGGGAGAAAGTCCCCCAAGACGAAGGACCCGGTTCTGGGTGGGAATTCCCATCTGCGGGAGGAGTGGAGAGCCCCGGGGCCAAGAGCCGGCGGGAAATCATCAAGGATGTGCTTTTCCTTCTCTGAATTTCTTGGAAAGACAGCATCTGCCTCCTGAGAGGAGGCTGTGGACAGAGCCAGGCTCACCGGGGTCCCCCGCCAGGAAGGCAGGGCCTTAGCTGGGTGGACACGAGCGTGGACAAGCATTGGCGCAAACTACCGTCTCCTGACTCCGGCCACTGCGCAGAGATCACGGGGGCCAGTCCCCATTGCATGGAGATCACGGGGGCCTGTCCTCGCTCCTAAGAAATTCACACTCTTGCATTAGGGCAACCGGCCAGGCTTGTGGCTCCAAACTACTCTCGGTTCAGAAAAACTCGGTGCACACATGTGTGAGCACGTCTGGGAAGAGGGGAAGGGGAGGGCGGTGCTGTCCGGGCACACAAGCTCCTTGTCCTCTTTCTCTGACACCGTAAAATCCCATAAAAAGCAAAAAATGTTTTCAACGATCATTTCCATGAAAGCTGATGTGGTGTCCTCGGTTACTACCTGCTTCTCCCTGTGGTACAAGCTCTGGGAAAGTGGGACATGCCCCAGGGTGGTTTGTCGCAGGGCAGGGGTTGTTGGAGGAAGGACCTCAGTGGTGAGGACGTCCCTGACAACCCAGGTGGACGAGCCCATCCCAGCTCAGCCGCCAGTGTCCTGGCCTCTCACTGCACCCCACTCCCCTCTTTCTGGCTCTCTGTCTCTGTGTCTCTGTCCCTGCCTATCTCTGTCTCTCTGTGGGACACGTGCTGCCTCTTCGGGACAGGACAAGTATGGGTGGCAGGTGCCAGGCACTGTTGGCAGGACCATCAACGCACAAGTGACCCGTCCGCAGATCTGCGGCCCCAATGCTCTGACCGGGAACAGTCTGTCCTCGGGATATAGGTGAGAGGGCAGGGCTGAGCTGGATGTCATGGCTCCAGGCTTGGACACAAGCTGCCCCCCGTGTGTCCCCAGGGCAGGGCGGGGGCTCAAGCATGGAGTTCAAACATCGCCGTGTGCTGTGGACGCACCTGCAGTCCTGGTGTCTCCGGGTGGGGCTGGACACGTCCCTGGGGACAGAGACCGTGTCAGCCGCCTTCTCCCCCCGGGCCAGGGTCAGCCAGGGTCAGCGCTCAGCGAGAAGTCCAGGCCACTGGGGCTGAATGACTAGTGCCAAGAGGAGCCAGGGGGGTGGCTCCTGACAGAGCAGGTCTGTGGTCGGCCCCTCCCTGAGCCTGGTGGTGGGGGTAACCACAGTGTAACGGGGTCCCAGTGTAACAGGTCAGCATTCCTTGGCTGGACACTGCTCGCTCACAGCTGCACCCTTCGCCGGCCCCCAACGGGAGGGAGGGGTGGCCTCGAGGTGCTGAAGTTGTCTGCCGCGAGGCAGGACGTGTCCTGCAGCACAACCTCTGTCTGCTGGCGCCTGGAGAGAGCGAGGCCTGAGAAGGTGGGGTCTGGGGGCTCAGGGTCCCAGGGGGACAGGCAGGTCCCAGGTAGGGTGGGTCCCGGGGGCAGGTGGGGTCCCCGGGGAAGGCAGGCGGGGTCCCAGGGGAGTTGGGGTCCTGGAAGGAGACCACAGGGGTCGGCTGGATGCAGGGCACAATCCGGCCCCTCCAGAGTGCCCATAGCCCCACCTGGCTTCTCCACCCTGGGGATCCCAGCTGCTGACCCACTGGGCCCTTGGGCAAGTTTCTGCCTCTCCAAAACTATTCCCTCGTCTAGAAAAGATGCCCTGCAGGGCTGGGGGAGTTGAAACAGAGGGCAGTGTCTAGAGCCAGCCCGGTGCCTGGGGCCAAGTTTCGGGGGACTTTGAGTTTCTTGGCAAAGTGGTCTGGACACGGCCACACCAAAGAGGGGAGGTTAGGCACCCCGTGCCCTGCGGCTCCCACACCTGCCCCATCCCCACCCAGGTCCAGGCCCGCAAGGGGCCAAGCAGGTGTGGCGGGAGTGCTGAGCCCTGGGGTCACGAGGACTCAAAGCGCAGCATTTTCCCGTCCCTCCCATCAGTATCTTTATTCCGTGGAGGCAGTGGCCGTGTCCTTGGCGGGCCGCCTGGGTCTTGTCCGCTGACAGTGTCGCCGGTACAAGAGCAGGTGAGAAGCCGCGGCCTGAGGCTCAGGGTCGCAGCACGACTGAAGCGCCCGGAGCCGCCAGAGCTGGTCCCGCCGGGACCCCATAGCGCTGACGTTGCTGGGGCCGTCCGGGCCGTGACTGCATTGGCAGAGTCGGGTGGAGGCCGAGTCCAGAGCGGGAAGGGTGTCCGTGGTGAGGGCGAGACCCCGGTGGGTGGTGCAGGGGCCGGCCAAGGGCGGCCAGGGGAGCGGCTCCTGCGGCGGCTGCGAGCCTGCGTGGAGGGCCGCCTCGCTCTGAGCTGCTCTCCCTGCGTCCGGGGGCTCCGCAGGCGCTCACGGCTCCAGCTCCAGCTGTCCTCCAGGGCACAGCCAAGGGGAGGCCAGGTGAGTCGGACGAGGAAGGCGTCCGAGTGTCAGGCATGTGGGCCTCATCTGTGCACTAACTCCTGCCAGGTCGCTGCCCCACGCTGGGCAAGCCAGCCCCGAACCAGCCATCCTCTTGCCCTGGAGAGAGGGAGCCAGAGTCTGGGGGCTGGAGGCCCCGCGCCCTCTCCTGGGGCCTTATTTGCTGCCTGGAAGAAGGCTAGTCAGGAGCACTTTCCAGGAACCGCCTGGGATGATGGTGGCTTTGCGGGCCTGGCTCTGGCTCGCAGCTCATGGGGCGCCCCGGGGTCCAGGCGGGGGCTTCGGATTGGCGTGGGCTCTGGCCAGCCCCTCCACCCTGGGCTGTGTGGCCTGTGTGCGAGCTCTGGGCGCTGAGCGATGCTTTCTAGGCATCACATCAGACATCCCCCATCTGCTCCTCAAACTCACTCAGGACCGGACGAGGAGGGACGCACGGGCCCACATCTACTCTTGCAGGACGCGATCTCAGTGCCCTGCGGGCCCGGGACCGTGGCTGTGTCGTCTAAAGAGGAGAACGGAGAACGTCCTGTGGGACGTTGAACAGGACAGGTTGCACAGAGCTCGGGGTCCAAGCGAGGAACCAAGGCGGTAGGTCCAGCAGGAGCCAGGGCGTGGAGGACGCCAGCAGGGCCAAAGTCTGCACCCAGCCCCGTGCACAAAGGAGCTTTTCTCCCTGAGGCTGCGGAGCTGCCCTCTGTGGTCGAGGGGGACCGCCCTCAGTCCACGTTTCCAAATGGGAGACGCAGGTCCCCAGGGCTCCCTGCTGCACCCGTGGGCGCGCCCAGCCTGATTCAAATGCAGGTTCTCAGCTGTGTCTTGGTGTAGCCATGAAAGTGACCCCATGGCACGTCCGTGGACGTGGACCAGTGTCCTCAGAGCCATTCCTCGTGTCCAGACGTGTGCATTTTTCTGCAGAGAACCGAGCGGCAGCCGGTGGGGGGCAAGACTGCCTCCTTCAGGCTTTCTGAATTTTCTGAACTTTTTTTTTTTTTTTTTTTGCAATCATTATAGATTAGCTTTATAGCCAGAAGGAAACAATAACGCTATTTTTAAAGGCTGGCAATGACACTTCGGGGAGGGGAGTGTGGCAGGCTGAGGCCGGCTGTGGGATGAATCACGTGTGGGCACCAGAGCGGGAGGCGTGGCGCTCAGGGGAAGGCAAAGGCCCTCCCACCCTGCCTGGACAGACCAAGCACTCACCAAGGGGGGCGGCCCTGGGGGTGGAGCTCAGAAGAAGCACCCAGGACAGAGAGCTGGGGCAGAAGGGAAGAGGGCACCGGTCCCTGACAGCGACGAGACAGCTTTGTCATCAACATATGGGCCGTCCTTCTTCTCTCCCTGGCTGCTCTCCGCCGACAAAGAGAAATCAGCAACACACACATAACAACACTCACGGATGCAACACCTCTGCCATGCAGGGGTGCGGTGGGTGGGGAGGGAAAGCTGTGTCCGTTCTGAAACAGCAACGTGGCGAAGGAGTAAAGCCTGGCTGAGAGGGAAGGTTCAGCCCCATCGTGCGATTATCAGGCAGTCCAGCGCAATGTGCTGGCTGAGCTGTGTCTCCAGAGGCGGGGAGGGTCTGCACGAGCTAGCCAGCCCCCAGGACGTGGCCCCGCCAGGACCGAGTCCCCTTGGGGTCTCAGCAAATAACCCCTTGTTCTCCCCCCTGTACAGGCCAGCCTGGGCCAGGCGCTGGTGTCCAACGACAGCTTTCTTTCTCTTTCACTGAACTCCCACCTCTGCTCCCGAGAAGGCTCACATCCCGCCCCCCTCCCCTTCCCCGGCGCGAGATCTCCCCCAGCAACGAAATGAGAAAATGAGAAGGACTTCTGACCTCGTGTTTGCTTGATGGATGGGCAGAGCATGGGAAGCGATGCAGGCGCCGCTGGGGACGCCGCGGAGTGGCAAGTGATGGTGGGAAATTAAAGCAGCCCCCTTGGGTCATCCATCATTAACGCCTCATTCCCTGCCCACCTGCCCAGGGCCGGCCCAGCTCCCTGAGGGCGATCCATCACCCCGGGCAGGCTGCAGCCAGAGCTCCCGGCTCAGACTCGCCTTTTAACCGTTGCCCTAAGTAGGGATTCAGTTGAAGTGCAGTGAGGCATCTGGCAGGTGTCAGACCGACAAACGCCCTCCCAGAACTGAACATCATCTAAGTCATTGCTGGGCTTTCCAGGCTGTGGTCCCACCCTGACAACTAGGACTAGGACCCAGGATCCAGCAAGCTTTCCTTTGTTTGCTCATTTATGATAATTGTGAGGGGCAGAGCAGTCCTTCCTGTCATCAGATCCCATTTCAAAGTCCTCCTTCTGGGGCTGGGGAGGGGGCAAGACCAAGTGGTGGTCACGTGACCGGTTCTGGCCAATGATGTGTGAGCGGTCTCCTGGTCCAGGTGGAGGTGGTTGGAACCTCTCCTGCTCTTCCGCTCTCCTGACCCCGACCTGTCCCCCTGGAAATGCTGGGAGGTCCCAGGCGGGGAGGGTCTCTGGCTGGGTTAGGACGTGGAGGGCAGCTGCCCTGGAGAGTGGCCTGGTCTCAGAGCAGTCTCTGCGTGCAAATGCCCCCAGGCCACCAAGGTTGTAGGTCTCCCATCCAGGCATTGGGGAGTCAGCGGGCGCCCCGGCTGGGGAGCAGCCCTGCCGTGCAGCCCACGCGAGGCCCGGGCGTGTCTGGGGCTGGTGGCAGGTGCTTGTCTCAGCCCCGGATCTGAAACAGGAGAAGAAATCTGGCCAGGGGGACATTTCCCAGGAACATCTCCTTAGGACCAGGGCAGCTCCTCCCCTCTATTCTTGAAGAAGTGAGTCTCAGGGACTCAACGCCCTCTACTCTCCCTATCCCGAGTCCAGAGCTGGGGACACCATCACCCCCTCGTCCTCTCTGGAACCCCAGAACAACCCACAGGAGGGCACAACCCGCAGGACACCCGTCCTCATTCATACCCCCGGGACGTCAACACTCCACAGAGCCATTCTGTGGCTCCACAGTCCATTCTCGCAGTGCCCCCCCCAGGTCTCCCAGAGCCCATCTTTGGGGGCTCCCTTTGAAATTCCTCCCTCTCCTCCCACACGAGCTGCCCCAGATTTCTATGGTATTAAGAAGCCCTAATTCCCCCTCAGATGCGGATTTCGCCGTGAAAAATACAAAACCACAGAGGTGTTGGCAGGCTGGTTAAAAATAGTCCCATCTGTTAACAGGTGGAACCGTGGTGAGAAAGGCAGGGGCTTGGCGGGGATGCAGCGTGGGCCTCCGTCCCGCGCGCTCCAGGACAACCAGCCCACCCCAGACCCCTGCCCAACCGGACGCCTTGACCCTGTGGCCATGTCAGACCAGACGGGACACCAACCTCCCCTTTAATCTTATCTGGACACGTATCCATTTTTAATTAAGGGTTGTGCCTTCCTAGTGAATCAACTCTTATTAGGGACGATCTACTGCTTTAAAAAGATACAAAGTAGCATTGATTGCAAATATGAGCGAGCAGGGCATCTGAGGTCTGTATTCCTTGTGGAGAAACTGTCAATGCCAACCGAGCTGCCCCAGGACCGGCATAGGGTGGGACCGCCCCACACACACCCTGGTCAGCGTGACTGGAGAGCCGAGGGTCTGAGGAGCGGCGGGGCTGGGGCCGAGGGGCTCACGGCCAGGCCAGGCAAGGTCTGGGCAATGGATTCTCCTGGGGGCATGTTGCCCTCCTGCCCCACCCTTGCCCCCCCACCCCCCGCAGCCACCAGAGCCCAAGTCCAGGCCGATGGCCTTCCTGAGACCCACCCCGGGAGCCTGCCTCATCCCTGCACGTGGGCTCCCACTCAGGGTGGGTCCCCTGCACTTCCTTCAGGCCCGTCCTCCAGCCGCCGCCTGCTAGACCCGCTGGGAGCTCTCCTCGGCCCCCCGAAGGTGCAGCCCTCCTTCCCACCAGCTGCAGGGGAAGGGCGGGAGGGGGCTCGGGCCACGGAGGGGCCTGGCTGCGATGCCTGGGACGTGCACTTGAGTTACACTCAGCTGCCAGCTGTTTAAAAATGGAAGGGGAGGTTAAAAATGAGCAAGAGAAGTGGCTTTGAGTAAAACCACAGCAGCCCAAATGTGCAGACTAATGCGATTTCCACCTCTTCCTGCTCCGAACGGAACAGACAGAGGAGCCCTGAGCTTCTCGGTGAAGGCGGGTGATGGCGCGCGTGGAGCAGAGCCGCCGCCTTTGCCCGCGGCCGCTGGTGATGCCCCAGCTTTATCCAAAGACTGCACCTCCGTGACCTCCGCACCTGTTCTCAAGTCACCCACGTTCCCGAGCCGCGCCACACAAGAGAGGGGAAGGCTGACATTGGGTTCCCGGTTGGCAAGCATTAGTAAGTGTAAGGAGAGGACAGTGGCAGCCACAATGGCCACATCGGCCATGGCAGCCATGGTGGTCACAGTGGCCATACCCGTCCTGCTGGCCACACCCACGACACCGGCCGTGCCAGGCACACCTGCCACACTGTCCACGCCAACCACGCCAGCCACGAGGTCTGGGACCAGCTGGAGACGAGCCTCCACATCCCCCCTCATGCCTGTCCTTCCAGCATCTCTGTCAGTGCGTGGTATCCACTACCCTAGTCCTGCAAGAGTTGGGACAGGTTATCCCCAAGTCTTAGCTGCACGAGATGACATCAACAGTCAGGATTTCAGGTCCTGCGGGCTAGGAATTGGGAAGGAGCTTCCTGGGGGTCCCAGTCTCTCGGGAGGTGGCCGTCGTGCCCGCCGAAGCCTCAGCACGCAGGACCTGGAGGCAGGGCTGCCCCAGTGCATGGCGTCTGAGCGACCGCAGGACGGGTCCCCAGTGCAGACGTCCCGGTGCCTTTCCAACCTGACCTGGCAGAGCCGTGGCATGTCTTCTGCGGGCTGCCGTCAGCCACACAGACAGCCGGGCCCGGTGAGGAACAGGACCTGCCGGTGTCATCCTGGGAGGCCAGGCCCCTGGGGCCATCTGAACGCCCATCTCGCCGTGTCCCTGCCCGGAGCTCCCACAGCTGCGGCGCAGAGGCAGGCTGGGACCACGGGACGGCCACGGGACAAGCTTTAGCCCTGGCCCGGCTGCTCTCTGGGACGTGTAGCCTTGAGTCGCCCAGTGACCTGGGCCTCTATGTCTCCACCTCTTCAGAACAGACCCTGACGCCTGGGCTGCAGCGGATTCCGTGTCCTGACAGTGACACGGGCAGTGGATGGGGGAAGTTCAGGGACAGAGATGATTAAGTCCTTGCGTCTTAGGGGCCTGGCTGGGAAGGAAGGACCTGGCCTGGAGCCCACAGTCATCCCCACAACCTGCACGGCAGCAGGGAAACTGAGCTCAGAGGACCACGTGCCTCCAAGTCCTCCTGGTGGCCCGGGTGGGTCTGGGGGTCGGACCAACTGTACCCCGTGGCCCAAAGGTCTTCACAGCAGGGCTCATGAGCACAGATGTCTGGGAGGCCGCTCAGGGCCACCAGTCTGCCTCTCCTTCACCCTCACTGTCACGGCCCTAATGCGTGGACGCCTCCCGACTGGTGTCCTTAAGGAGCCGCCGCTGTGCCAAGCACCCCTGGGTCTCCAAGTCCTGAAACAAAGTTCTTTCTCCCTCACGAGGGGGGGGGGGCCGGCGGCCGCGCACACAGAGCTCCCTGCGTTTTCCCACCCCGCCCTGAGAGCCTCCCCAGGCCCTGCTGGAAAGGGAGTGGATGGTGGGCTCGAGCCAGGTGCTCATGAACCACGTGACTTCGGCCACATCCCAGTGGTAAGCGAGTGGACACAGGGCCCTCCTGACGTCGAGAGGCTGTGTCCTTGCTGCGTGTCCGGTGACGACGCGCCATCTCTGTTACACGCGGTTTGCGTCTCTCCTAGGGTCCCACTGAGCCGAGCTTCTCTCGAGGTCCCACGTCCCTGGGGGTGGCAGGGCCGGAACGACTGCCACAGGCCTCGGGGTCACAGAGGATTCGGGGTGAATAGGGCTCTGGGCACGGGCACTTGCCAAGCTGCGTTTGGGCTAGATTTCTCCTCATAACAGGGCTCGGACTCCCCCGCCAAGCTGGCCCCTTTGGTCTTGTTGGGGAAACTGAGGCTGCTGGAGCCACTGAGGCCACTGTGGCTGCTTTACCCTGAGCTCTCCACCTAGACCTTTAAATATGACAGATCGTGAACACAACAGCAGGGAGACGGCCTCGGAGAAGGGACACGTGGCTGCCAACCTGCCCGCAGACCCGCCCTTCCTCCCAACCCGTCCTTCTATCTGGTCACCAACTTGGCCTGGTCTCCACGAGGAGCTGGAGCGTAGCTTTTGCACCCCGGCCTGATCACTTCGAAACCTAATTCACACCCATCAGAGGCCCATTCTCACTGGGAGGCAGACTAGAGTCTTGGCCCCTGCGGCCCGAGAGCTGCCCCCTCCGGCTCCCTGACCATCTCACCCTCCCTGTGCTCTCCCCCTCGCTCCCTCCCTCTGATGTTCCTGGGCTCATTGCTGCTGCTCATAAACATAGCAGACTTGTTCTCACCACAGGACCTTTGCACATACTGTTCCCTCTGAAAATGCTCTCCTCTCAGATATCTGTGTGTTCTTTCCATCACTTTCAGGCCTCTACTCAAATGCCCCATCTGTGAGGCCTGCCCTTACCCTCATTTAAAATTGGAGTCCCCTGTCCTCCCCAGCACTCCACCCCCTTTTCAACCCACACAACACGCTCTGTATATTAGTATATATTAGTTGCTGGGTTTTACTAGTGCCTCACATCTGTTTTAGAGGCGAGCTCCACGACGGGAGGACCTTTGCTTGCCCTAGTGACCATGCCTCCTGGCACACAGGATACACCTATCAGCTGTTTGCTGTAACATGCACACATGTGTGCAGAGCCTTCATCTCTGACGCCGCCTCCATGCAGCCCGTCTGCACTGACCGCAGGGGGAGGTCTGGAGGCTCCCAGTGCAGGGATGAACTCCTCTTGCCTGGTTGAGCTGTTTCGCTCCTGCCACCCACTGGGCAGCCCCCGCGTCTGAGCTGCTGTCTGGGCTCGCTCTGGAGGAAAGGCAATGAGACCCAGCTCCTCGGTCCTGGAGTCCCAGCTGCCCTGGGGTCCGAATTCTCCTTCTCACAGAGCTCTGTCTGACGGCCACTCTTGAGGTAACTGGCAGGAGACCTCATCGCCCGGCCCTTTCTCCCCAGACAAGTGACTTTGCCAAAAGGCCAGGCAGGCTGTCACGTGGCTCTGTCCCTTTGGCAGCTCAGCGTGTCACTGATTTCATTCAAGCGACAAGATCTTCAACTGAGAGGTGGGCTGTGGCAGGCCCATGGGACTCGAGAGCCCCCGGAGACAAGCCTCTGGGTGTGGGGGAGACCCAGGTTCTGTGCAGGACAGCCTGTGCAAGTTCACATGGACTCAGTGGCCGGGCAGGATCGCCGGAGCTGCCGGGTCAGAGCAGCCAAAGCTGGAGACCTGGCCCCCTGGAGCAGTGGGAGCAAAGTGGAGCCCGGCCACCGCCACCAGCCTCCTGTTCCTGCCACCACCAGTTGTCCCACTACGCAGGCCTCATCCCGAATCGGGGTCTGCCGTGGAGCCCCAGTGCTGTGTCCACAGTGCTGTGTCCTGGTCTTCCTGCCCGTGGTCAGCCTGACCCTCCCTCCCTTCCCAGGAGCCTCCAGAAGCACTCACAGTGGGCCAGGAGGGACGCCAGCAGGGTGCAGGCTCACGATCTCATCTCAGCACAGGACAGGCAGGCGGGTCAGAGCAAACCCCAGGGCATCTGCGGCCAAGTGAAAGGAAGGCACAGGGGTTCCGCGGGGGCTGCTTCCCCAGCTCTGCAGACAGAAGGAGCTGTGTCCTGGAGCCTACAGGGTTTCAGGTCCCCTGGTCATTATCTGGCTCATTTTCAGGATGGCCCCTTCCCCTGCTCAGTCCCACTGAGCTCAGGTACCCGGATACAAGGACACTTCCTCTGTGCCTAAACCGGCCTCCACTGAGAGCCACACTTCAACGCACCTTTCACAACTGGCCCTTGGTCCCCACCTGCCTCACCTGGGACAGAGAAACATCTGCTCTCCTGCTGTCTGGACCCTGGAACTCAGGCAAGTGCAGTCCTCAGGTCAAGGCTGTGATCCTGGGGTCCAGGGACACAGCCCCCGGCGGCCTGGCCACCACACCTGCCCTTGACTGCTCACCTGCAGGAGGTTGGTGGACCTTGTGTGCCCGGTGACAGGGGTCCCATAGCCCCTTTCAGAGGGAAGGTCATCTCAAAGCCGGCAGAGCCAGAGGGCAGCCAGGGTCCCATGATCTGCTGTCCCAGCAAGGCATCCCCCAGGCCTACAGAGTCCTTGCCAAGGACAGGTCTTGGGCTGGACAAACAGTGTGTTTGGGGGCACAGAGCAGACGGCCCCAGTGCGAGCAGGGTGACTGCTGCTTCTCCCAACCCCACGCACATCAGCATCTCGTCACAGTGACTCACTGCCTGGCCTGGCCACATCTGGGGGCTGACAGCGGGGGATCGGCCCGGGCCATGTTTCCGGCAGCTCCACAGTGCCGGGGCACTGAGCCTGCCCAGTTCACTCCCGTCCATCTGATGGCCCTGCCTCCCGCTCAGCACCTTGGACATCTCCATTTTGCTTCGGATGGTGACATCACCATCTGTATGACCCCGATGGCCCAGGAGAGGAATCTGAAATCAGATCTCGCCTGGGTCCCTCGGCCGGCAGGGAGACTCGGCCACAGAACCTGGAGGAGTCAGAGTGACACAGCCTGAGGGGAGCGTCTTGGGGGCCACGACCAGGACGTTGACCATGGTCCTGCCTGAGCTGACACCGAGCAAGTCTCTCCCTTTCTGTGACCCACACTTGCTTCTCTGTAGAGTGACGTTAATGACGGTCTCCAAGGGCAACGGGGAGGTGCAGTCAGATGACCCGGGGGCCCAGTGCAGACCCGCGGTGGAGGAACGTGGGAGCATTGTCTCTGATGCTCGCTACTGCGGTCCGTGGGGGCCTGAAGACACCCCCCACTGCACTGGACCCGGGGTGACCCACTGTTTCCCAGGCCCAGTGCCAGACGGCCTTGACGTCCATCAGGCTGGGCCAGGTTACGTCTCTAGAGTACGTGCCCCCCAAGGCCCTCAGGCCTGCTGTGTACAGGGTGGGTTGGCGGGACCCCGGGACCCTGCATGGAAGTCCCACCTTGCTCACACCCCCTCAGCCCCCATAGAAGAGGGGAACTGCCCTCTGGCTCTCCACGTTCCTTTCCAGAGTTGACTCTCACCCCCTGCCCCGGTCTCATGGGCCAGAGCAAGGTCCATGGCCTTGGGGACCCCCACCTGTGCCCCCAGGGGGACCCAGAAGCCTCGGGGCCTCTTCAGCTGATACATCTGCAGCCGGTCCCACAGAGCATGCTTCGGAAGCACTGTGCTTGGGACGACCCCAAAGGGGGAGCAGGAGCCATCGACCCAGGTTGAAACCCAACCCCCACGGGCCGCGGTTGCCCGCTGCCAACGTGACGTGTGGCTGCTCCGTCCTCCCACGGCCGCAGAAGGTTTTGACTTGTTGTTAAATCTTGGATTCACATATGTGCTCACATGGGAACGGTCTCCCCAGCCAAGTGTGACATTTGGATACTGAATCACTGTTTCGGTTCATCCCAAAGCCCCACAAAACACAGGAAACATCAAAAAAAATATTGTGGACACTGAGCCTTGCTCACACGATTCCTGGAAGTGGTGTTTTAATTAATGAATCACGCGACATAAAACACACAGAACGCGTGTGAGACTCCTTGCTCCCGGCAAGAGGGCCCGGTTGCTCCGGACATGTGTGCAGCTGGGATGCGAGAACCCAGGCCAGGGCCCGGGGCCGTGGCCTTGCCCTGACAAGTGTGACCCTGTCACGGGAGTGCCCGAGGTCTCCCTGGGAACCTGGCGATCTCAAGCTGCCTCAGCTCCCCATCTGTGAAATGGGAACAGCGGACTCGTCCTTGTCTGCCAACCTCGTGCTCTGTAGGGTGAGGTCCCTCCTGCCCTCTGCCCATGCCGCTGACCCCGGGGAGATGCCCTCATTGCCCTGGGCATTTGCTGTCCTTTCTACCCCTTTTAGACCTGAGGTCTCATCCTGGGAAGTGGCAGAGACCATGGCTGGGCCCTGCCCGAGGTGTTTCATTACCACATGCCGCGAGCCTTACCGCCGGCCGCCTCAGTGGGGAGCGGGTGGCCGGCGCACCGTGAGTGTGGGGGCCGGCGCCAGGAGAAGCATGGGAAGTGCTCCGGGGAGGACTTTCTCCATTCCGTCTTATCAATAGGCAGCACATCTCACATCCTTGATCAGCAAACCCTTGTCAGTCCCCAGGGGCCTCCTGGCTCAGGCGGCCATGCGTCTCCTCCCTGACGTCTTCGAAGTCCCCAGTAGCAGCAGGAAGCCTCTTGGCAGACCCAGCCAACACACAGACCACGAGAACAGGGCGTGGCCTCGAGTCCTAACTGTGTTGGGGCCACCATGCCTCATGGCCAAGCCACCTCACCTCCCAGGACCCCAGCTTCTTCGGAAACCACACCCACTGGGTCGCTGGTACCTCCCTTCCCAGGCCCAGACTGGTGGCCCACCATGGGGCTGGGTCCTGCGTGTGGCCTGCGGAGTGACACACTCCCTGGAGCCCCCCATTGCCAGCGCGGGAGGGAGCCAGCGCCAGAGGGCGGGGGTAGGGAGTGTCCCTCGGGGCCCAGCTCTGGAGACAGGAAGCCCACAAGCACCAGTAGGGTCACTAGGTGCCACAAGCCCCACTGAGGGGGGCCCGGAAGCCCCTGGGCTCCCGGACAAGGAGCTCGTTGGCCTCGTGGCCCCGGGAGGGACACAGCAGGGCTGGGAGGCCCTGCAGTCCATGAGTCACGGGCCACGGGGTTCATCACTGTGCAGGAGTGTGCGGAACAGCGCCCGTCTCCTGGAATCCACCCCCAGTTTATACAGTACTTGGATCTGTTAAAATATTGACCCTGTTAGGAGGAAAATGGAAAAAGCCAGACGAGACGCTCTCCAGCCTGGCCACAGGGCACGTTGGGGGAACAGACACGATCTGCCGGCCAGCTCCAGCCCAAGATTGATGACACGCAGGGCCGAGAGGGGCAGGCTCTAGCCCTGGCCTGCGGTAAACACAGTAAAGTACGAGATTCTGCGGGCTGTGTACCGGCCTTGTAAATGAGCGCCCTTAAAGGGCTTTTACACGTGTCTTGGCTTCAGTGCAGAAAGCAAGGGCACCCCGACACAAAGGCATTCATTATCCCGAGGAACGGATCTCTGCATGGTCCGAGCCCCCTTCCTGCTCTCTTCAAGGGCAAACCCAGCTCCCTCCCGCGCTGGCTGGCGAGGGCGACACTGCTCAGAGGCTCGTGGGAGGCCTGGCCTTGCCAGACACAGCCGCCGAGCGGGACGGACACCCCACCGCACCCAGGACATGGTATCTCCCCAGGGGCGAGGGGAGGAGGGAAATGGAGTCATCCTGAGGGACCCAGTATGTCTGGGGTTCACGCAGGAGCATTCGGCATCTCCAGCCCCTCTTCAGGCAGGTTCTGTCGGCAGGACCACAGAGGCTACTGTTGAGCGCTGTCTGGGGAGGGGCCTAGAGGGGACAGCCACGAGGACTCCCAACCGATGTGTCTGGAACCACAAGGACAGGTTTTGCAACTGACCTCCATGAAAGGCCAGGCCGCCGCCCCAGCTGCTGTTTCCCAGGGGGACAGGGACGTGGTGGCCCAACCCAAGCCCAAGACTCCGGACACGTGGGCCCTTATGCCTGGGTTGATGTCACTTCCCGGGGCTGACGTCACCCCAGAGACAGATGTCACTCCCAGGGCTGACATCACTCCTGAGGCCGCTATCATCTCAAGACAGAAAACACGCCTAGGGGCTCCTGTCACTCCCGAGACAGACGTCACTCCCAGGGTCACATGTCACTCCCGAGACAGACATCTCTCCCAAGGACTGACATCACTCCCAGGGCCGAGGTCGCTCCCGGCGCTGACATCACCGAGCGATCTGCCTCTCCTTCCTGCTGAGTCCGGCGAGGACAGCAGAGTCCCGTGTGCGGCTGTGCAGTTGGCAGCAGCAGAAGCCGCCACTGGCCGGCCTAAGTCCACAGCCTGAACGACTAGCAGGGCATTCGCAGGCCACGGGCTGCTCACCGCATCCAAGGAACACGGGAGATCCAGGCTCAGAAGGGCCCAAAGCTGCGGCAGCTCAGGGAGCTTGGGAGCAAAGACAAAGACCCGCCACTCAGACTCTCCAGGGGAGGGGGCGTTGCCAGGGGCATCCTCTCCAGCCACCGCCCGTCTTTGCCCCTGTCCGCCGCAGCCTCGCAGTCTGGGGAGGGCCATGTGGTCGGCCTTGCTCAGGTGCTTGCCCCGGCCGGGCAAGGGCAGCAGCAAATGGATTCCAGGCGCCGTTGAAGGACATCACCTCGGATGAAGGCACCTGACAGCTGATCAGACTGAGGCAGGGGCCGCCAGCTGGGCCCCCCGCCTCTGATCCCCTGCCCGGCCCTGGACACAAAGGGCCGTCCCCTGTGAAAGGAACCGTGTCACTGACGGGCCCTTGCAGGTCCGAGAGGATCAGAGCAGGGGTGTGTTCACCAGAGACAAGGATCCGAGGGGACTGGACTGGGGCTGTGTGGGCAACCAGGATGCGGGTCCAAAGGGATCAGAGCGGGGCACGCTGGCAGCGGAGACACAGGTCCGAGGGGATCAGAGCGGGGTGTCTGGGCAGTAGGGACGCAGGTCCGAGGGGATCGGAGCCAGGGCGTGTGGGCACGGGGAGCAGAACACCTGTGGCAGAATGGGCGTCCACTTTGGGCGAGCCCGCCACATCGGGCCCAGACAGTTCAGTCTGGGGCCTTGATCCTGCTCCTTGGGAAGACTTCATCTTCCCACAAAGACTAGGGGCCTTGGAGAGCAAGGGCGGTGCCCCGTTTTTGTCCCACGTCCTCACAGAGCTGGGTCCAGCCCTGGCCCTGCATGACTCCTAGGGACCCACGGTGAGCCACGCCGTTCCCTTAACAAGGCAGGTGTTCACGTGGAAGGTTAAAGGAGAGAGAAAAGGGGGTTTAGGGCTGTGGTTCCCGCCGTGAGAACCAAACTGAACCAAAACAAACGTGTCTTGGCTGTGAAGGGCGTTTGACTGGGATTCTCGCATGAGCCGAGAACGGGACAGAGTCCGTGTTTGCAGGACACAGCCACTCCCCGGTCCTAAGTCCCTCGCCACGGCGACACGGGGTGCTGGCGGGACGGCACGGGGACGGGCACGGGGCTCTGCGCATTTGTCCAAGAGCATGGGTTGTGCGTGGCCGGGACTGAGCCCCACGGGGAACCGTGGACTCTGGGTGACATGATGTCAGGGTGGGCTCTTCAGCTGTGCTGAGTGTCCCACTCAGGGGGTGTCGACCGGGGGCGGGGCTGTGCACACACTGGGGGGCAGAGGGGATAAAGGAACCCTCTGTACCTGCAGCTCAGTTTTTCAGGGAACTGAAAGTCAAATTTCTGAAAAACCGAGGAAAAATTCCAGCAAAGCCAACTTACAAAAAAAAAAAAAAAAAAACCAAACCCAAGTAATACTAAAATCATAGAAAATGGTGGGTGGGGCTGTGTATGGGAAACCTGCTCTCTGGTCAGTTTTTCTGTAAACCTAAAACTGACCTAAAAAAAAGAAAAAAAAAAGTTTATTAATTTTTTTTTTTTTTAGGCTGTTAACAGGAAATATTCAGAGACTGAACTGCTTCTGCCTCCCAGACAGACTGGGAGCAGCTTGGAGGGGGCCTGACAGGCGCCCCAGGAGAACGGCAAATTCGGTCCCTAAGCCTCACCCCAACTCTATTCTGAGATTGCTTTCTGCCTACTTAAAAGTGAGGAGGGGACCCCACTCCCCGAGATATGCCTGGGACCCTGAATTCGCTGTGAGACCCACCTGTGCGCTTCTTGATAAGACGGTAGTAATGACGGTATCGGTGAGGAGGTTTGCTTGCCGTGTTTGAGAACTTTCTAGAACTGCACTGTTCCATGTGTGCTGTTCCGTGCTGGAGCAAAGCCTGGAGGTGTGGGCCAGGCGGGGTTTGACCAAAGGAGAGGACGGAGACCGGGATCCCCGCCAGGACACGGTGCTCTCATGTGGGGTATCAAGTCCGACATCTTCCTCGGGAGAAGCAGGCAGCCGGGTCTTTTATCTGTAATGCACGTGGGGGCGCCTGGGTGGCTCAGTCACTAAGCCTCTGCCTTTGGCCCAAGTCATGATCCCAGAGTCCTGGGATCGAGCCCCACATCGGGCTCCCTGCTCAGCGGGAGGCCTGCGTCTCCCTCTCCCACTCTCCCTGCTTGTGTTCCCTCTTCTGTCTCTCTCTGTCAGATAAATAAATAAAATCTTTTTAAAAATAAATAATAAAATAAAATCTGTAATGCGCGTATAGCTCGCGAGCCCATGTTGGAGCGGAGCACCACGCACGGGGGTCCACAGAGCCTCTGGTTCCACGTGAGCGCTGGTTGTGGTCGGCTCTGTTCATGGGCACACTGCTGAGCCCCGGGAGCCCTTCCCAGGGGGTGCCCAGCATTGCAGGCCCTCCCTCTGGAAGGAGCTCAGCGGGCCTGGCGCTTGGGTTCCTGTAACCACAGCAACCATGGGCCTGCGGCCCCGGGCAGCCCCCACCTCTGGGGAGCACCGCCAAAGGCTCTGTGCCAGGTCCTTCCCAGGACAGTGCCAGCAGCCTACCCTCCCCAGTCGTGGCTTTGTCGACCCCGCTCTGCAGATGGGACTCCGTCACTGACCTGGAGCAACGTCTGACTCCGACTAGGCTGAGGCAGGAGAGGCATCCGGGCACAAAGTGTAAGAGGAGTTCGATGCCTGGCACGGACCCTGGAGGTGGACGCCCTGGTACTCTCCAGCCCACCCTCACTGGGCGGGCTCCAAAAGCAGTTGAAGGAAGAACCTGCCCAGGGGCGTCCCTAGCTGACCACCCCGTATTCCGCCACAGCCACCCCGCATCCCGCCACGGCCACCCTGCCCCCTCCACGGGCGCTATCCACGTCTCCTGCCCCTGGAAACACACCCCAGGAATGACCCTCTGGGCCCAACCTCATTGCCCATGCGCCAAAGTTGCCCTCCCCTTCGGGGAAGACCCAGCTTAATGAACTTCTGGAAGCCAGCCCCAGGCTGCCCTGCAGGACCCCCCCACCCCACTACTGGCACATTCTCGGCTCTCCACTGTTGCCCACACCACGGGGAGGAATGAGAGCTGCAGGACAGAGGGGACCTCTACCCCCTCAAGGCCTCAGGCCTAACACTGGCCTTGTCTGGCTTGAGCTCGGTCAGGGCTGAGTTTTACAGACCGCTGGTCGGGAGAACAGGCCCTCTCGTCTGACCTTCCCGGTCTGGGAACCCCCAGCGAGCACAGCTAAGCCCTCTACCTCCATCACACGGCAAGGAAGGTCCATCTTCAGGCAGGACCAGGTCACCTGGAGCCTGAGGGCCTGGGGACATCAGCCAGGTGGAGGGCTGGGGGTTTCTCCAGGCATCTGCACCATTGGAATTGGGCCAGCCCGGGGCACAAGGACCTCCACCAGCCCCTTGACCTGTTGCCAGATGCCATCGCTAAGATCAAAAGACAGTGCAGAGTGGTGGGAGGACAGGGGGCAGAGGTGCCGGCCCAGACAACTGTCATTCCCTACAGAGCCCATCACACCCATCTGACGTGACCTGAGCTGTGGCCATCAGCCCTGGTCCCTGCAGCACAGGGCCTGCTTGCTGACTCTTAGAGTGGGGACAGGAGCAGAGCTGTCCCTTGTCCCTTGGCTGTGACACTCCCTCCCCATCTCCGCCCAGCTTCGTTCCTCCCACCTTATCAGAATCCCTGCTAGGCACCCACAGCCCACCCCTACCTCCCAAATCAAGTCTTCCGAGAAGAATGTGTCTTCAGCAGGTGCCCTTGGTGTGGGGGTGCCTGGTGCCTCCGGCATCTGTCGGAAGGCTCTGATTGTTGATAGGGGCCGCGCGGCGAGCGGAGGGATATCCCACCGGTGTTCGTGTCTATGTGAGGTTTCATATGCACCAGCTTCACGCACTCCTGTCAGAGCAAATAAATACACGTGGAAACAACTTCCCTCCCTCCCCCCCGCCTCGCCGCGGCCGGCGCTTGCTCTCCCGGGCCCCCCGCATCTTTAATCTTCCTGATTCATTTCCCTGCCTCGGATGTGGCATATTAATGTCAGGTCAAAGAGAATTTCATCAGTGTTTCTGAAGGTCTTATTTCATTTTTATTCAAGAATGTGTAATCCTGAGAAAAAATAATTACGTATGAGATCAACAGTGTAGCGCTGACCTGAATTCACAGAATCCTGAAATCGCAAAACCCCCACAAAGGAAAGTCGGAGCCAAGCCTCTGCTTCACAGTTGGGGAAACTGAGGCCCAGAGGGACAGAAGGGCCCCAGTGTCCGTGCCAAAGCTGGGCCTGCCACTTTGTTCTCCTGACACCCACCCCTGGACCCTCCAACGCCACGTCTGGTCCCATAAGAGAGTGAGCTTCCCAGCCCCGGAGGTGATTCAACAGACCAGAAAGCCACGACTCAGGGACGCTGAAACGAAGGGGACACCGCTGGCCACTAACCATAGCTGGAGCCGGGCCCTGCAGGGAGCGCTTCACGTTCATCGTCCTATCAAATCCTCGGCCGCAGCATCATTCCCGCTTTACAGATGGGGAAACTGAGGCACGGGGCATGTGGAAACCCTCTGAGGCCCCTCGGGTAGCAGGTGAGCTGTTAGGATTTGTGCCACGTTCCTCTGCCTCCCACACTTGTTCTAGAAACCAGTCTGCTCACTGCCACGGAGGGCGGGGTGGGGGCAGCGTGGGGGCCAGGTGGGGGTGGGGTGCTGCTGTGGGGGACTGGCTGCCACGTGGCTTCTAAGAGCCTGCAAAATGACAAAATGCTCGCGACTGTCACTAGGACCCTTGAGCAAAGCCACCAAGGACAGTCGTGTCCGTCGCCCGATGCTGCCCCAGATCTGGCAGCGTGAAACCTCACGGTACCGAGGGCCCCGAAATGTGCCAGAGAGCAGCAGGAGGGCAGAGTCGGAGCATGGGACCCCCGGGCCATTGCCGGCGCCTGGACCCGAGGAACGCAGATGGTTTTGGCAGCCGGGAAGGCGAGGACACGGCACTTTCCCTGGCGTCCCCGGAAGGAGCCAGCCCTATCCACACCCTAAATTAGCCCAGTGAGACCCCTTTTGCGTTTCTGACCTCCAGAGCCATGAGGGAATAAATTCCTGTCGTGTTACGTGACCAAATTTGTGGTCGCAGGACACTCACACGGTGTCAGAGCCTGGACTGAAGCCCAGAGTGCCCCGAGATGCCCCGAGAGGGCCGGGGGGAGACCGGGAGACTGAGGCACCCTCGTCAGGCCCCTCACGTGCTCCAGCCTCGGCTTCCCCGCTGGAAGGGCCGTCTGGTCTTACCGAGCTCTAGGGCCCAGCCTCAGCTCAGCCCCCAGCCTGCTGCACTGGGTTTGAGGAGTTTGGGGCATGGTACGGATTCACCCACTGGCCTTCCCTGGGATTCGGCCAAGGTAGTGGGCACCTGGGCCACCTGTCTACACTTCAGTCACACCTTGTCCCTCTGGGGTCCGTTTAGACGCTGCCAAAACTGGTCCCCAGGTCCCAGAAACAGGGTCTGTGCACAAGGCTCTGCTCAGTTCCAGGATGCTCCTCCCTGGGGCCCCGAAGAGCCCTACTTACAGACTCGGGGGGGGGCAGTTGGTGGGCACGTGGAAGGTGGCGATTAGTGCACGATCGCAGCTGGTATGTGGGTGGGTGTGGGTCGGGCGTGGGACCATAACACCCTGTGAAATCTGGATCTCAGAGGAACAACGAGCCATTTTGTTAGTGTAAGTATGTCCCAGATAGTTCGTGGGATATATTTGCACTGAACAAGTACTTGTTGTTGTTTTCCTGAAATTCAGTTTAACAGGGTGTCCCGTTTTGTTATAGGTTTGTTTCTTTTCCCTCTAAATCTGGCAGCTTCAGTAGGAGGGAGAGTGTGTGCAAGGTGGGCGGGAGCAAGGAGTGTGCATTTGGATGTTCTAAACACCGTGCCTGGTGTTCCAGTGACATTTCCCAACCAAGAGGGGAAAAAAAAAAACACTGAAAAATTGGACACGTTTACATCTACACAGAAATGACAAGTAAGAAAATGCTGGAACTTGTGGGTCACCTTTCTAGTAATCTCAAGAGAGAGAGCTCCCTGGATATACTGGATTTCAAGGAGCGAGGGGTGAGCTCCAGGGCGGCCTCCTCCTGGCAGACCTCCGGGGTTTGGCCGGCTGTGGTAGCCGAGCCCCAGGCTGGGAGGCTTCCCACAGGTGTCGTCAGCCCCCAGTGGCGAGCACTTCCTTCCTCTGACAGCCTGGCAAAGCCGGGGCGCGCCGCACTGGGAGCCCTTTCAACCCGCCGGGGTCTACCCCATAAACTCAGAAACATCACAGGCAAATCCGAGAAGCTCACCTTGAAATTCCACGTGTCACATCGTCAGAGCTGTCCTGCCCCGACCCCGCGCCAGACAGTCACTGGCCCCGCGCCATGCTGAAGAGCTGCACCCCCCCAACCCCCAGTGCGGTCTGGACACCCCTCCTCCTGGTCCAAGGAGAGCTGTCAAGGGAGGTTTTCCCACTGGATACAATTTCCGACCGTGTTTGAGCCCAGGCCTCGGCGGACTCAGACCTGAGACCCAGTTTTCCGATTCGTCCTCCCACCTCCTCCTCTGTGCCTCTTCTCCCTTTGCCCCCAGAACGTGGCTCCTGCAGGTGGAGCAGAGGCAGCAGGGCCCGCGGGGAGGCCCCTGTGGCTGGGTCAGCTGTCCGGGGAGGCCGTGCTGAGCTGTCAGGCTGAAGCCCGGCTGCGGGGGGAGCTGGGGATGGCGGATGCGCTGGAGCCCCGCGCCAGGGATCGGAGTCGGCCGACGGCACACACGCACGGGGACTTGCCCAGAGGGGCCAACAGCCCCATCCCCTCCCCCGATTGCCTCCCAGGCCTTGGCGGGGCTCTCGTCCCTGTGCCCCAGCCGCTGAGAGGGAACATGGGGTCACGGGGTGGGCCCAGACTATCTCCCGGGAGAAGAGAGGACCGGGCCGTCGTGCAGCGTGCTTTAGTGGGGCACCGGGATCTCCCAGGAAGCCCAGCGCAGCCTGGCTCTGGAGGGACCAGTGAGGGTGGGCTGATGGCAGGGCAGGTCGGGCGGTCCAGCTGGGCCCGAGAGCGTCGGAAGGGCTCAACTGTACCCACTGCCCCCGCCCCCCACGGTGCCTTTAGTGCATCACTGATGGAAGGGTTTAGAAGGCATCCCACAGCATTCCCCTGGAGAAGCCAGTTCCAGCCACTGGATCAGAACCTGGCCGGGTGCCCAAGGCGGCTGTAAACGGGGTAGGCGACTGACCACCTCCCTCCATCCTGTCCTGCTCATCCAGCATGTCGGGCTCCTGGAAAGCAGCACACAGACCCCTGAGCCGACACCTGCTAGACCCGGCTCCACTCGGCCTGGCTTCAGAGCTGTGTGGCCATGGGCCAGCGTCAGAACCTCTCTGGGCCCCCTGGGGCTGAAGTCCAAAAGAGTACAGGGTCAAGAAGAGGGGGCGGGTGATCCCGGGCAGGGAACAGAATCTGGGGAGGGCCTGGACCCCTGGAGGAAGTGACCGGAGGCCGGACAGTGGCTGGGGCCCTGATGAGCAGCGGCAGCCAAGGGGCCCGGCCTGCAGGAGCCTCCAGGCCAGGGGAGGGCAGGCCTCTATGCTGAGGACCGCCAGAGTCCCTGGAGGACGTATGGGGGACGTATGGGGGACCCGAAGTCTGGGCGTCCTTGTGGCCTTGGCCACGTGTAGACCCCCTGTGTAGCCTTACCTCGTAAATGGAGAACACGCCCCTCCAGCCAGCAGGCACGTGGAGGTCAAACGCAGCCCCGTGGGAGGGCCAGGTCGCTGCTGGCGTGGTGTGTGTTGGGGGACAGTGCAGAGGGTACAAGCAGGAGGCCTGGGTTCAGATCCCAGCTTGGTCCCTCCCTCACTGCGCCCGCCCGTGGGCCACATCCCTAGGCTCTCTGAGCCCTTGTCTGCACGTAGAGAGGACGTCTGTCCCTCCCGAGCGCAGGTGGGGGGCGCTGTGAGCCTGTTACCCCAGTGCCACGTCGGGGGTCAGTAAATACTGTCCATTGACAACTGTTCTCTGAAACGAACTTGCTGTGCTGGGAGTGTTGACCCTGCAGGTAGGGGGACTTCAGACGAGGACGGCCCTGCTCTGAGCGCACCTGCCCAGCCGGGGGCCGGGGCTCCAAGGTGGCTCCTGATTCCAGGGCCCTGGGCCTCGGAGCCCACATGTGGGGAGCCGGCGCCTCCACCGTGCTGGGCTGGGTTCTGAGTTTCAGCCGCCACAGGGAGCTCCGGACCTGAGCCTCACGAGGCCCACCCCAGGGCCCCACACAGAGGTGGGAGCCAGCCCCATGCCCCCCAGGGCCTGGTCCCCGGGGTGATCCGGGCAGATGCTGACAGAGATGGGCTGCTAACAGCTCACAGGAGGAAGACGGGGATCCTCCGGGTCAAGAGCCAGCATGGCACAGGGGTCGGCCTGCCCTCTCCACCAGGGCCCAGGCTGCTCTGGACTGGGGTCGGGGCGTGTGGGAGCCACCAGCTTCGGGACAAGAGGAGGGCGCTGTGGAGCAGCCTGAGTCAGGCGCCGCGTGGGTCACTGCGGTTGGGTCCATCTGAGGGGCCCCGCACCTGAGGGCTGCCGGCCGGGCGGAGCAGGCGTGGGCTGAGCCTCTGAGGGCCGTGGCCTGGCCGCAGGCCCTCATGGCCACAGCTTGCTAAGGCAAACAGAACAACATTTAACTTCTCTCCAGCAGGCCTGGCGGGGGCTTCCGGGTCTGGGGGTGGCCCCGCCCGAGGACCCTGTCCACCAGCAGCTGCCTACGAGGCTGCCCTTCTCATGCTCTCCGAGCAGAGAGAGGGTGTCGGGGCCCCGGGAGCGCGGCTGGGAGGCCTGCCACCAGCCTCCCTCCTGCACAACAGGGCGGCCCACGGCGGCCGAGACGCAGTCAGCCCCGAGCACCAGGCGCCCCTCCTCTTAATGGATGGGAGGCCTTTTTGTAGCAATAAAAATGGATTTAATAACCCAACAGCGAAATTACTTTTTTTGGAGGGGAAGAAAACAAGGTAGTAAATATTCACTGGTGCCGCCTGTGAGGTAGCGGGGTAGGTTTCGGAGCAAGGTCAGAGCACGCGCTCTCAGGCAAACGCGTGCACACGCGTAAGCACACGCATTCGCACGCACACACGCAGACACAGTGCGCACCACACACATGCGTAAGCACATGAGCGTACGTGCACACACGTGTACGTGTGCACACACATGTGCTCACCCACACTCATGCCCTCAACCACCACTGCCCCATGGTCTCTGCCACCGTCCAGGGGCAACACGAACCCTCCTTTGATTGGAAGAAGACGGGTGCTGCCCCTGGCCCCTGCAGCCGCACGTTAGGGATCCCGGAGCCTCCCCTAGTGCAAATTCCTTCTCACTAACTCCCATCAGGGTAATGGTTCAAGTTCCTGCAAGGAGGAGTTCGGAGGCTGGAAGCCTGGGGCACCTCCTGGTGGGCTTGTCCCATTCCGTCCAAGAGAGAAGCGCCAACAGCTCCGCCCAGAGCGCTGGTGTCCAGGAGGACGCTGGCTTGAGGCTCCCTTAGGCAGCCCCTCCAGAGCCGAAACCCCATCCCATCTGCACCCTCCCTGCGGAGGCCTGATTTCTCACCTCCAAGAAATGCAGTGTGTCTGTAATTTGCATTTTCATCCGTTCAGCAGATCTGCTCTGAGCGCCTGGGCTGCGTGGGTGCAGGGGGAGGACCCCTGAACAGGGTGCGAGGGGGCGCCAGAGGCCAGCCCGGACCCTCTCCTAGAGGCAGCACCTCCGGGACGGGGTCCAAGGAAGGGTGCGCTGCAGGACTCGAGCCTGAAAACACGAGGGAGCTACGGAGGGTGTGGGGAGGGGAGTGGCGGGCCGCGTGCATTTGGAAAGATTATTCCAGTGGCACGAGGGGAGGAGAGGGTGAGGGGCAGGCAGGAGACCACGCGTGGGGAGAGCGACCCACATCAAGCAAGACAGGAAGCGTGACACAGCAAGAGAAGCCCCTTCTCTGAAAGGCTCTGGGAGCAGCACTGCCTGGTCCTCCTGGGCCCCCAGGGTGACTGGAGCACAGGAGACTTGCAACTCAGCCATGAAACAGGCCTTTCAGGACAAATGGCCACCAGGACACGGCAGGGGAACCGGCCCCCAACCTCCCCGGCACGGTGCCCAGATTCCAAAGGCCCCCTCGGCCCTGCTCTTGGCCCCACGCACAGGATGCCCCCCGAGACTGGCTCCAGGCTTTGGGGGTTTCTGATGCCCTCTGTCAATGACTTTGGGTCTCCGCCCACTCACCTTTGAGCCCTGCTTTAAAACCCAACAGAGCCAGCAGGTGGCCACAACCTTTCCCAGATCAGGGCTCCCCGGGCCCTTCCCAAGGGAGTGGCTCTCGGCCCAGCCTTCAGACGGAGGCCAGCCCGCACTCCCAGGCTTTCCCGGCCCACGGCCGGCACTCAGCACCTGCAGAGCCTGGTGTCCGTGCTCAGCCTGGGTCAAGAGCAGGGGCAGAGGGGCGTTCCTGGAAGTCTCACGGCCGGTCTCCTGGCTCAGGGCTAGCGAGCTGCGCATCTCCAGGGACGCCAACCACAGAGCGTGGGAGGGAGGCGGTGGCCCTGCTGTTGGCGCGACAGTCCTGCGGCTGATGTTCCCCTGCCCCGTGTGCAGGTGTAGAGACCCCAGATGCAGACTCATTGCGGGGGCTCCCGCGGGGGCGGGTGCGTCCCCAGGACCCACGCGCGCTAACAGAACCTCACATGCCGAGCCAAGCCTGGTCACGGCCCCTCCCCCACTACCAGGTGAGTGACCTTGACTGCCCTTGACCGCTTGCCGCCTGCAACCAGCTGCTGGTCTGCCTGTGCCCCGGGCCCAGCGGCTGCCTGACTCAAATCGCCAAAGCAGGGAGGACCCGGGCTGTTGCGCAGGCTGCCTCGGGCCCTTTTGTGTTAGGACCGGCCAGCGCTCTGGCTTGTCCGGGACACACTGAATACGTTTCCCTTATTAGACGCCAACTCGGCCTTGACAGCGGCCTCCCCTTGTTCACTCTCCCCCCGGGGTGAGCTCAGTCCCCAGAAGCCTCAGGTCCCCCTTGCTTTCGGAATCCTGGTCACGCGAGTTTCTATGCATTCACAGGATCGTGTCCGAAGCTGCTGCCAGGCTCACCACAGTGGAGACGAGTCGCCTACGACTGGGCTCGGTGCCCCTCCACGTGGCGTGCTGTGCCATACGCATGTTAGAATAAGGCAGGGGAGGGCTGTCGTATGCAAGAGGCTCAGGAAGGTCCCTCTGAGAGGGCACAGGGAGGAAACCCCGGGGATGTTGTGAGAGCCACACACTGGCCCAGAGAACAGCCTGTGCAAAGGCCCCAGGGCAGAGTACTGTGGTTTGTAAGGAAGGCAGAGCAGGAGGGCTGTGAGCCTGGGGACCCATGGTGAAGTAGGCCAGGGGCATCCACAGTGGCCTCCTGGGACTGGGAGCACAGCACTGAGTCGCCTGTCATCCTCACAGTGGCCAGGAGGGCACCAGCCCTACTGGTGAGGGAGGCTGACCATCTACCATCCAGAGGCACAGAGCTGAGCAGTTAGCTCTCCCGTCTGTGTGACCTTCCAGAATGCTCCCTGATATGGAAGGCAGAAGCAAGTGTGGCTTCATCACAAGGCTCTCTCCCTCCTGCCTCAGGGGTGGGCGGGAAGCAGACAGACCAGACCCAGCGGACTCTTCCTTTTCTTTCCCGGGGGAAGAGTGCATCTCTCACCTCCTTGTGCTGTCGTGGCTGTCACCTCCACTGGGCCAGCAGGACTAGTTACAGGACCAGGGCAGGGAGGTGGAGGGTGAGGCAGAAGGGCTTGGATGGGGAAGGCCAGGGGGATTAGGCTGCCCCACACAGAGCACCCAGGTGGCTGCTCCCCTGCGGGTCTCCAGAGCTGCTGTATAAGTGACATGTACGATGGTCACGCCCTTGACGGCCACTCGTGTCCCAAATTCCTGTAAGGTAGGATTCTTATCCTGCTGCTGGGAGTGGACAGACGTGGTCAGACAGGGCAGGTAGGCCACCCAGGCCCGAGAAGGGAACGCAGACTCACGTCCGGGTCCTTCTAGCTCTGCTGCCTTCTCTCCCACCCCTCTGACTGTGGCTGAGCCTGGAGATGTGAGGGTCAAGTTTTTAAATCATCCTCCTTTCTGTCTCGTCCTTATCCCTGGCCCCCTCAGTTAAATAAGGAGGAAGGAGTGGAGATGGTTTACAGGTTCCCTGGCTGCTGCGGGAAGACACGGGTTTAATCCTCACCCCTGGTCCCTTCCCTGGAGAACCTGCAGGGAGCCCCCGGGGTGGTCTTCCTGGCTAGCCATTCCTGTCCCTGTGAGCAAATGACCCATGCCAACCCCTGGACGGCCCCATGGGCCCTAGAGGAGGTGGCCTGGGAGGCACGACACGGTGGATGGATCCAGGCATCACCGTTCCGGACCTGGTCCTGCCTGCGGGGCTCCGATGGACCTGAGGACCGCTGAGGGAAGTAGTATGTGAGAGAGAAGTTGCTGGAGCAGACAGGGGGCCCGCATTCATGTCCCTAACTCCAGCACAGGTGTGTCCACAAGACCCTCCCTGTGCCACGTGTGGGGGCGGGACCATGTCCCCATTGGAGGCAGGGATCAGCGCACCTCCCCCTGCGCGAGATGGAAACACCGTTCTCCCATACCCTGAGGCACTCTGGGGACACATCACTAAGAGCAAAGACCGTCCTGGACCCACTGTAAGCTTTAGATAAAAATTTGGAAGCTTTAATTGCAGTGATGGCCCAAAGCAGGTAAGTCTATCTCCCTCCCCTCCCAGACTCCTTCAGAGAGAAACTCATTTTGCAATGATAATCTCAACCTCCCTCAATGGCCAGCTGTGATGGCAGCGGGGTCTGGGTTCACCCCTTTGCTTCAGGCGCTTACAACAACACAGACAGAGAGGAAGGGACGGTTTTCAGACAATGTCCAATGAGCGGCAGGAAACAGCGACCCCCGAGAGCAGGAAAGCAAGCAAGGAGCCCTGCCTGTGGCCCAGCTGGTGTCTGGAGAGGTCCCTGGGCCGCAGCCCAGACTCCCGGTACATGTGGCACGATAAGGGGCGCAGAACGTCCGACCTCGCGGTGGGGTCAAAGTTCACCAGATGCTACCCAGCTCCCACCCTAATTCATCCAGAAAGTTCCAGGGGGTGAGGGGACACCACACCTCATTCCGTGAAGTTGCTGTTACTCTGATTCCAGACAAAACCAGAAAAAGATACGGCAGGCAAAGAAATGGCAGGCCCGTCGCCCTCACAGTGCAGTCACGCAGACCCTCCACAGAGCGTTAGCAAAGGGAAACCCACAACACCCAGCAAGGATAACACACCATAGCCGGGGAGGTTTTATCCCCTGAGCGCAGGCTGGCTGAACCTTTGCTAATCAATCGAGGTAATTTGCTCCATTAATACTCCAAATCGTAGACACTGACATTGGTACTTGAGTGACTCAACAGATGCAAAAGAATCATTTCACGAGATCCAATATCCAGTCATGATTAAAATTCTCAGGAGTGGAAGGGAACCTGCCCAGTCTGACAAGGGTACCTCTGGGTGTCTGGGGCTGTCACTGTCCTTCGGTGCTGACAGACCTAGTGGTGTGACCAGAGACTGGGAATGGGGCATGGTGTCCACTCATCACTTCCACACTGTCCTGGAGATCACACTCAGTGCAGCTGGCAGGAACAGGATAGGAATGGCACACAGATTGGAAAGGAGACAGCAAATGGTCCCTATTCACAATGAACAAGATTGTCTAGGCAGGAAAAACTAATAGACAAACTCGGTGTATCAATTCCAAGGACACAAGGAGATGCAATCAATTTTATTTCTATGCACCAGCAACAAACAATCAGAAAGTGACATTTTTTAAAAAATACTGAGTGAAGCAGCATTAATGAGATACTTAGGAACAAATCTGACAGAACAAGCTTAAGATCTGTGTGACGAAATGACACCATTTTGCTGAAAGACGTTGCAGAAATTTTAAGCAAAGGGAGAGAGACCATGGTCATGAGCTGGAAGATTCAGTGTTGTTAAGGTATCAATTTTCCCCAATTAATCTATAGATTCACTGCAATCCCAGTCAAAATCCCAGAAATTGACAAGCAAAACCCCTGGAATATTTTAGAACAAAATTTCAGAACTTGCAGGAAAAAAAAAAGAATAAAGAAGGAAAGAAAGAAAGAAAGAAACGAAAGAAGGAAAGAAGAAGAAAGGAAGGAAGAAGGAAGGAAGGAAGGAAAGGAAGGAAGAAGAAGGAAGGAAGGAAGAAAGGAAGGAAGGAAGGAAGGAAGGAAGGAAGGAGGAAGGAAGGAAGGAAGAAAGAAAGAAAGAAAGAAAGAAAGAAAGAAAGAAAGAAAGAATCAAATCTAGAGGACATATGTGACCTGTCTTCAAGATTTATTATTAAGTCATAGTAATTGAGACAAAGAGGTTCTGATGTAAAGACAGATGTATAGATTAATGGGGTAGAACAGGAATTCCAGATATAGACCCAAACATACCTGGCATTGACATAGGAAAAATGCAGCAAACACAATGGAGAAAGGATAATCTTTTCAACAAATGCATGGACATTTGTTGTCCTTATGAAGAAAACAATTGGATCCCTACCTCACACCACTCACAGAAATTAAAAATAATTAAAGACTTATACATTTTAATAGACTATAAAGATTTTAGAAGGAAGCAGAGAGGTACATTTTTATATCCTTTGGGAAAGAAAAATGTGTGAAGTAAACAAGAAACCTGGAAACTATAAAGAAAATGATTGACATATTTTACTTGTAAAACCTTTTTTAAATCTTCTCCTTGACCAAAGACACTGTTTCAAAAATTCAGAAGACATGCTACTGACTGAGAAAAAATATTTGCAATCCCTAAGGTAAATAAAGGATTACTATTTAGAAAATATGGAGAATTCTTACAAGTAAATAAGAAACTCATAACAAATAGAGCAAAGATTGCAAACAGCAAACAGGCAACTCAGAGGGGAAAATGCAATTAGCATCATTCAAAGAAATTAAAATTAAACTTTAGTGAGATCACAGTTAGTCTCTAAACTGACAAACACTGGAAAATAGTGAAAATATCCAGTGCTGGCTCTTGTGTGGGGATGAAACCAGTCAGACCATATGTGTGATTGTGTGTACGTTTGTAAACTCTGTTTATTGGGCACTTTCCAATGTTAAGAAAAATTGTAAGTGAGCAGACCCTTTGATTGTAGCGTACAGAAATTAGTGTATGTTCCTGAATGTGGATATATTGGTTTCCAATTACTTTTGTAACAATTTCCACAAACGTCATGGCTTAAACAAAGAACAATTTATTCTCTTACAGTGTGAAGATCAGAAATCTAAAATCAAGGTGTTGATAGGACTCTTAGGAGGGCCCTTGTGATTACTTTGGGCCCCACCAGGTAACCCAGGATAAACTTTCCATCTCAAGGCACTTAACTTCATCACATCTTCAAAACGCCTTTTGCTAGGTAACGCATTCTCCAGTTTTGGTGATTAGGAAGTGCACATCTTTGGAGGGGGAACCATTAGTCCGTCTACCACACAGCTTGTTCAAGGATGTTAATTGCAGCATTATTTGCAAATATAGAAAACCAGAAAACCCAAGGCCCATCCCTATGGGAATGGATCCATGAAAAGACAGAAGCTGCTCCAATCCAATGGCATACTATTCAATCATTAAGAAGAATTAAACTTACCTCTTCATACTGACATGAAAAGACTCCTAAGACACATTGATTAGCTGGGGATATGTATAGGATAATTCCATTCATGCAAAACAATCCTGATGATGGTGACGGTAGTGGTGGTAATGATGGTGGTGGTGATGGTGGTGATGATGGTGGTAGTGATGATGATGATGATGAGGGTGATGACGGTGATGATGGTGGCGATGGTAATGATGGTGGCGATGGTGATGGTCATGGTGGTGATGGTCATGATGGTGATGGTGATGATGGTGATGGTGGTGATGATAATGATGGTGGCAATGGTAATGGTCATGATGGTGATGGTGATGGTGGTGATGGTGATGGTCATGGTGGTGATGGTCATGATGGTGATGATGGTGGTGATGGTCATGATGGTGATGGTGATGATAGTGATGATGGTGTTGATGGTGATGGTGATGATGATGGTGACAGTGATGATGATGGTGACAACATTAATGATAATGGTGATATCAGAGAGACATGTGAATGCATAGAAACAGAGAACTGGAAGGAGACACTCACACCAAAAAGTAGGTAATTAAGGTGGTTGAGGTGGAGCACATGGCAAAGAAAAGGAACTTCTAAATCTTATTCTAAAGACATTTTTACTTGAATAATTCAAGATCAAAATGTGTTTACCATTTATGTAGTAACACCACTGATAGCAAACAAAGCACACTGTTTGTCCAGTTCCCTTGCCAAGCATTTCCACATCCTGTGAAGCCGGAATTCTTGTCCCTACTTTACAGACGCAGAACGTGAGGTCAGAGAGAAGGGACCCATGTCCCTGAGTAAGTGGCAGATGTGCTTTCTACCCAGATCCCTTCTCTCCATGGCCGGTGTCTGTGAGCATCAGGCCCCATAACAGGGACTCATGACTTGATTCCCTCCCCCTGTCGTCTCACCACAGCACACTGCCAAGGACTCCCTCCTTGACCAAATGTTCGACAGGCTTCGCTGGGCCCTCTATTCAGGGGGCTCTATCCAAGGCCTATCTCTATCCTCCGAAGCCCAGTTTCAGCAACGTGCTGCTACATCAGTGCGGTGGGGAGCATCTCCCACCCTTGAGACCCACGGGGCTCCTCACCCCCCGCCCTCCACAACTAAGTCCCGGCTGCCCTTCGGAAGAGCCCTGTAGGCCAGGTTGGCAGAACGCCCACCTCGGAGGCCTAAGCAAGTTCTGCTTAGTGATTGTCCGCCACATGACCCCTCCTTCCACACCTGGTTGTACTCAGGATTAAGGGCGGCCCCACCTAGGGCGGCCGTCGAGACGTAGGGCAGTGAAGAATGAAGCCTACCTTGCTGTCGCTAGCAAGGGTCCAGATATGCAGAGTCTGCTGCAGGAAGGGGGTCCCCGGTCGTCTCCGAGCCCCGCCCCACCACCTGATCGCAGCTTCCCCCTCCACGTGAACACCTCAGAAGGGCGTTCCAACCCTCGGTGAGTACAGTTCCACTGGTTGTGATCACAGAATTCTATACCACAGGGTTAGCAGGTGGGATAGACAGCTGGCTTTGGTGTTTGGGAAAACTAAAAATTGTCAGTGTTTTACATTGGAATTGGTTCATCAAAGCAGATGCTTGGAGCCTTCATAGTTCACATTCCCAAATAATGGGACCAGAACTGATGAATTTTTACTTTGCTTTGAACATTTTGTCCTAATGATCTGAGCTTTGTATCGTCAGAGAAGGAGAAAAAGAATAGTTTACAAAAGGGTAAACCAGAGAAATCTGAGCGCACGGCCCGGCAGGCGGCCCGGTCTCTGTTGCTTTCCACACTGCAGTGAGTCCTCAACACGTGTTGGCTGGGCCCAGGGTGAAGTCGCATTCTCTGAAGGATACAGCAAAGCCACATGTGTGTCCCCGTCTGTGGAAGGCTCTCATCTGTAACAGAGCACCTCCGGGAAGCACCGACCACAGCTGGGCGCTGCGCCCTCTGAGCCGGTGGGGGGCCTTGCGGGGGGGAGGGCGGCTGAGCACATGACTGCTTCTCAGGCTGATCCCATCGTCTCTGCACAAAGCCCGTCTTCTCTCCTCCCACCTGGAGCGGCACATCTCAGAGGCGAAGGTGTGCAGGATTACTGGGGGGTCACCCGGAGATGGGACGCTGGAGCGGGCCAGACGGCGACGCCCCTGACAGGTGTCCAGACCTCGGAGGTGCGGCTGCTGTGCGTGGGCTGGCTTCAGGTACAGGAGCTTCCTGTCTGCCTATCAGCTTTATGGCTCCAACTTTCCCTTCTGGGCCCATTAGCTTCTGTGAGGTCCTTCAATATCCCATCTTCCTCCTGCCTCGAGCTGTCTCGTGTGCTCTTCCCCTGCACGGAGGCCTCCTTCCATTTCATCACCTAGAGAACTCCTATTCACCCGCAAAGCCTCAGCTAAAATGCCCTTCTTGATCAACCGTATAAAATTGCGGTGCCCTGTCATGTGCCTTGTAGCACGTTGTCCTTTCTCTCTCTCGGCATGTCAAGATGTGAAGTGACTTACGTGTGAGGCTGTCAGTTTCCTCCGTCTCTCCCTCTGGACAGCAGCGTCCTTCCAAGCGGGGATGCGTGGAACCTGCAGGAGCTTCACTAGGGTTTGGCAGACGTCCTGGCTCAGGAGAGGGCTCAGTGTACATTAAGAACCCACGGCCTTTAGCCCCTAGTGTTTCCCCCAGGAGACACAGAGGCCGTGGAGATTGCAACAGCACCGGGGACGGGCCTGGAGGCCCCTTCCCGCCCGCAAGTCTGTGGAGCGCCTGCTCCTTGAAGGAGAGCTGGCCGAGATCAGTGTCGGCCCCGAAACCAAGGGGCGGCCGGCTTTCCTTCTCACTCAGAAGCAGAAAGCTGTTCTCACCAGAGAGACTGCTGGCACCAGGGAGCAGGTGGAGGAGGTATTTTGGGGCTTGGAAGGGGCCCCAGAGCCTGTGAAATCGCACTGAGTGGGCGGCCACCTACCCCACCTAAATATAAAGCCGGTCCCAGCTGCCTCCAGCTGGACCCGCCCCCAGCCGACACCGCCCCCTCGCGAGGCTCCAGAAGGGGAGCCCGGGCTCCCCTGTTCTGCACGAGCCTCCCAAACCACCCTTCTGCCGAAAGCCGCTCCCCGCTGCCCCGTCCCAATTTCTGACTATTTCCAGGGTTGGATCCTGGCGGGGGATCGTGGCTATTTGGAGAATTGGTGGTGCGTTGGTAAGACATAAAAGGCGCAGGAAAGAGGCCACGCCTCTGACATGCATTTTAAAGGATCCAGGGTCCTCTGCTTGGTATCACCGGATCCTCCCTTTCGTTTCAAGGCCCTGGGGATATTCAAGGTCATCTCCAGCACAGCTCTGCCAGCATGGTGGAAGGGGCACAGATGTCGGAGCCTGGGCTCCAGATCCGCCCTTCTTTTCCTAACGTGTGACCGTGGACAAGCAGCTTCCCCTCCGTGTCCTTCCTGCTGAAACAGGGCAGTAACCCCCAGGCCAAGGAGAGCCACGTGCAGGGACATGGGCCGGCTCATGGGAGGTGCTGGAAACCCTACAAGAAAGTGCTGGACACAGCAGGCTATCAGGCCAGGCCAGTCTATTCCAAAGCCTGAGCATTGAGTCTCTGTTCCAGAGCCATCCGAAAGGGGTGCCCCTATCTCTAGGGCATCGCCTCCGTGTGGACAGATTTGGAGGCTCCCTCCAAGGGAGCCAAGCCTGCTGCCTACGCCTTGGATAGGAAGAAGGGGCCGGCGGGCTGTGGGAGGCAGGGGGAAGGGGAAGCTCTGGCCCTGATAGGTAGCGGTCAGGAGACCCACCCAGCCAAGAACTGGGCAGATAGCTCAGCCCCAACGAAGTCAGCCCCGGCACCGGCCCCCTGTGTGTTGATCAACCCAGAGAGACCCACCTGCCTGGCCCAGGTGCCCGGGGGTGGCATGGGTGCCGGCCACAGCCAGTGGCTGCTCTGCTCCCAACCATCGCTGGGGATCCAGGTGGGGAGGATTTTCAGGACGTATCTAGCCTCACTCTGTTTCCCATAGAGCAAAGCGCCTGTCACTGTCTTTGGAGGTGCGACTGCTCTCCCCAGTGCCTTTGCCGGACGCACAGCACCTGCAGAGCGTGTCCGGCCAGGCCTGCCTCTCTGCTTCCCTGTGCGTTTCACGTAGCATCTCCCTGCACGTGCCTCCAAGCCGGGCGGGCTGGAGATGGGTGCCGGGCAGGGCGGCTCCCCAGGCGGCCTACGGGAGCAGGGAGGTACAGGAGTGGCCACGTTAGGGGTAGTGGGGAGAAGCCACCAGCACCCCTGGGCCTTTGCCAGGGATGTTCAGTGCTTAGGGAAGAAATCTGGAGTGTGTGTGTCCGGGGGGAGGGGACAAACCCCTGTGCAGAAGGGGAATGCGGTTGCCTCTCCCCTGAGTGTGTGCCCTGAACCCGAAGTCCTGTAGGTGTCCTGGCCATCTGTTCCACTCTTGGCCACCCCCAACCCCATCTCATGAGCCCCAGTGCTGCCTCACGCTGTGTCCCTGCCACACACTAGCTCAGACCCCAGACCAGCTCCCCAGTGGCCTTTTGTCATCAGCCCCATCCTTGCTGTCCCCTCTGAGGCCATCCATCCCAGCAAAGCTCCCCCAGGGTGCTCATGCCCACAGCTGTCCCCCACCTCCAGGCCCTGATCCTGGCCCACCATCACCTCTTCTGCACCTCCTTGGGCTCCTCTCACACGCTCACTCTCCCTCCCTCCCTCCCTCCCTCCCTCATCCCTGCCCCATCACCTCCTAAGTGCCTGGGGGGGCAGGGCAGCCAGACCCCCCCTTAAACCCCAGCTCAGCCTCATGGGAGGTCTGACCCTGGGCTCCAGGCCTGGGATTTCGTCTCCTCCTGAAATCAGAGCGGCTGAGGCGCACACCTGGGGGTGCATAAGGAAGGTGGGGACACGTCAGCCGTGGTCAGGAGATGGTGTGACAAGATCCTAGGACTGTACAGGGACCCGGTAGCAGGTCCAGCAGCCAGAAGCAGACCTATAGTCCCAGGTAGCCTGGGGCTTCCTCCCGCCTGCCTTTGGGACTCAGTCTGGCCATTGATCATCAGCCGCTGGCCTCTCTGCCGCGGGCCTCTCTGCGTCAGGACAAGAGGAGCCTCTAGGAGGGCCCCAAGGCATCGAGCTGGCATATTGGCCAGGCTCTGCGGGAGGACGCTATCTTCTCGGCTGTGGTTCTTCCTCATGGAAACCACAGAGTGAGACCAAATGATCCCTGAGCACCCCTGCAGCTCTCCTCTCCAACAACGTGTGCACAGCTCCTTCACAACCACGGCACTCCCTTGCACACCTCCAGTGACAGTGTGCTCACTCCCTTCCAGGGCAGCAAGGGAATCTTACCAGGTGACTTACTTCTAGCCAGCTCTAGATTATCTGTGGCCCGTCTCTGGCAGGTGACACCCCCCATGCCCAGTACTGCACTCCATGCCCACAAGCTGTCCTCTTTGGGGTCCCAAATGCTGACCTTGACCTCAGTAGGACCCTGCCAGGACAGCCTGGGAGGTATGAGCTCATGCATCCAAAGCCCATGGGCACAGCATCCAGGGCGGCCTCCTGCACTCCCTTTGGCTCCAGCAAAACCAGCCCCCCACTTCCCCAGGCCCAAGTCCAAAGAGGGACACACCCATGGCACCTGCAGGGCTCCCTCCTGGCTGCCTACATGGCTCAGCCCCAGGGAGCACAGTCTGGTTCCAGCTGCATCTCTCTGGACCGGCAGGGCCTGCGGGAGGGCACTCTCGGCCGCCCCTTCCAGCTCGGACTTTGGGACTGACTCCAAGTCAGGTGACCTACCCCACCCCACCCCTTGGTTGTGGTGTGCTTTGGCTGAATTGGACTCCGGACGCCGGAGCAGCTGGTGGCTGGTCTGTCCTGTCGTGACCTCAGCTCTGCTCAGGAGGGCGCCCCCCCTCCACACCCTCGGGGCAGGTGCAGGCTCTCGGCTCCCCAACCGGGACTCTCAGCGCTCCAGGCAGAGTGTGGTTTCCTTTTCTGTGATGGACGGTGCTTTTTTCCGCTCTGTGATCTGGGAAGTTCCTATAATTCAGCCCGTGTGTCTCATCATATCCCGGGTGAGCTGGGGAAAACCCTTTCTGGTCTCAAAGAGCAATGAGCTTTTAGAAAACCATCTTCTCCTTCATCCCAAAGAGCAGGCTCCTCTCACTCAGCTGCCTCTCGCCGTCCCCCTGTCTGGCTGGGAGCCTGGAGCCGGCAGGCGGCCATTGGCCAGGCTCCGCAGCTCCCCCAGGCCGACGTGGCAGGAGACGGAGGGTTCGCCCGCAGCTTCCGAGAGATCCCTGACCTCAGACTGATTAGGACAGGTGCCCGATGTCGCTGCTCGCTCACCAGCGGGTCACATCAAGGGCCCTCATGCCCCTGGCCGGGCCAAAGTGAAAAGTGTCTGCAGAACCTGGGGCGTGAGATGCCAGGGAGTGGCAGAGGTGGCACGCGGGCCCGGGGGGTGTCCAGGGCAGATGGCCGAGCTCCCAGGCCACCAGACCAGAGTGGTGGACCCCAGCTCTGCTCACAGCCCGGCTTCCTAATCCGTGTAACGGGGTGGCCTTCGGCGGGCTTGTGGGAGAACTTGAGCCACGGCCCATTTGGCCTCAGCAATGCTCCTGAGACGCATCAACATGAGCCGCCACTAGTCCGCCGCTGGCCGTGCGAAGCCTGCGTGCAGCTGCATTGGGGTCTTTCTGGAAGGTAGCAATCGCTGGTGGAGACACGGTGACCAGCTGCCAGGGAGGCACCGTTGCTTGAATGCCTTTGACACACCATCTTCTCGTCTGCAAAATGCCCCCTCCCTGGCACAGGCAGAGCCCGGATGCTGATGCCCGGCAGACAGGGTTCCCCGCAGCCAGGAGCTTGCAGCCCCAGGGGCGACGCCCGGCTCTGTTGTGGCCACAGTAATGCCCAGGCTCTTGCACAGGCTTGGGGTTGTGGGAGCAGAGGACGTCACCCCAGCAGGACCTGGGGAGACACCATCTCCCCCCACACCGTGCCATGTGCCCTCGCCTGCCCACCGCTCACCCACAAACCACTCCACCCCATGCCCTCCACTGCCAAGCTATGGTCCTTCACTGCCCCGTCCCTCGTCCCTCTGCTGCCTGGAGGACCCCAGCGATGCCTGTCTTGTCACCACACCTCAGTCTCATCCCCAGTCGGTCCCCACTCCCGGGGGAGCCTCTCCTGCCTGAAGCCTCTTGCAGGCTCAGAATAAAACAGACCCTGAGCTCCACCTCCAGGGCCGCCTCTGTGTGGGGCTCATGGCCTGGCGTCCCCGTCCTCCTGCTGGTGTCCACACACCACCTGCACGCCCCTCACCCCCTCCAGGCCTTTGCACACCTTGTGCCTCCCTCCACTTTTCCCACAAGAGCTGTCCTGGACGCGGGCGCTGAGGCAGACACTCCACCCCATCCCCTTTCTGGTCCTAGGTGCCTCCCATCCCAGCTGTCCCCAGGCTTCCATGGGGCGGATTCCCCTTAACCCAGGACTCGGGCTGTGTCCCAGGATTCAGCACAAATCCAGTCCCCGGAAGTCTGCACTGAATGTTTGATGAATGACTAAATGAATGATCTGGGAGTCCGGGAGCCAACTCAGGACTGTGGCACCTGGTCTGAGCACAGGTGTTACTGACTGTGGGCGAGCATGGCTGGGCTGGGCTATGCCTCTAGGGAAGAGTGTGTCCACGGACCCCTGCCATGGCCACACAGGGATGCTGGGGTGTAGGGTCAGAAGGGGGACAGAGCTGGAAGCCTCCCCCCAGCCAGGAGAAAGGCACAAGGTTGCAGGGGGTACAAGCGGCCATGCTCCTCGGGAGACCCAGCCGTCCTGGCTGCCAGGGTCACCTCCCTGGCACCTGTCTGGCCTCACATGTGGCCTGCCCCTTGCACAGTGTGCTTGCTGTCCCTTGTCCACAGGAGCCATGGCTGTCCCCTTGCTCCTTGCCCTGACCCCTGCCCGGCGCTGCAGGCTCACAGAGAGAGAAGGGACGAGCTTGGACGGGTCACCGGAGGGCCCAGGCAGGCGGGCTCCAGAGCCCTGTGCCCGGAGGCATTAACCAGCGGAGTTGTGGTCCCCTCTCTTCCCCACCTCTCCGTGTCCCCACATCGGGGGTGCCAGGACCAGAACCAGCCACCTTCCCCTTCAGGGAACAAAGGGACGCACAGATGCCCTGGGCCTGAGTAGTTACGACAAAGTACAAAGTGGCCCCCTCGAGGGAGCCCGTCCTGACACCAGATGCCCTTGACCCCGCCGGTGGGAGGGGGAGGGGCGCTCCCGCTCACTAACCACCTGCAGCGGGGCCCCTCCGTGCGGCAGGGACGGGGGCTCTCTCCGTGGCAATCTCTTCGGGGCTTTGCTTAGCGCCCCACAGCTGCCACGCGGGCCTGGAGCTCGGGTGCGGGCAGGGCCTCGCTCCAGAGGCTGCAGGGGAGGACCCTTCCTGCCTCTTCCAGCTCCTGGCGGCCCAGGGCTCCTGGGCCTGTGGCTGACGGGCCTCCGATCTCGGCCGTCACACGGCCTGTCCTTCTGTGTCTGCGCCCCCCTCTTCTCGCAAGGACCCCAGTCTTCAGATGCAGGGCAGGGCCCACCTGAACCCAGGAGGATCTCATCTCAGGATCCTTAATGAGTTATACCTGCAAAGACCCTGTGGCCAAACGAGGTCATGTTCTGGCCTCTGGATGGACGTGAATGCAGCGACACCCTCCACGCCCGCAGGGCTCACCCCGGCCCCCGCCCCAGCCCCTCCGAAGCACGGGGCCCAGAGCGGCCGCTCCGCAAGCTGCCAGGATCGTCAGGATGACGAGGACCCAGGAGCTCAGGTAGCCCCACCCCCACCGCTGGGGGAACTGAGGACGGAGAGGCTGTGGGTCGGCCGAGTCCGCGGCGAGTTGGCAGCGGAGCTGGGCTTGGCTCAGTCTGTGGGGGAAGGACCGAGCCTCTGTCCTCCCGGTTCCGCAGGCATCTGGGTACGTAAATAAGCAGCTAAACACACAGGCCCTGGGTGAGATCGCGGAGGCAGTGACAGACAGCAGCAGACGGGGCTGGCACGTGGGCTCCAGAGCTGGTGTTTCAGGGACAGTGGACCCAGGGGGCCATCTGGAGGCGAGGGCACAGCAGGGGTGCTGGGTGATGAGGAGGGGAAGCCGTAGGGGCTGGGAGGCCAGAGGCGGGGGGCAAGGGGCGCAGGGACAGGCTGGGGCTCAGTCCCCTCCGTGGGGGCAGGTACAGGGTGGCCCCTATCGGCAGAGTCCAGCAGCATGCGGACAGCATCTTTCCCAGTGCAGACCTGGGGTGCTTAGGTCTTGGGGTCTCCTCTAGAGAGAAGGGGGAACAGCTGGCCGCAAGCCTCCCTCTCCTTCCTTCCTTGTGCCCCACCCCCCACCCCACAGACAGATGTGAGACGGGACGGCGGCCCCGGAAGCCTGGGTGCCTGACTCCATCCTCTCCATCCTGACTAGGAGCGGGCAGCACCCGCCACGGGCACATGGACCTGGGCCTGAGAGGCTGCCGGCCAGGAGAGGAGCAGGGAGTGGCCCCGTATGCAGGGGCAAGGTGAGGAGAGAAAAAGAGGAAGTGGAGGAGGAGGCAGGAGAGGGGTCCTGGGGGCAGAAAAGCCCATAGCCCGCAGCTGCAGCCCTGCCACGACCCGTCCTGTGCACTCCCCACCGCAGCCCTCATCCTGCCACCAGGTGGCTCAGCCCCATCAGCCCTGCTCTTCCCCCCACACCCCTGCCCTCCTGGGAGACTTCAGGGGCTAGCAGGCCTACCCGTCTCGTTCTGCGTTCTCTTTTTTTGAAACAGACTGAGCAGAAGGGAAGGAATATTAACAAGGACAGGAACCCAGGGCTTGGGACTGGGAGAAGTTGCCTTATTTATCCTGATTTCCAGGTGCCCTGGCGGGAGAGCACAGGTATGTAGGGAAGCAGACCGTGGGGAGCAGCGGGGGCGGGGGTTTCAGGAGGCCGAGAGGCCACATGCTCCTTCCAGGCCCGCTAAGTTCCAGGGACGTCCTCCCGTATTCAGAGATGTTTCCTGCCTGCTGGACTGGGTTTCTCCGGGGAGCCTCAGAGATTGAACCCCGAGGTCTCCGACTGCATCAGCACCTCCCGCCACTCCTGGGGCCCTCCTGGGCACGAGGTCCATGGCAGTGTCACTGTACTCTCCCTGGTTGCCAGCCCAGGGCCCACTGGGGGCCATCAGGGACCACTGCCCATTGCTGCAGCCCTGATTCCCAGCTGGGCAGCCTGTCTCTGCACCTCCTGGGGGTCCAGCTAGGTGACACTGGGGTCGGCCCCCCAGGCTCCTGGAACATGGGTTCAGGATGGGCATTGACACCAAGGAGGACCTTGCTGTGTTCACCCACCGTGGATTCCCAAGTTAGCTTCCCGGGGAGGCAGGTGAAGATGAAGGAGGACAGAGTGAGATGAAGAACGCAGGAGAGACAGCGCTTCAAAGGCTGGCCCAGCCACATCCCAGCCACGTCCCAGCCACGTCCCAGCCACGTCCCTGCCACGTCCCTGCCACATCCCCAGCCACATCCCAGCCACATCCCAGCTACATCCCAGCCGCGTCCCAGCCACGTCCCAGCCGCGTCTCAGCCACAGCGGCAGCGAAGACAAACAGGAACACATCAATGGCCTCGCCTCCTTTCAAGCTCTCCTTGCTCCCCTCGGGGTTGGCGTCCTGGAAATTTATCAAACTGGGCTTTTAGGCATGTTTCTGATCTGGCTCTTCGGGAATTAACCCCCAGGACTCGGGATGTGCAGAGCAGCTCATTAGCCGCCTCTCCTCTCCTCTCTCTCTGCAGAAGCCACGCGTTTGATTTCAGCCCTACAGGACCCGCGTCCCAGCAGAGGCCGGGTAACTGAGCTGCGCAGAGCTCGCGGCCAGCCCCGCAGGAAGACCAGGGCGGGAGGCGGGGCATACGCACATCTGAGGATGGTGAGGCCCAGGGACCCCAAAGGCTGAAAGGCCGTTGTTAAGACAGGCAGCTGGAGGACACAGCTGAGCCCTGGGCACAGACGCCTCGGGGAGTTGTGAGGGGTCCATGCCAGGGGACAGGGCAGGTCCTCCATTGTCCCCTGCACTTGAAGGTAGGCATGACCAGGTGGCCCCGGAACACAGCCCAGGACGGCGGGGCAGACACTGCATGAGAGCGTCTGGAGCGGGGGGGTCAGCTCTACGGCCTTGCCCTTGGAGGCAAAGCTCTGATGTGGGAACAACTCCCGTGGCTTCACCAGGCCCAGGGACGGTCCAGCTCTGGACTCTCCCCTGGAGAAGCAAAGCATGGTCACCGGCCTTGGTGTCAGCAGGATTCAGCGCAGTGGCCCGCACTGCCCGGAGACCCAGGGGGACCCTGCCGGGGCCAAGCATGTGGCATCACTGAGTGACATCACTAACATGAGAGACAAGGGGTAAACATCGCTGTCAGGAGTCCCTGAGTCCCTGAGTGCCCTGCACAGGCCGGGGTTCCTCCTCCCATCACACTGCCTGCGGGAAGGGGTTGGTCGTTACCCCCATTTTGCAGATGCAGAAACTGAGACCCAGGGAGGCACAGCTCTTCCCAAGGTCACACGTCTGGAAGCAGCAAAGCCTGGTCCTCAGCCACCGACACACAACAAAGTTGCCAGTTCCTATCTGGGACCCAGTCTGAGAGTCAGCAGTGTGTCCTGCCTGGTGACCACCTGCGGCCAATGTCCCTGTCACAGTGGGCGAGTGTCAGGTCTGACACTCATTGTCAGAGCCTCTGGAAAGCCCACCCCCCACCCTCCCTACTGCTGTGGAAGGGGCAGGCTAGGGCAAAGGAGGGCATTCGGAGGGTGCAGGGGGCCCCATATTGGCCCTTCCGGCCGTGTGCCTTGAAGCCCACGCCAGTGTGCCTTAGGACGGGCAACAGAGGCTCAGGGACAGCCGGCCCTGCAGCCTCAGGACCTCCAGCCTGAACTCCGTGAATGCCCAGGAAGCGGGGTGGGCAGACAGAAGCAGCCCTGTTTCCAGAAAGGGCCCTGCAGCCCCCGGCCCTAGGCAGCCGCAAGGTCACAGGAAGGGGAAGTCCTCTGCCAAGAAGCGGGGGCTTTGACCCGCGCCGGGCCAGCACGTGGGTTCTTCTGAGTCCTAGGCCGAACGCTCTGGCTCTCCTGCGGCTGAGCAGTGTGGCACCGTGTGGCACAGGAGAAAGCAGACCGTCCCCTACCTCCTACCGTCAGGTGCCCCACGGCGCAGCTTGCCGGGCGGAGCCTGAGGTCACCGAGCTCTTAGCGAACATCTGCCATTCGGTCCCCGTCACCCCACGAGTCAAAGGAGAAGTTGTCCGCGGCATCTCTGCTCTCTTGGCAGGAGTTAAGGACCGCCCCTCGGCCACTTGGAAAGGGGACGCAACCCACGGGGTCCTGCAGCAGCACAGAGATGGAGCCCAGGGAGCAGGGCAGCCGCCGGGGACCACATCGGGTCTGTGTCCGAACCAGGGGACCCTGCAGAGAGCAGCTGCTCTCTCGGTGATGACCCGTGGCAGAGCAAATGAAGCGTGCCCGGGAGAGCACGGCCAGCTGTCACGGCAAGGGAGGCGCCCGCCCCGCGGCAGGTGTGTCCCATGGGGTGCTCTCTGCGGCTGCAGGAAGGCCGCCACACTCGCCTCCTCAAGTAGGCTGCTTCGTACAGGAAATGGGCCGGTCCTCCCCTGAGAAAATGGCCCTTAGACTCAGCCTGCAGGCCCCTGTGCCCCATGCATGTGGGTCCCTCTGAGTGGTCGGCGCCCTGGAAGTGCAGGACCCCCTCCATGTTGGGGGCCTGTCGTCGCCGATCCCAGAGGCTTCAGTCCCAGTGGCACCCCACTGCACCCACACACACGCACACTCAGAGCAGCGCGGGAGCATGGCTGCACGCGCACATGCACGACCCACGTGCACACACACATGTGTGCTCCCACATTGCACACACGTGCAGGACCACACGGGTAAGGTCACGGCACGCTCGCACACACATATGCACACCGAGGATATGGCTCTTACTTGAACGTGCGTGTGCGTACCCCACACGTGCAGTGCGCACACGCGTCTTCATGCTCACAGCACACACCTGTTTTCTGCACGTGTACACACACGTACATGTACAGACACAGGTGCACACACATTCCTTCCTGAAACCTGAGCCGCCCCAGGGCCTGCGCCAGCCGCAAGGAGACCGAAGGCTGTTCACCAGTGGTGCTGGTCTGAATGGAAAGTGCCGGAAGACTTGCACCCTGGGCTGTTTTGAGGTCTGGGGAACCCTGGCGAGGCCCAGAACGTTGGAGCAGTGTCCCTGCTGCTGAGCCTGTGCCTGGCCGCGCCGGCTCTACTCGGTCCAGCCGCCGGTGAGGGAAGAGTGCCTGATGACCCATCAGTGGCCCGCAGGCCCACTGGGGTCTTGATGTGGATGTGGTCCGGCCCAGGGAGCCCCACAGCCCCACCACCCCTCTGAGCACACAGGCAATTTGCAGGCACTTCGCAGGCCTCTCCGCCGGGCCTGACTTCCCACCGGTCCTCACACACCCTCAGAAACCTCCCTTTCCTTTCTCTGCCTGGCTCACAGGGTCACCGTGGGCTCCCTGATTGCTGATTGTTGGGAAGAGGGCGACGGCCTGTCCACTTTGCTGATAGACCCAAACTGGACTCACTCCAGGACTTTTCAGGGACTGTCCCTGACCGCTCTCTGCCACACCCCAGCCACAAACGCGCAGCCGGCTCGCTGGCACCCGGCCCACGGTGTGTCTGCAAAACCTGGCCATGGGCTCCCACACACAGCCCCCCGTGGGGTGCACCTGCCCAGCCTCAGGGGCAGAGCCACTTGTGGGAGAGAGCTGCCCGCCTCCCCGAAGGAACCAACAGTCCCTTCAGTGGCCAGCTCCTAGCCAGCTGGCCAGGGACTCTCGGGCACAGCTGGGAGGGAAGCTACATGGGCTCTGCTCTGAGCGGTGGGATAATCCCTGTGAGCTGGTGTTGGTACAGGGAATGGGTTCGGGGGTGGGCAGCTCTCCGCAGCCCTGCGAGGCCTGAGGACCAGGCGTGGACACTGCCACCAGGAACACACAGCCACGGCCCCTGCCCCACGCCCTGGCCGGTCTAGCAGAAACACCACCGTCCAGTCTCCCGCAGGTCCTTACGGATCAGTCTGGGAACGGATGCCCGAAGCCCCACGAACCTGCCCCGAGCCACGGAAGGTGCCGTCACCCGTGCACCGGCTGGAAGGAAGACCTCCCCACCCCCTGGGCCTCCTCCAGTCTCCAGGGCACGGTCTTTTATGCCGCAGCTGATTGGCCAAGCCAGGTTACACAGCCACACTCGCGCCACAAGGGAGTCTGGGAAAAGCAGTTCTGAGATTTCAGCTGGGGAAGGGGTGCTGAGTGTGGGCATGACCAGATCATGGAAGCAGACACAGGACTACTGACCACTGGCCCCCGGACTTGCTCTTCCCGGTCTTCCCCTCCACCCCGGCCCTGTGTAAACGACTCCACCATCCACCCAGCCACACAACCCACCATCTAGGGGACAACCGACCCCCACTCACTGCAACCCCAGTGCCAGCCGCAGGAGCCCCACCGCCCCCAACACATAGCCAGATCCGTCCACCACCTCCCCACCGCCTCTCCCACCCCAGACCGGCCTCCTTCTCCTCTCGTGCGGACCGGCCACGCTGGGCTTCCCTCTGTCCCTCGAAGGCTGGGGCCGGGGGCTGGCAGGGACTCTGCTCACCCAGCGTGCCCCAGCCCCCATCCTTAGCTGTCGTCTCTGAGACATTCTTGTCACTGCTCCGGTCACAGTCCTTCCCCCCACGACCAGGCTAAGCTCACTCTGCAGGGAGTCGTGTGGACACAACACTGGGGACACACAACACTGCAGATGTGTCGGACACACAACACCGTGAACACACAACACGTGGACACACGACACCATGGACACACAACATCATGGACGTGTCAGACACACAACACCATGGACACACAACACTGCGGACACAGCGTTTGCGCTGAGTACAGCCTCTCCCAGCCCTGCCTCCGGGGCTCGTGAGGATAGCTTTGGGTCAGCCGGGCTGGAGGATGGAATACCGCCACTTCACAGTTGGGGAAACTGAGGCTGGGAGCGACGGCGCTGGGAACGAGCACGTGGGGTTCTGGGCAGTGGCTGGAGAAGCCGTGGGGACGCCAGCTCACGCAGGCCTTGCCGGTGCACCTGGGAAGCGTGCGGCTGCTCCGGACAACAACCTAGCAGGCTCTTTACAGTCTGGACGCCCCCAGCCTGGTCCCGCAACCGTGCCCCTGCACGTCTGGGTCGGAGCTGTGAAGACAAAGGTTTGCGCACAGCCCTGCGCACAGCACTCATGGCAGCTGCATTCATGATCCCCCACGGGACCCAACCGCCCTCCACGGAGGAGCCATCAGACAAACCGAGGTCTCCCCGGGCCGCAAAGACCCCGCAGCAGCAACGACGCCAGCAACAGGTGCACAGGGCAGGCGGGATGAGCCTCCAGAGAGTCACCCAGAGCGAGAAAAGGCAAACCCCGCAAGTCACATGTTGGGGCCCCTCTCTTATCGGCAGGGCACAGTGACCGAGAACAGGCAGTGGTGGGGAGTGGGCGGTGTTGGGAGCTGGGGAGCAGGAGGACCCAACCCAGGAGGGCCCCACGGGTGAGGGAACGTCCTGGTCCCAGCACACCGGCATCCTACAAGTGTGGGCGATGTTACCACTGGGGACACGGGTGAGGGGTGCGGGGCCTTTCCTCATGGTTTCCCACAACCGCAAGTGAATCTAGAAGGATCTGGAAATCAACAGTCCGGTCAAGGGAGGACCAGAAAGGATGGGCACGGACGGACCAGCCCGGCTCCTGGCAGCCCCTACCGCCCCAGCTCTCGTGGGCCCGAGTCTCCCTGTGCCAGAGCCTGCGGCGGCGGCATCCTGGGGCTGCGGATTGGTGAGGTGCCCTCCCACGCCTCCGCTGTCAACCTCCCTGTGGAAGCCAGCCCCTCCCCGAAGACAGCCGAGCAAATACTGCATCCAATCAGTCATTCTCGAAGCCCCAAATCATTAGGAGCTCGTTTTCCTGGGTTAAATTACCGTGTTCGGTGATTTGATTTTCCTGGGCTGCTACCCCGGCGGACCTTTCCCGGGGATGAGCCCGGAGGGGGGCCTCTCATCTGCTCGGTCTGCCGCGTGGGCCAACGAGGGTGAGAATGGGGGTGCCCCAGACGAAGAGTTGCTGGTGGGGGCCCTGGGAAGGAGCCGGGGGAGCCGTGCCTGCCTCTGGGAGAGCATGGCAAGTCATGCCTGTGTTCCAGCACATTCCGGGCCCCCTGACCGGCTGGGAGCAGACGGAGGCTGTGCCGAACCTGACAGAGGGACTCTCTCCAGGTCCCCAGGTCCTGCTCCCCCGAGAGAGGCTGGGCTTCCCTCGGGGTAACACCTGTGTCCCCAGTGAGGCTGCCAGAGTGCCCACCACCCCTTCTCCTCACCCTCGGGGGGCTCCTCAATGGAAATCCCGAACACCCGCAGGGATGGGCACCGTGACACAGGGGCCATGGCTCAGGTCCCCAGCCCCACAGGTGCAGCAGGCTGGACAGAGGTAGACAGCCCACGCTCCAGGAGGGGAAACCAAGTGTACAGGGTGCCTGAGGAATGGACAGACAGTTCTCTGGGGGCAGGACAGACAGCACAGGGGCCCCCGGGGGCAGTGAGGGTGTGCGAGCCCATACACATTTCTAAGGGAGAGGGAGGGGGCTTGACACACAGAGGAGACCCTGATGGAAAGTTGGAGTGGACGGATTAGAGGATGCAGCCCTTGATGACTGGAGTGCAGAGGCCAAGGGACCCTGGGCCACCAGGAGCCAGGAGAGGCAGGACAGGCTCTGCCCTGGAGCCCTGGAGGGAGAGCAACCCTGCCCACACCTCGACCGGGAACCTTTACCTCCAGAACCAGGAGGGAGCCCATCTCTGCTGTCCTGTGCCGCCCCAGAAGCTCATCCCCACCCCTGACCGGCCCAGACATTTCTGGGCTGCCGGCCACCTCCCTGGCCACGGCAAGTGGAAGCAGGAAACACCCCCCAAGGCCCGAAAGCAGGTGTCTCCAGCTGGTCTCCGGACACGCACAGACCTGCTGACTTAAACAACTAAGTCTCACCTATCAGCGTCTCACAGGCAGGAAAACCACCCGGCTCGGCTCGTGGACACTCGTCCAACATCACATGTCTTCTCTCTGTTGTCCCCTCTGGCGCCCAAGTCCAGGAGGCTGCTGGTGCGCGGTAATGGGGTAGCCAAGTCAACGTACACACACACACACACACACACACACACACACACACACACACGTACACACATGTACACCAATGCACACCACGCACACACGGGCACACGGACATATACCTCCTGAGCCCATGATCCCCAGGAGGGACCGACCTGCCTGGAAAAGAGGCGTTTCCTGGTGAGGCCCCAACGTGAAGCACAGATGGGGCAGAGCCTCCCACTGGCCCGAGCCAGGGCCCCAGGTCGCCCAGCCAGGGCAGACGTCAGGCTGAGCTCAGGATCTGCGACCATCCACACCCCACCCGTTCCCATCACACGTGGAAAGGCTCCAATCTTCCTTCTTTCCCCTTGAGAGCACCTCCCTATCCCACCCACCATCTGGGCCACCTCCTCCTGGAAGCTTCTCCAGGTTGGAATCCTTTTTCCTCCCTGGAACTCTCTCTGCCCTTCCCCCGGCCCTGCACCCCCTGGCACACTGACCCTGCAGTGACCCAGCTCCCAGGGTTTGCCCCCATCTGCCTCATAGCCCAGGAAGCCCCGCCTTCTTCTCTCGTCAGTCCTATTCCCATCCCACCCTGAGCCCGGAACCTCGAATACAGTTGGAATTCAATAAACATTTGTTGCCTGAGCGACTGTACAATGAGTCCATCCCCCAAGTCTCTCATCGCGCTACTAGAACGGCTCAGCTGACCCAGAATGGACCGGTCTGAAGGGGGAGTCCCTGGCCCCTTGGAAACCCAGACCCTGCCCAGCCAGGGTGGGGCATAGTGAGGGCTTCCCTATGGAAGGTGACCGTGACCTTGGAAGTTGCAGAGTCAGCAAAGCCTTGGGGCTGCCCCCCTCCTGCTGCCCGCTGGTCACTCTCCTCTCCACCCGGCCCAGAGAGCCGTGGGACCCATGAGGGGCCCACCTTGCGGGCACAGTGACAGGGTCCCACAAGTCAAACACACGTTCCCAGGCTCACGGTGGAGGGTGACCTGGTCCGCTGGTTCTTCCACGGCACCCTCCCGGGTTTAGCCCGCGGCAAAGGCAAGGACTGACATTTGGCTCACGTGCTACAGGTCCCCACGCCCGGTCCCTGCGCTGTCTTTGCGGCCTGCAACACGGCATTTATAATAGAGTCCAACTGTTCGGAGAGGCCCAGAGAGAAGCAGTAGGACCCACGCGAGGGGTCCCAGCCTGGGGCCTCCGGGTCTCCCCACACTGTCCCCAGCCCCGGAGGCCCCTGCTCGAGGAGCCGGCCATGGAGGCAGCATGTGAGGCCAGATACCTCCTGCAGGCTCAGCACCCCCGGGTCCGCTGGGACCACAGTAGTGGTTGATGAGCCACCGTGGGCGAGGCGCCCGCCGGAGCCCCGGTGAAGATGGCTGTGCAGGGAGACGCGGCATCATCACTGCTCAGTCTAATTGGGGAGAAACGGAGCTGACTTTGGGTGATAGCATGCCAAGTCCAAGAGTGCTTTAAGTGCCGCGGATGGTCCTTCTGAGTGTGGCCTCATCCCCTCCCGTCCTCCTCCCATTACCCTTCCGGAGTTTTCTCAGCTGCGGTCAGAGCGGCATGGCCAGACGGGAGTCTTCGCCCTGAGTTAGGAGCACGTGGGCCACTACCCCCGAGGGATGCTGTGGGGTGTAACTTCCCCCAGGAGAGATGTGTCGAGACACGGGGGACTCACGAGGACCCCCTTCTTGGTGCAGATGCTCCGTGGCCCGATCACACAGACTCAGAGCTTCGACAGAGGACTTAGTGAGAGCCGACCGAGCTAAGGCCTCACTTGCCCTCCCTGTCCTCCAGTCCCCCTGTCGGGGCCCCCACACCACGCCCCCAGAATGAGTATCTCACTGGAGCCTCAGTCTGGGCTCAGCAGCCAGCAACGACCTAGTCTCTTCAAATGAAGCAATGTTTGTTTTTAATTATTGAATTAACTGCCGAGGTCGTTGCTCCACTCACACTCGCAGCGCCTGCATTTCTCTGGGTGAACGTCTTGCCCAGCGGCGCGGCCTGACCCTCCCTTAAAGCCGACTCGGGGCTGCCCGGCTGGTGCAGGGGCCCGGCTCCCGCCCCACAGAGCTCCACGGGGCCAGGAAGCTCACTCGGGGGGCCAAGGGGAGCCAGGCAGACCTGGGGTGTACTGACCGCACCACCACAGGGAAAGACGAACCCTGGGTAGCCTCCGGACGATGGTGACAGCTGTCCATTCCTGATCACTGGACCCGAGAAGGGCAGCCTCCTCATGGGACAGAGGACACAAATCAAAAGCTACAGAGGCCTTGAGGGGGGTTCAGAGTAAGCCAAGGCACCCCAGGGATCCCAGCCCCCGAGCCAGGTCAGAGGGCACAGCTGGCTGACCTGGCCCCAAGGACAGGTAGGACTGGGACAAAAAAACTGACCTCTGAGACTGGGAGGGGACAGTACTGTCATCCAGTGATGGGGACAGGGCCACCTTGTTCTTCCTGTCCTGCGTCCCAGAGGCAGGGCCTGGCAGGGAAAGCCGAGCCCCGGCAGGGAGCTGTGCCGCTCAGTGTCTGTGCGTCCCTGTCCAACTAGAGACTGACCCCAGGCTGAGTGGCAGGGTTCAGGGTAACTGAACGGGCTAAGTGTCCAGAGCAGAGCACACATGGAAGCCTGGCGGCCGCTGGGCTCACAACACCCAGCAGAGGTGTCACTCTCATCTAGCAGGTGTGTCCCGGGTACCCAGCCCTCCTGCAAGTCACAACGAGGCCCCCAACAGGCGCCACCCCGACATCACCGGTGCAGAGGCTGGGAAGCCCTGTTCTAGCCCAGGGGAAGGCTGGACACTCAGGACGGACTCCCACTGCAAGGCTGTCCCCGGCCTCATACCAGGCGTCCACAGATCAGCACGACACCGGCAGGTCCTTCTGGGCTACATTTCTATGCAGAAGCTATAGTCTGCCGGTAACCGAAGGTGAGCGGCCAACCCTGGCTGACAGTTTGGGTGCCTGGGGGATTGTGACACCCTCTTGGGGTTCCCACGGGACTGAGTCCGAGGACAGCATCCCTGAGACACATGATCACCCTGTTATCTCACCGCCACACCCATCACAGCACAATATGCAGTTGCACACACTGCTCTCTCGTGTGCACATGTGTGTACAGTGCACGTGTGTTCCATGTGCTACAGTTGGTACAACTCATACACATGCAGACAACACAGCACACATGCTTGACACGTGCACATACACAGCACACGTGTTGCACACATACAAGCCACACACGTGCATACATACAGGGCACAGGTCCTCACATGCCACGTACAAAGCATGCACACCATGACACAGTGCACACATGCTCACACGGTGCATGTACAAGCTATATCATGCACATGTCTATGCATGAACACCATACGTGCCACACAAAGTGCACATGTGCTCACACTCCCATATAAACCACACATGCACGCATGCAGTGCTCATGCTTACCATGTACGTTGTGCAAACAGTGAGCACACGCTCATCACCACGCGTCCACGTGCTCACATGTGCGCCTTCTTGCACCCATGCTCCCATGTGTGCACACACGCATGCAGTGCACACACACATCAGTGCACACATGCTCACACCCGCACGGGCACACGCCCTTACTTAAAGAGCCGTTCCCGTTTCTGCAACTCTGCCAGCACCTACCTCTGGTCTATAGGAGAGAAATGAGCTCAGATGAAGATGTCTGGGTGGCACGCGCTGTGGTCCCTCCCGTCACGTCTGTGTCTGGCCCGGAGCTCCAGTGGTGCTTTCGTATTCCGAGCGCTCTGCTGCCTGCCCAGCCCGGCCCTCCCCGCACGGGGCCTGCATCCTTTTCATCCCGAATCTCACTGCTCATGTCCTTGATGAGCCATCGTAGCTCCCGCTGTCCTTCTGAGGCTGAAGCTTCAGCAAAGGGAGTGCAAACGACGGAGCCGGCATTTGCAGCCCAGACCCGAGTCGTGGGCTGGGGCCCGGCCGCTCTCATCGTCGGAGGTGAGCTGCATGGCACCACTACCTGAAAACCTCCCAGACTGGGTTTGCTTGATCTCTGTGCAGCAATTTTGTTCAAAGCCTCCTTTCTTATTACATGAGCTCCCCGGGGCGTTTTGGACGCATTGATCGCTTTATAATCAAGGGAATTGGAGCTGTGCTGGAGTCCATATGGCCCAGCCTTTGCCACTGAAGCTGGCCTCGGGCAGCCCTAGTCCAGAGCAGGGGCATCTCTAATAACCAGAGGTCGCTCCTGGTCCCGGCCACCCCTCTGAGAGCCGGCACTGGCTCCTGAATCTCACCCCAGCTTTTCCCGCTCCGTTGGATCCTTTCCTCCCCTCTGCTGAGAACAACCCCACTTTGAGGGCCACCCAGAGAGCAGCCCAGAAATATGAGGAAGATGAGGGAGAGCAAACTCCCTCCCAGGCTCTGATCCCGGGACTCAGAGTCTCTCTACCAAGAGACCCAAGCCTGGGGACTAGGGCTCCCTGGCAGGCACCACTGTCCCATCTGGGCAGCAGACAGCGTGTCCCCGGCCAGTGCCTCATTCTCCCCGTGCTGGGGACACTCACACGTGGCCTCGACTCCAGGCTTCTCATTCCGCCCAGCTCTGAAATCCGAAAATAAGAAATCTCCAAAATATGAATTATGTATTGAAAACCGAGGCAGAGCAATCATAGGCAATAAATAATTCTGAACTACAGACACATTAGTTAGCTGTACAATTCGCTTATAGTCCGAACCTATAGCAACAGGCAGAAGCAGGGACCTCATGAGTGTGCAGCTGGGGCTGGGTGTCCCCTCTTGGGGCTGCCATGTCACTGGCCATGCATGGCCTCAGCACCGTCCCTGGGGCCCTGGCTCCTCAGGGCCACTGGCTCAGGACGAAGGGACCAGCAGGAACATCGTAGCGTCCAGACATTTACAGAAATGCTGCCCTGTCGTCCAGCCGATGCATCTGGCTTGTGACCCCGCCCAGCCATGTGTCACTTGGCCAACTCTCCTCTGTGGGCTGCAAAGGGCTCCGTGCAGCTCTAGAACCTTCCTAATGAACAGATAAGAATTTCTGGAAGCCAGCACTTAAGGGATCTACGGTTCAATCGGACATTCGTAAGTGCTTCTCGGGACGTTTGCTCTGTAAGCTGTTTTCGCTATTACCTTGGAAAACTCGGCATAATGGCTTTGCGACGTCTTAAAGAATCATTTGCTAAGCAAAGGTCAGCCCTGACCCAGAGCTACTTAAAGAATCCCCAGTCAGCAGGCGCGTCCTTGCTGGTGGAGAAGCTGGCTGCGGGTCTGGACGGCCACCAGTCTCTCGCTCTGGTTCCAGCAGGTGCACCCAGCCCCACCGCCACCTCCCAGTGCCCTTCACGGAGCACCAGCCACAGGGCAGTGGTGTCACGATCTCCGAGCCCTATCTGCATGCTGGGGCCTCATCATTTCACATGATGTATCTCATTGGATCTTGGCGACATTACAAGGTGACCACTGTCACTGTTCTACCCGTGAAACCCCTGAGCTTGAGGGTCATGTATGGGCTGTGGAGGACAGCCGACCCAGGAGTACCACCAAGTCTGCCCAGCTTTAACCTCTGAACGCCCCAGGGCCCGCTCGTCCCGCAGTGGGACCAGCAGGACGGGGTTGATCCCCCAGTTGCCAGATAAGGAAACTGAGCTGCTGGGGGTGACATCGTTTGTCCTGTAAGCGGAGGATCGGGGGTGGTCCAGGCAGCTGACCCCGGGCTGCTGGACATCCACTCCTATCTCCTTTTGCAGAAGATGGGTGGGCGAGGGATCGTCCTCCGAGCGAGGCCCTCTCCTCCAGGAAGCTCCAGCTCCAGCTCCCCAGGTCCAGCAGCACAGTCACCCAGAACACCAGCCCCCCGCCCCCGCCAGCCCAGGCTCTCGGCGGCCCCTCCGAAGAGCCAGGTGCAGAGGCCTGTCTCGCTCTCCCCTCCTCCAGTCCAGGGGTCCGTTCGCCTGAGACAGCCCTCATTTGTTATGACATCACCCGTCCCCCGCCCCTGCCTCCCCCTCCGTGGAGGTGCGGGTAGACGGGCCCAGGGGAAGGTTCAGAAGAGCAAAAGCATCTTTTCCTCTTAAGTGAAATTCCTGCTGGGTCTATCCAAACTCCTCAGCACCATAATGCCTTGAAAGCTTCAGCTTTCTCTCCGGGTCAATTTTCTTCCAACAAAATATTAAAATTAAGCTCTGAAAGCCTACCGCCAGGGCCCGAGTGCCAGGCCAGGCCATCAGAGCTCGGCGTTGCATCACGCCCGCGTAAATATTTAAAGAGATGATGGGGAGCAGATTGCTCTGTGGGAGTGTGGGGCTGGCAGGGCTGCGGGGCAAGGACAAGGACATCTGAAGGTCTGTCTGACGACAGGAGCATCTGGCAGGGAATTGGCCAAACCCCCAGGTCGCTCCTCACCACGGCCCTAAGTACCAGCGCTAGGGCTTTTAGTGACGCTGGGCGCCAGGGAGCAAGGCCGGGTCTGGTCTTTTTAGAGACAACGTGGTGGGCACTGAGTGTGGTGGACTTGATTTTACAGAGGTGGAAACTGAGACCCAGACTTCTCCAGATAGGCCAGGGCGGGGGAGGTGCGGGAGAGGAGAACCGAGCCAGACTCTGTATGCCCAGTGTTGGTTCACCCCATTGTTCTTTTCATAGACATGCGTGGCACGTAGTGGGCCCTCAGATTCGTGGGTGAACGAATGAATACCTACTTGTCTACTTGGTCCAAGCGCAGTGCTGGACCTGGGACCGGGATCCGGGACCACGGCCGGGAACCATGGGCCTTGGGCCACAGAGGGAAGACAGCCAGCCCGCCAGCCCGGCAGGGGTGGGACAGGCATGCTGGGGACGGGCGACAGGGCCGCTGTCCAGCAGAAGCCTGTGTTGGATTCGCCTCGGCACTCAGACCGCCCAGGGCCGAGCTCACATGCAGGGATGTGGCAGGGAGCTGGGGCCAGCTCCCGGGCAGTCGGCAAGGGAAGGATCTGCCCCAGCACAACCAAAAGGGGCCGGGCCACATCAACACCCATGACAGCGTGCGGGCCTCCCTTAGAAGAGAGCCCTGTCTATGGAGATGCAGTCTCCCCTCCGTGGGGAGCACCCGAAGGACCAGACAGTGACCCTCCCAAGCCCCGGGCCCCCAGCTGCTGGTGGGGGACCCTGATTGCAGCAAATACTAGTGCACAACATCCCTTGTCCTTCCTCTGTCCAGAGCTGGACCTCCCGTCAGCCTCCCTCACACACTTGCCTTCGCAGGTGGCATTCAGGGCATGGACAGCACAGCCCAGGTCTGATCTTGGCCAGTGACGTCCTTCCTCTAAAGTCTAAGTGGGGACCACACAAGGGTTTGTCCTCCAAGTGTCCTGAGGACGAAGGGACACAGTCCTGGGGAAACGCCCATCGGTGCCCGGTTCACAGTAGAGACCAACCCAACGTACCTCTATCCCCGATTTACTTTGTCTTCCTCTGACAGCCCAGGGCCCAGTGCTGACCTTGCAACTGGTGAAGGAGACAGCCAGAAAAATAACGGATCCCCAGACTAGGTCAGAGGAGCCAACCTGGACTGGCAGGGACCCTGCATGCCCTCTGGGGGACAGGGAGGGCACCCCCAGGGCTCATGCTCTTTAACTGGATGGGGGGAGGGAATAGACCGAAGTCTGTGCTTCTGGAGAGCCAGGCCCAGGGAGGAGGTACCGGAGCCTGCTCTTCCTTCAGTCTACACTCAGAGCGCCTGCTGCGGGAACGAAGCTTCCAGAGCTTTCTGGAAAGTCAACAAATGCTCACTTCCCTGGCCGAGTACACTCCAGCTCCCGGCCCCATGCTCTGGCAGGGGATGCCTGGGACCCCGCTGGAGTCAGGGTCACGGCCCTATGGGGTCCCAGGAGGCAGGTGTCCCCATTCTCCCTGATCTTCTAGGGGCCCCTCTCAGTTCCCTCACCGACCAGCCTCCCTCCCTGCCCTCCTGGTGGAAGTGGAGGAGGGGCCCGGGGCTCTGCCTCCACCCTCCCTGGGAGGCTCCGCCCAGTTGGACCTGGACAACCTCCATCCCAGCCCGGCCCTCCGAGCTCCCCCGTGATCATACCCAGCCTCCTCCGGGACACATAGCCCCCCAAGATCCAACAGGTTCCACAGCCAACGTGGGCGGGTAGAGCCCTGACTCTCCCTTCCACCCCATCTCACTCCTAAGGCACCTTCAGGGGCTGCCTGGGGCTCAGGACAGAGCTGGGGCCCCTCCCCCTTGCAGCCCAAGGTCACCTTCCAGCTCAGCCAATAAAATCCATAAACAAGCCCAACACCTTCTCTGCAGCCAGTTCTGGATGATGCTCGTGACGCCTACCTCTCTCCTGGGACTGCGCCGGGGCCCCACCGCCCCCCTGCTCCAATCTTGCCACCTTGCTGTCCTTGCCCCCTCGTCCCAGGTCACCCGTGCTCGGAAACATCCGTGACTGCCCCACGCCTCATGTCCTGCCTTTCTTCCCGCAGCCACAACACACAACCACAGGCTGAGTGCTCAAAACCACACACCTGAACCCCGTGTGGCTCTGGGAGTCTGCAGTGGGTCTCCTGGGCCCCTGCTCCCACGGTGCCTTTCCCTGTTCTGGAAGCCTCTGCCTCCTTGGCTCATGGCCCCCGTCTATCCCCAAAGCAACAGCTTCAGCGTCTCTGAGGCTCTGACCCTCCTCTGTCCCCCGCCCCGCCGGCAGAGAGCACAATTTCTTTGAAATCACAGCGGGGAACGGGCCAGAGAACTCCAGGAGCCACTCGGCATGGGGCGTCCTCACAGGGGACGGCCCAGGGATGAGCATTTCCACCTGATGCGGAGGGCTCAGCCTGCGTGCGGTCGGTCTGCCCCGCCCAGGACAGGAAGACAAGGCTCTGGCAACCAGACACGACCCCCCTCGGGCCCAGTGCTGTGGGAGCTTCTCCACTCCGTCTCGCCATTGAGCAACAGCGTGGGCTAAGCAGCAGGCCGGTGGCCGCCCGGGGTGGCCTCCACGTGGGCCGCTCAGTCAGAGAGACAGGACGCGTCTCCATCCAGACAAAGGGCACTCAGCACTCTGGTCACTCCGGACGAGGTTTGCCCATCGTGCTGGCGGCTTGAAGATGGTCTCCCACATCCTGCCGCGCTTGACACCCACTGAGCCTCGTGGCCACGGCCCAGGGCAAAGCACATTTCAAGACGGAAATTGTTTTTATCCACAAAGAATTCCTGCCCATGTCTCAGCAGTGGGTTGAACCTCCCTGCCCAGTTTCTTCATAGACGTGCACACCCGCCCTGCGTGTCCAGCAGGAGGGTTTTCTGGGGGAAAAGGGACCCAGCGGGCCAGCCCAGCCCGGGGTGAGGAGGCGGAGGGGGGGCCGGGGCAGGACACAGGGAGGAAGGGGAGAGTCGAGGAGGGGTGGGAGGAGTCAAGAAGCCCTCTCTGTGGCACAGCAGCCCAGCAGAGATGAGCCAGTGGGGCAGCTGGGCAGGCCTCACTCCTGCAAGCCCGCACACTGGCCAATGGGGGCACCCGCCCCCTGAACAAAGGTGAACCAAAGGCCTGGGCTCCCCTGGCTTCAAATCCCTGGGCTTTGTGAGCTTGCCATCAGCCCCGCGCTGCCCACGTCTGCCCCTCACTGCCCGCGTCTGCCCCTCACTGCCCACGTCCTCTGGCTGAAGACATCTGTCAGTAGCTGTGGGTCCTCACCAGCCCTGCCTTTCCTCCCTCCCTCTCTGGCTCCCTCCCCTCACCGCTTCCCTCCTTTTCTTTCTTCCTGTAAAATCAAATTTATGCACCAGCTTTGGAAAGCAGCTTCCAGAAAAGCAGCTCTCTGGGGCAGTGGGCTCACCGCAGCATGAACAGCAGCGGCTGACCCGCATCCCGAGGCCGGCAAACATCATTACGACCGACCTCGTTCTTGCATAACACGCTGATTGCCTGACAAAGAACACACGGAAACAACACAAAATGCACTGGAAACGAGCCAAAAGGCTGGAGCTCTTTTGAAGATGAGGCCTCAAGCAGCCAGCAGGTAGGTCTTTAAGAGACCACCGTCCAGCCTGCTCCGAACACACCCAGCCCGGAAAGTGCCTCAGCCTCCAAATTCTGCACGTGTGCCCTAAACGGAGGAGCAGAGGGAGCACCCAGGGACCATCTCATATGACCCTGATGGTGGGGCTCAAGGTCAGGGCCACCATCGAGCCCATTTGACAGATGAGGGGGCTCAAGCTCAGAGAGATGGGGAAGCTTATGAGCAGGGACGAGGTCCCATGATGTGTGCCCGGGAGCTCCCGACGGTAGAGACAGCAAGGGGACAGGGCCAGTGCACTTGTCCCCAGCTGCTTCCTCTGAGCCAGAGCTGTCCTGGGGGCCAGGGTGGGGGCCCCCAAAGTCCTGCTGGGTTAGCAGCCCCGAGCAGAGGCCCTGGGCCTGCCTGGGGGTCAGCCCTGGGCACCCCCCCCCCGCCAACCCTGCCCACCAGGCCCCGGACTATTGTCGCCGCCAGTGGCAAATGCTACTTTCTGTCCCTTGTCTGAACCATGGAGAGAGCACTGCGGGGCCACATGTGGGCTAAACTCTCAGGGGGCTCTGTCTCCCGGCAGCTCTGGTGACTTCACTGGGGAGAGAGCCAAGAACTTGCCACCAGCACCTTTCACCCCAGCGACCAACTCAATGGCTTACAAAGCGAACTACCACCTCGGAGACAGACACTGACGTCCCTCTTGGGCAAGCGCATTGGGATACCGGACGACGTCTCGTGGGTCTCTGTGCACAGGACACAGTGGTCGGTCTGACGTCCCTGGAGCAGCCAGGCCATCACCCGCCGACACCTGAGGCCACAGGGAGCAGAGTGGCCGCTGGCTGAAGGACGCCAGGGTCCGGGCAGTGTCCTCACCGGAGAAAGGGATCCAACTGGGAGGAGAGGCCACCTGTGCTGGCCTCATTTCCCCGGACACACGTGCAGGGACAGAGCGCCGTGTTTTGGACACACAGAAAGTTCTGCAGGCAAACAAGGAGAGAAAGGACCCGGGGTTGACAGGGGGTGATCTGTGTGGGTCTGTTTGGGTCAAACACTGAAGAACTTTCCAGACTCCACTGCCCAGATCAGTACTGTTCAGCAAGACTTCCTGCCACAAGTGCAATGAATGTTTCCACCGTCCACTATGGCAGCCACGTGTGGCTCCTGAACCCTCCAAGTGTTACTCGCGCCTCGAGGAGCAGAACTTCTAAGTGCGTTTTTTTGCTCCCTTGAGATGGAGGGAGACGCCCGGTTCCTGAGGCCACATGGACAGCGCGGATCCGGAAGCATCATGGGTGAACGATCACCCCAGCACCTGGGAGACACCCGGCCCCACCCTGGTCAGCCAGGGCAAGGGGAAGTCTCCGGCCACAGGGCCAGCAGGATCTGCACGGACACACGCAACGGCCGCCTGTGAGGGTACACGTCCCGCCAGAGTTCCTGTGGAGCCCAGCAAGGGCCCTTGTGCCAACACGTAGCCCCGGTGTGTCCCTGGGGTGCGGGCCTGGCTTCTGTCTGGCTCTGGGCCTCGGGGAGACCGTAGGGAGCCCTCCAGCGGGGCCGGTGTGCCAGGTGTATGGGCCATGATGGGAGGCGTGGACAGTCTCCACGGAAGTCAAGGCCTCAGATGCCACTTCCTGCGTCTAAGCCTAACTTGGCCCCTTACAAGCCCTGTGCCCCCGGCAAGTTCCCTTTGCCCATCCGAAAAACGGAGGTGAGAGGACGCCTCCCCCGCCATCATAGACGGCCTCTTGCTGCACGAGGCAAGATAACAACGCAGCGGTAATACCTCCTTAGACCTCGGAGCGCGGCGGCAGCGGGCAGGCTCAGGCAGGGCCCCTCCGCCGAACCGAACGGCCCCCATTTCCTCCCAAACAGCACCCTGGTGCCGGCAGACTTCCAGGAAGATTAAGCTGAAAACTTGCTTTTTCAGCCTCGCTGTTGGAAGAGAGGGGTCGCCATGGAAACAGCATCTGGCTGGATCCACTTGAGTTTCAGAGGCAAGGAGATGGATGCGGGAGACCCCGCGGGGCCCCCAGACACAACGCCCACTTCACCGCCCAGAGCGTGCACAAGGTCGAGGGGACCAAGGGAATGCTTTACCACCCGCACACGAGCCACTTAGGATCGGTCGACGGCCTTTGGCTGTCCGGCCTGCTGAGCCGCTTTTGATGGTTTTGTTGCTAAAAGAGCACATCAGACATTTGGTCTTGGGACAGGCAGAGTGACCCGAAGAGCCACAAGCCCTTCCCCCGAAACCAGCACCACCCCGCCGCGAGGACTTGGGGATAGCATGGTGCTGGCGTGGGAAGGCGCTCGCTCGCGCAGATGCCCACTCTTCACACGGAACTCCTTGGTGACTTTACACCCTTGTGCCCATCGCACGTGCTGAGAGTGAGGCTGAGACCGTCGGGGCCTCATGGAACTGCCACCGGTGGGGGGACAGGGAAGCTCCTGCTAGTGCAGAGGCAGTGAGTCCCAAAACTGGGGAGGTGCAGGCCTGCGAGCACAGAAGAGCACCTGTCCCTGCTGCGAGGGGAGGATGCCCGGAGAGCTTCCTAGAGGAGGTGGCATCCAAGCTGAATTCTGCAGAGTGGTTCAGTTATGCGAAGAAGGAGCAGGTGGAAAAGCCAGCAACACAAGTAGCCTTTGGGGAGGACCTGAGTGGTGGGCAGCCCGGCCAAAGGACTGGGCAGGGACCGTCCTCAGGGCGTCCTCAGCAGGACAGAGTTTTGGGTGACGCCCATCCCAACCAGAGCCCGCTGCCCCTATCCTTGCTTACCCAGGTGGGGTCCAGTGATCAGGGGCTGGGATCAGAGCAGAGGCCAGGGGGAGGCCATAGCCAAGACCCAGAAGGACACGGGGCCCGTCTCTTGGCTACACTGGCCTTGGCCAAAGGGCTGAAGGGCTGCGGGGCCGGGCTGGGGCTCGGGTGAGGGCCTGGAGAGCCAGATGTGGGCTCTGGTCCCCTAGAGGGTCAGGGGTGCAGCCTGACGCACAGAAATAGCATCCTGGGGCCTTGGGGAGCAGCGCCGGGGCAGCCGGGTGTGCGAGCCCCTTCCAGGGTCAGCAGGGAGAGGCCTGGACCGAGGCCCTGCCCGAGTTTTCCAGACAGAATCCGATGACTTACAACGCACTTCTTCCCACACACCTTTGTTTATATGCAAATGGAGGCTTTCTAAATTGCATTTATTTCCAAACCTAATTTCTCAAGCCATAGATATTAAACACAGGACATCGTGGGACATACTGGGAAGCCGAAGGAACACAGGATGCCCACGACCCTGCCCCCAGCGTGAGGGCTGGGCCGGGCTGGTGCACACGGGCCTCTCTCTGTGCGCCGAGGTGCCCTGGGGCCGTGGGCCGCCGGGCTCCGAAGGCTGCTCGCACCAGTGAAGGCTGCTCGCACCAGTGAACGCGTCTGTGTCCGATGCACCTGCCAGGCCCCCTGTCGGTTATCGGTAAACACTCGTCAGATGAGCGCCCGGAGGCAGGCAGAGCTCACTCACACGCCTCCGCGAACTTGTGCCAACGTCACTTTGGACGGCTCCCTGCCGGCCGCCGGGCCTACGAGCCGCAGCGACATCCCGGCTCCTTCGTGCGGGGAGGGCAGGCCGGCTTCGGGCTTGCACAGCTGCGGAAGGTGCCTGCCGGTCGTCCCTGCGGCCACGTCTGGGACCTCATCTCAGCTGATTACTGCATCAAAGGACGGCCGTCTCCAGAGCCCTTGACGCACACTCGGCAGGCGGCCGTCGGGAAGGCGCACCCACGGCCGCCAGCGCCCACGCAGCGTTGGGCAGCACTTGCTTCCAAACTGCCTTTTTAAAGAGAAATGCTTATTCTTTATGGTTTAAATCTGTGCTTCCCAAAGGCTCTGCGGCAAAAACAAGCGGTACCTTTTCCCATCCGCCCAGACCAATGCCCGTAAAATGAAGCCAAAAACAACCATTAGAGAACCCACAAATTATAAGCCCCCATGTTCTTAGATTCAACAGACAGAACTACCCGGCCAAGCAGCTCAAGACTTTCTCGGTTTCTGTGGCCTTTCTGCGTGGCTCCCAGACCACGACTCGCTGGCTGTGGAGTCCAGCATCCCATCCAAAGCACAGCCTGCGCCTGAGAACAAGTCCGTTCGTGTGTCCAACCAACCCTGCGATATGAGCAGGAGAGAGCAGGGTTGTCCCATTTTAAGGAAGAGGAAATCAAGGCCCCCGGGGATGGCGGGCCAGTCCGGGGGTCAGAGCATGGACTCCCGTCCTCGAACTCCCGTCCAGTTTTCTAAAGTGGAGGTACCCCGCCCTCCTGGGCGCTGCCGACATCTCCAAGATGATGAGACCCGGGTCCCTGTCCCACCACAGGGAGGCCCTCACCTCCAACCCCCTAGCCGCTCGTGCCCCAGCCCCAGGGCTCTCCCTGTTGGACACAAGGCCTCACACACCCAGAGCAGGGCCAGGCGCTCCGTGAGGGGACAGCTTGCAGGGCCCCTGGGCCAGGAGCAGGCAGACAGATGGGCCGTCCACCAGGCGCACGCGTATACACTTACACGCACGCACACACACAGCCTGCCTGCGCGTCCTCGGCTCCCACTGCTGAGTGATGACCACGTTGTGGGGCGATGGGGCGGGCCGCCCGGAAGAACTGCGGTGAGAGCCTGCGACACCGAAGACATTCAAGGGGCACCCGGGACTCCTGCAGACGAGTGAGTGCGCGGGTCCGAGGCCTTTGGAAAACGGGTGGTGGAGGTCTCTGCTCGAGTCGGACACAGAGTCCCACGTGGTCCAAGAATTCTTCTCCGGGGATTTGCCAGGACAAGGGAGCATCCGCCCACACAGAGGCCGGTACCCCAGTGGCCAGCCAAATACCAGAGAGAACCCCGAGTGCCCCAGCAGGAGAATGAGCAACGTGCATCCACGTCACTGCTGACGGACGGCTGGGACCCGGCGGGGCCAGAACGGTTACAGGCGTCCCCCGTCTGCCTGTCAGTCTGTCCCACTCGCAACAGTCATGTGGAGAGGCCGCGCCGGGCTCCGTGGTGGGACAGACGGTGTGCCCGGCCCACCCAGAGCTGCAGGAGCAGATTGCCACAGGAGCTGCCTCGGGGCTTCCAAGGGCGGGACCAGTGGCGGGGGTGACCAGACACTGGTGGGCCCCTCCCAGCCCCGGGCTCCCGCCCCGCCAGCTCTGCCAGGCTGCTTCCCATGTGCTGGACACGTCCTCGGCACCCAGGACGAGATGTCGAGCAGGGTCATCTCTGTTTTCTCCATGCCTGCCCCGTGGCTGTGGCAGCACCCGCCATCCAGTTAGCACGTGGCTGGGTCCCACCCTAATGCTCTGTGTGGACTTGGCTTTCCCGGCTGTATACTGGGCATTTGGAGCCTCCCATCTCTGAGGGTCCCTCCTCCAGCTCCTCCGCCCAGGACCCCAGGCCCCTGGGGGCTCCCGGCCAGTGAGCCCACACAGTGACCACCCTCAGATGTGGAAGGTGGGTTCACCACCCCTGCCGGTACTGCTGGCCTCCCCGAGACAAGGACAAAGGCACTGTGCTCTCCGAGGGCTCTGAAATGACTCGTTTGGAAGGATGGGCCCCTGGAAACCTTGTCGTCGCACTGAACCTGGAATTAAACGGTTCGACGCTGGAGGTCTGGTGCAGACAGCTCACCGCAGATGGGCTGTTTTCCCTCGGGAGGCTGGGGTGGCCCCACCTGCAGTGCTGCGTCAGAGGCTTGTGACAGACCTGGTCCCGCTCGCTCCCCAGCCTCGGTGTCGATGAGCCGAAATCTGTTACAACCACGGAGGGACGGCATAGACGCTCAGGTCTGGGTCCTCAGCCCTCCTGCGGCTCCGGGGACACCCACGGCTCCAAAGCCCAGGCCAGCTCAGCTCCTCCCCGTCACCTGCTGGCAGGTGTAGATCAAGCCATAGGTGCCACAGACCGGAGGCAGAAGCCACACTCAGAAGCCCGGAGCTCCTTGGGCAGGAGCCCCACGTGGGCCCCCTTGGTCCCCGGCGACCCCAGGCCTCCACCCTGATGGCAGGACCTATGACAGGTGCAAGGTGGGTCCGGACCCTGGAGGGCACCAGGGATAGGCCTCCAGGCCTGCAATCTGCCTTCCCTGCCCTGTAGGCCGACTCCTGACCTGGGCCCCTCCCTGGGGCTGGTCCCAGCTGCGGTCTGTAGGGAATCTCTCACAGGCCAGTGGGAGGTCAGGTCCGGTTGGAGAGAACCTGCCTCCCTTTGGAAGGCCAGAAAGGAATGTACTTTCCTTCACTGGGCAGTCCGGTGGCTTCTCCAGTCTGAATCAGTGAGACGCAGAAAGTGGCCAGGGTGCTGGTCCATCCCTCCTCACCACCATCTGCCTCCCACTCCCCACTCCGGGGGCCTCTGACCCCATCCCTGAGCCCAGGACCTGCCACAGGTCAGGTGTGGGATCCAAGGTCCCACAACCCACAAGTCAGGCAGGACGCACTCTGGGGAACTTGTGAAGGGTCAGAGGTCTCCCAGTGCGAGGACAGAGGCAGCCCCTCCTGCTCTTGTCCCCCTGGGAGCCCTGTCTGCTCTGGGATACCTCGTGAGTGGCGGGGAGCTCCACACCCCGTGAGTGCAGAAATCGGAGCAGCAGCTCTCTCTTGGGTAAAGTGGGGGAAGGGGTCTGCTCTCTCCCCACCCCGGGAGGGAGGAGGGTGAGGGGACCCGGCGGGAACGTAGTGGGCTGTGTTTGCCAAGCGACATGAGGAATTAGCTGCATGACGGCACACAACCGTCCAGGGCAGTTGGTTCACGGGCTGGAAGGAGACTCCAGGATTCCTGGCCCCTGCAGAGGGGCTGCCCCGGCCTGGGGGGCCCCAGGCAGTGTCCCCGTCCACCGCAACCGGCAGGTCAGCAGCAGAGCCCCTCCACAGAGGTGCAGAGACGCACACTGATGGTCTCATTTCTGGTGATTACCGGAGTGTCGGTCAGGCTGTCCCTTCCCCTCCCTGTCACACCTGCTTCCCGTGAGAGCCTGACAAGCCTCTTGACCCTTCCATCGGCCCCCGGGAGCACAGGAACACGCAGAGCCACGGAGCCACGGACATGCTTCTCAGACTTGGCGTTCAATTACCTCGGCGTTGCTCTTGTGCTTGGCGGGCAGGTCTGTCACCGCGAGCCTCACACCAAGGCCGCAGACGCTAGAGTGTCCCAACGGCAGCAGGACGCGCGGCCCCGCAAGGCAGTGGGGCCCCCCTCTGACAGCCGCGCCTTTTGGGGCCTGGGCCGGGCCTCGGGCTGAAGCCCCATCTTCCCTGCGGCCCACCGTGTGCACCTGCTGGTTTTGCCCTAACGCAGGAGTGCCGCTCTCCCTGGAACCGGAGCTCTCAAGGCCCAGAGGAACCAGCAGGGAACCGTGATTCTTTTGCAAACACTGGCTTTATACGCAGGGTTTTCTGTTTTTCAAAACCCTCAAAAAGTGAGGTCTCATCCCTTTGGGGAAGGAGAGACATTTCTCCGCAGCCGGCTGGGCCGTGCCGTGGGGGTGGGAGCCGGAGGAGGTGGGAGGGTGGTGGGCGACTATGGAGCCCTGGGCTGCTCGGGTCAGGGTGTCCCCCTCCCAATGTCATTCCCCGGCACCTCACGGGACTTTCACGGAACTCTGAAAACCAACACATCTGGGAATTGCTTTGAAACAACTTAGAACCTGGGTCTTGGCCGGGAAGGGGGGCTGCTTTCCATGCCCCACGGCCGCCCCAGCCCTTCCTGCCCCGGGCTGTCCACCCGACAGACCCCATCCCGGGGGCCCCGGGACACAGTGGGCGGTGTGGCCTCCATCGAGGTGGGGTGTGAGGGGATCGCGACCCCTTCTCACAGCCCCTGTGCTCCCGTGGCCACCGGACGGCCACCAGAAAGACAGACCCACCGCCAACCCAGCACTCAGGCCTGCCCGACGACCCCCCGCCCCGAGACGCTCCCATTCTGTCATTAGCTGTTCTCTCTTTGATGACTTTTTATCTTACTCATTTGGAATTGTGTATTGGGTAGAAGAAGCCCCAGGCACGTTGGCCCCAAGCCGGTTGGAGTCTCACTCTGCTTTCCGGAGCGCACCCAAGCGAGGGCTTGGTGGAGGCCTCTCTATCCCTGCATACGCGTGCGTTTCCAGGAACCGGATGCCGTCTTGTGATCCCATGTCACCAGCACCAGCGCATGGGTCGAGGGCCTTGCCTGGGGTGTCCGGGACAGAGGGCAGAGCCAGGGTCATGTGCCAGGGTCCTACCGGTGCTATCCACGTGGTGTGCACACCGTCCCAGACTCAGCTCGCCGCGCCACAGTTACTGACCCAAGACGCCACCGCCCAAGGCCTCCATCCCTCTGCTCTCCCTGCAAAGCCTCTATAACCCTTTTGATCACGATTCCAAGTGCTCAAGAATTACCATGAAGAACACCCATGCACCCACCCCCCAGATTTCACAGATGTTAACATTTTGCCATCTGTTCTGAACCATCTCTCTTTGGAAAGAAACGGAGCGTCAGCGGCAGCACCTGCCCCTTCCCCATCCGCCGGCTCCCCGCAGGACCAGCTCTGCTGGAAGTGGGGTCTCTCCTCCCGAGGGTCCCGTGCTTTCCCCACACACGTGCGTGTCCATAAACACTGTATCTCGCGGCCTTGGGTGCCTCTGCGTTTGCACGAAAGGCCTCACTCCGAGTGCGCCTCTGCGTCTCTGCTGGCTCGGCCACCAGGCCATGTGGACACCCGTGGCTGCTGCCCCCTCGCCCTCCCTGCTGCTGCTCCCCGCCTCTGCCAGCAGACCTCGGCTTCCACATCAGCCTCCTTCTAGGACACGTGGTCCTGCCCTGCGTTTCAGTTTCTAGCAGTGCTGCACTGGGAGAACTTTCCAGAACATCCCCATTGTGCCAGAGCATGTGGCATGAGCGATGATGGGTCCAGGACCCTTTGCACCTCAGTGTCACCAACTCTGCCAGAGCAGTCTCCCTGCACGGAGCACGCCCAGCTGTGTGCATGTGCCCCCCTCACCCACCAGACAGCCCTGTCCTGCCGGTCGGCAAGCATCCTTGTTGCTGTGACCCGCACGAGCCCCTCGGGGGCCCGCATCTCCCTGCATCTCCGCGGGTCACCCCTGCCTCCTCCCCAGCACCATCTGCTGGCCCCGCGGGTAGCAGACTGTGGTCAAACAGAGAAACTGAAGCCAGTCTACGGAGCAGGGGCCGCGGCTCCCAGAGACCCAGGTGGCAATCGCTCCAATGCCAGACGGGAGAAGAAGAGGGGTGCCCTGACCCCAGACACCAGAAGAGGGCACATGTGTCGCATCCCCCCGCATGGCTACCCAAAGCCAGGGCACAGGGAGCCCAGGGCACAGGCAGGGAGGATGGGGCCAGAGGACAGGGGACCTCCAGGCCCCTGTCCCTAGCCCCGTTGGGCAGGGCCCAGGATGGCTTTCACCCCAACGTGCATCTGGGTCTGGCCTTGGGCTCAAGCCCCCCGAGCCTGGGTTTCCTCATCTCTGAGTGGGGAAAAGCAACAGGACCTCCTGCGCGGCTAGGGGTGGAGGGGTCGGTGAGGCCACACGGAGCACCTGCCGCCCGACGGAGCCTGGGGCACCAAGAAGCTCGGGGCGGGGGGCGAGCAGGCAGGGTCTCCTCCAGGGAAGGGAGTGGGACCCCGGCCGGCCAGGGAAGGACCTGGACGACTGGGCCTGCAGCCACACAGCCACCCGAAGTCAGGCTGCTCTAGCATACGCTTTCCCGAGGGTGACTGGGCTGGACCTGTAAAGTTGTGGCAGGCATGAGCTTGCCTTCCCAGAGAAGCTTCCAGAAAAGTGGCCTGGAGGACAAAGGGGTTTCCTCCTCAGTTGTCTCTTCAGAGAGCCCTGGGTTCAGGACAGGTTTTTGGAAGGCTTTCATCCTGGTCTTGATGTCTCTAGAGGACAGACACGACCCCTCGCTTCCCACAGTCCCCTCCCCTCCTGAAAGTCTGTGGTCCCCAGTGGACACGTGAGGCGCCAGGGGCCAGACCCGAGCAGACCTGAAGGAGCCTGTCCACAGCAAGGGTTCATCGGGGGCCACACGGGAGACAAAGCACAGATGGGAGCAGGACGGCACGTGGGCCGCGGGGGTCTGATGACTCATCCTTGGGTCTTCACGGCTGCAGAGCATGAGCCGACCAGACAGCCAGAAAACACGGCAGCGCCCAGACCCACGGACCGGAAACCAGACCCACGGACAGGAAATCAGAGTGGAGGAGTGCCCGACAGACACGGGAAGTTGGGGAAGTGAGTAAGAGGAAAGGCAGGATGCATGGTTCGTGGGAAGCGAGCCCAGCACCTTGGTGGGTGCTGCGGTCCCCACGAGCGGACGGTGGCTGCAGGCTGTGCAGAGAAGACGCCGTGGGATGCAGGACACGGAGAGACTCAGGGAAGGCAGGAGCCCGGAGACAGGGGATGCTAGGCGGCCTTCCACCAAACAGCGTGGACACGGCTGCACTCACAGCAGCTGGTGCCACTGGGGGCAGAAAGGCCTGGGGTGCAGAGGCCGTGACCGCCCTCACCCAGCGTTAGTGTGCCACCACCTGCGACGTGGAAACAGGCGTCGACAGGCCTCCTGCGACCGGCAGACCTAGCACCGCGGCCAGTCCCTAGGATGCAGGGGTTCCAATGACAGGGACACGGGCACGGCCTGGTGGGCAGCAGAAGCGAGCACCCCAGAACCCCGAGCACACGCCCCCCCTCCAGCGCGGAAGGAAAAGCTTCCACGAACAGGCGGCGTGGGATAAACACGTCCCTCACACGCACGAGCTCTCGGAATGCCGAGATCTCGTCCTCTGATCACAGAGCCATCGGGCCCACGGTTGGGCCCAAGAGAAGCAGCGGGGCGTCGAGCAAAAACTTCCGGAAGCTCTGACTCTCACGGGGCTCACGGAAGGTGTCGGCGGAGCCCGGACACGTCTGGTGCGGCCAGGTCACGGCACCACACGCGTCAGCTTGGGGACCGCGGCCCCCACTCAGGTACCAGCAGGTTCGAAGGGCGCCGTGACGGTTCTGGAAAAGAGAGAGAAGCTGGAGACGCGTCCGTCTGAGGCACCATCGGAAGGACGGACTAAGACAAGTGGCTCGAATCGAACACGAGCGGAGCAGAAACGCACGCGCCGGGGAGGGTCGGAAACACCGAAGCCCCTGCGTGGGGGAAAGCGAACAGCAAAATGGACACACTTTTGGAATACTGATGAAAAATAAAGACACGAAACAGAGAATGCGAGGGACGAGCCGGAACTGCGTGCGCAACTCCGTCTGCCGAGTTAGGAGGGTGAGGGTGTCCGACCAGGAATCCGGAGCTTTCCGCCAGCAGCGAAAGCTTAGGTGCCGTTGGCAAATTCGTGGATTAAGTCACCTCCTACCCCTGACCACCGTGGATAGACGAGCACTAAAGACGCTGGGTCAGTAGTTTGCCGTCTTCCCCCAAGAGAACACAAGGCCCAGAAATTTTACCCGGAGACTTGATGAGTTTTCACACAAAACGCCTGGGACCAAATCAAAAAGTGCCCATTCGTCCGAGAGACAGACCCAGAGAGGAGAAAACCAGGAGAGGTGGGAGCAGGTGGGCCCCTCACCCACCCAGCCTTCCCAGGGAGGACATGCTGGGCACAGGCTGGCATCCCTTCGGGCCAGCTGCGAGGCCATCCTATCCCATGTCACCTGCAGGGAGGAGGCGGCCCGGGGCGAGGGGTGGGGCGCTGGGAGTCAGGGCTGGGATTTTGCGTGGCCTTCCCTACTTTGGGGTGATCTGTCCAGGGATCCCCACTTCCCTGCTGACATGCTGGCGCCAACACTCCGGGCCTTCGCCCTTCCCACATGCCGGCTGCCTGCCCGCATGAGAAACACCTGGGGGGGCGCCTGGGTGGCTCAGTGGGTTAAGGCCTCTGCCCTCGGCTCAAGTCATGATCCCAGTGTCCTGGGATCGAGCCCCGCATTGGGCTCTCTGCTCTGTGGGGAGCCTGCTTCCCCCTCTCTCTGCCTGCCTCTCTGCCTAGTTGTGATTTCTCTCTGTCAAATAAATAAAATATTTAAAAAGAAAAAAAGAAACACCTGGGCCGCTGCATGGCAGCGGACAGACCTCCAAAGATAGTGACAGACAAGAGCCTACACACCCCCAGCCCCACGCAGCGTACCTCCCTCCAGGGCACAGCCACGTCCCCAGGCTCGGCCCTCCCCCAGCCCCACTCCCCCTGCTTCCCTCCAACCAGGCAGGAGTCTCTCCTCTCCCATGACCTTCCAGGAGAAGGCAGGTACCTGCCTGCCTTGTGGATCCCACCCAGCCCTAGGCTGGGCCACCTGCTGCCACATGGGGCCGGGCTGCCAGCCCTGGGGACGTTTGGCAGAGCCACACTTTTTTCCTGCCCCTGAAGACCTGGAGCCTGGAGCCCTGCCAAACATGAACCTTCTTCTTCCCAGCTGATGGCGCATGGCCATCCTCCCAGGGCCCTTGGGGGAGGACAAGGACTTGGCCCAGCTGTGCGGCTCCCAAAGAGTTCCTCCTCCTTATGCCGTGCCCCCCGAGATGGGAATGCAGCCTCCCACTTCCTTCTGGGCCCTCGCAAGTCGGGAACCCCCGCAGCAGCATCAGGGTGGGGACAGCGGACCAGATTCCAGTGCTCCGAGGAGCCAACGGGGCAGACCTCAGAGCCCCAAGGGGAGATGGGATTTAGGGCCAGCAGTCAGAGACAGCACACCCCACCGCCCCGCTCCCAGCCCTCTCTGGGCTCTGACAGTGACAACCTCCTGATCACAGGGGAGGGAGCTGCCTCTGGCCAGAGATTTGGAAACCCGGGCACAGCTGATGGCATAAGCGTGCTCAGCAGATTGTGGCCGGCACTGAGGGGCAAGGTCCGACAGTGGAGACACCCGGATGGCCTTCACCTGCACGGGAGTGTGCACCCCGGAAGGAGGGGCACAAGTGTCATTCTCCAGCACAGGTGGGAAGGTGCACGGAGATAACACCCCGACCAGAACCCACGAGGCAAAGCTCGTTGTCAGGCACTGGGGAGCACGGGGCTCAGTGGGGAGGCGTCAGCATGGGTCAGACACCACTGTTTGGTGGGGCCACTCCGGCCCAAGGCTTCCTGTCTCTCCAGCATCAGTCACGTGTGGCAGGGGCCAGAGATGAAGGCGTGGGAAGCGTGTCCGGTGTCACCACGCCGCTGACAGCAGTAGGAGCAGCAGAGGTGAGGGGGGTCCTTGCGGCTTCTTCCTAATGCTCAGGCCTCCAAGCACCTGCTCCGTGTCCGACCGAAAAGCTCTTAGTGGGCAGGTGGGGAGGGGGTGACGAGTGCAGAGAAGACGGGGGAGGGCATGAAGGAAGGAGCAAACACTGCCTTGCTCCTGGAAACTCCCCACACAGTGGAGGGGTGACCACAGGGCAGGGATGGCCTGAGCCAGGGCCCTCTGGCTGGGCTGGGCCTCGCTCCGTGGCGTCACCGGCTGCCTAGAGGCCGTGCCGAACCCATGATGGTCCACCTGCCTGCCGCACGTCTGCCTCCCCGGCCGAGCCAGCACCAGAGCAGGGGGAGGGAAGCCGGACACGGGCCTCGGGCCCAGAACTGAAAGGTAGGCGGAAGACAATCGCCACCATCCATTCTATCTTAACATAATACATTTAACTCAAAATTAAAGCCAAACAAATCCACAAATAAATATCAAAACCTTCAGATAAAGACAGGATCTGGGACGGTTGGCACCGCGGCTGGGGTGAGCCATGGGGGATCCCGAAGCCACAGGTGACATCACACCGTGGGAACGGGGAGCCTCCCCACGACCACCCAGCAGCCCCCGTGCCCAGGCCGCACCCCGTCGACGAGCCCCAAGCTCTCCCACGGGCCGCCGGTCGTCTCCTCGCGCGGCCGCTGCAGGGTGCACACGCGGGGGCGTCACTCAGAGCCCCCCCCGGCTGGCCTCCGGTGCCCCGCGGCGGCGAGGCAGGCAGCGCATCTAGTGGTGAGGGAGGAAGGAGGCTGGCCGCCGCGGGGCGGATTGATGGGCTTAATTTAATTTATTAATCGGCCGAGAGCCACGCGAGGACAGGCGCCGTGGAAGGCGGCGTGCGGCGTGAGGTCCCGCCAGCCGAGCTGCTAATACAAATGTGCTCAGCCGTGACAGACGCCGGCCGCTCCGGCTGGGAGGAAAAACCCACTCCTGGCCCGTCGCTTTCTTGCCAACAGAGCTAAACGCTCTCTGGGGCCTGCCCGAGGCGACAGGCAGTGGGCTGCCGCGGCCCCGAGGCTAAGCCCTGGGCAGGGGTCCCACCTGAATTTGAATCCAGCTCCATGGGGGCCGCGTGACCTCGGGCTGCGGCTCAGGGCTGCTGCTCCCTCGTCTCAGGGTGGGGAGGGGCTGAGGGGGCAGAGCTCTGGGGCCAGGGAGTCGGGGTGGCCCGGAGTGCGTGGCCGCAGCTCAGAGAAGCCTGGGCCACCACCCGGGTGGCACCATCCCAGAAGGGGGGAGCCCTGGGAGCCCTCGGGGCAGGCGGCTTTGTCTCAGGGCTGGAGGTGCTGGGGTGAGAGGCACGGGGGGCGCGGAGGCAGGAGAGGGTACAAGCTGAGGCCGTGGGGATGGACGGGCCTCCCTGGGGTTGGATAGACATGAGCCTTGCACAGTGTCCCCTAGAAATGAGGAACCGTTCCCCAAGGGCACGAGGCTTGGTTGGGGCAGAGCCCGGGCTCCACACACTCTCTTGCCTCCAAGCAATTCTAAAAGGTCATCGATCGGGCCTATGTGTGGTCGAGGACCCACGTGTTGTGAGGAGCTTGCACGACTCTGAGAGAAGGACAAGCCGGCCAACTGTGAAGCCGGCAAAGGACCTGGAGAGCCATTTCTCCCGAGAAGAGGCCGGCGAGCCACGTCCCGCGAAGTGCCCGGGACAGGCCGACTCTCGGGCGGGAGCAGATCCGCGGGTTCTCGGGGCTGAGGCCAGAGGAAGGAGCCTCTGTCTGCCACAGTGACAGTGTCCTGACAGTGGTTGCGGTGATGGTCACAGGACTCCGTGAGCGCACTGACCGCCCCGGGACCGCGCGCTTTCGGGGAAAGAATCCTATAGAGCGTGACTTCGGCCTCGAGGGCGCCGCAGAAGCGAAGGAAGTGTAGTTCATACGTACTTGTCACTGTTACTAGATGTTAAACAGAATCTCGTGAACGAGGAAATGCAGAAACAAAGGAAACTCATTGAGGTGTGAATGAACGTGCAAATCGACACCTGATTTGCTAGAAACGAGTCACCTCCACCTCTCCCAGCGTCGGGCAGACGGGGTCCCGACTCCTGGCTTCGACCGGCCCTGACGCCCACCGCCAGGCCAGTCCCAGGGCTGCAGTCACGGCCCCCGACCTCACATGGGTGTCAGCAGCCACGAGACCGGTGACAGCCACGCCACAGATGCTGGAAGAATCTTCGTATTGTGATGCCGGTGACGGCTTCCGCCTCTCGAGTCTCTGCTCAGACACCCGAGGTGGCACGCCGCAGCGTCCCGTTAGCTACACCCTAAGGACCCCTGCAGAAGCCATAACCCTAACCACAAACACGATAGTCCTAGCCCAAGGGCGGGCGCCAACTTGAAGCCGGGGGCTTGGCCACAGCCCCACACCCAGTCCACCTCCTCCAAGAAACCCCCCTCATCAGACACTCCTCTGGCTGGATTTCCACACCTTCACCCGCTAGTGCCATATGTGTGCCTGCTCTGCATGGCCGTCGGGGGTCCCGCTGTCAAGGGAGGGGACAGGACGGTGGGCAGTCCCTAGGGAGGTGTGGAGCAGGGATCCCAGCAGACTCTTTGCACATGGCGTCCGAGGTCCGGAGGGTGGACGGGCCTTGCTGGCCTGCGGTGCGCAGAGACAAGGGGAGGGGCAGGGAGAGCAGAAGACGGGAGGGGCGGGGGGAGAGCGAGGGCCGCGTGTTCCAGGCAGGGGGGTGGGAGGGTGCAGGTGGAGCGTGGGGAAGGGGCCCAAGGACTTTGGTCCTTGATGCCGTGGGCCCCAACACCCCTGCCTGTGCCCCCACCGTGGAAGGGGTCACTGTTTCTGTCTCTGTAAGAAGATGGGAACGTTCTGGAACCTTAATAAAAGAAGATGGGAGGCAGGCCTTCTGGGGAGGAGCTTCCTTCCAAGACGTGGAGCTGGGGGGACAGATGCTGGGAGGCAGCTTGGACGCCCCCATCTGTAACCGGCTCCCGGCCCCCGCCTTGGGGGTGCCCCCGGCAGGTCTGTTCATCCCTGCTCCACTCTGGAGGACTCGAGGCCCCGGGCCCCCGGGTGCAGGCGGGTAGGAGTGGCAGGGCCAGCCGACGGCCCCTGGCCCTGACCCGGGCCACCTCCTGCAGGCTGTGGGGCCAGAGGCCGTCAGCACGCCGGGCGTCAGTGCCGGCGTCGGGAGCCCCCCGGGACCTCTCGGCAGCTTCCAGCTTCCCCCAGTTGGACAAAGCTTATTTATGTTTGTTTTTCTCTTTCTGGTGGTTTCTGTCAGCACTGGTGATAGATGGGCACATGTTGATGGATTTTCAATCTGCTCCCCATAAAAAGATTGTATTCTGACTACTTTAATGCTTTGTGTCGAGTGTGCAGGCCTGGTGTGATCACTACTGAGAAAACGTCTACCGCTCCACGGGGCTGCTCCCCCCTGGGTCCCGGGAGGCCCCCGCGTGGCGCCCTTCCTCCGGGAGCTGGCGGCGGCGGGAGGGGAGCTCGGGAAGCTGGGGCGAGGGACAGGGTGGCCTCTCTGGGTAATCGGAGCCTGTGCTGTCTTTCCCTGAGACAAAGTCCCTGTCCTGCCACAGGGTGCCCTGTCCCCTCCCCAGGGACCAATGCCCACCTGTCCTTCCATTGCTTTCTGGCCTTAGAAGGAGAAGGGGTCTGGGCCGGAGGGGGTGGCCATGGGAGAAACACACCAGTGAAAGGCCCGGTGTCATCAGCGTGTCCTCGCATCTGCCTGGAGGAGACTGGAATTCTCACCAGCTACAAGGGAGACCCTGTTTCTCCACGTAGGGACCAGCAGCCAGCTCTGCTCCAACAGCAAGGGCCAGCATAACGCCGGAGCGCAGACCCCACTCAGTCCCTTGGGACGGTGGCCCTCCCCAGGCCTGGCTGGAATGGGAATGGCCAGGACACAGTGTGCTCATGCACACACACACACAAACACACACACACACAGATATCTGCACACACACAAACACAGACAAACATGCACCCCAGGTACCAGCTCAGACAGGTCCCTGGGTGCCAGCTGATCTCTCCCGCTGGGCACAGGCTCTGGCTGCAGAGCTGAGGCTCGGGGCCACACAGAGGACACCCTCAGGGTCAGAGGGCTACACAGTGACTGCTCTGGGCGGTAGCCTGAGGACCCAGGTAGGAAAGAGCTAATTCTGGCCAAGCGACCAGGCCTGGGGGCAGGCACTCCAGAGGGCTGGCTGTGTGTCTTCTCCCTCCCAACACACGGAGAGGTAGCTAAGCATCCTGACTGCCCTCATTTTGCAGACAAGAACACTGAGGCACAGAGAGGTCAAGGAACTTTCCCAAGACCACACAGCCCCTCCGTGCTGGGCCAGGACTCAAACGCAGGCAAGAGCATCCAGTCATTTGTAAAACCGTAAGGTTTCTGGAACCGGGGAAAGTGCAGACAGGAGGGCTTTGCAAACACCAGAGGCCTTCAGCAGGGGACGGGTCTCGGCTCTGTGCACTCAGAGCCCCTGAAAACCCCCAAGACACCGATTCCTCCAAGCCTCTCTCGGGCATCGCTTCCCGCCTGACTCCCCCGAAGTCCCCCATGTCTGGTTTGTTTGTTGTTCAAGAAAGCGCCCAGAGCAGCTGGCGATGGACACGTAGACTGTGGGCCCAGTTCACTGGGCGCTCTCCCCCGGCCATGTCTACACCCCGGCCACGTCTACACCATCAACCAGCACCTTAGCTCCACTGCCCCTGCCCCGACGCCAGCCACCCCAGTCTCCACCAGCAGGCCCCACCAGCTGCCTGCGGCCTGCCCACAAGTTTCGGGTTTCCCGTGTACTGCTGGTGAGTCTCTGTCATCTGCCCCCAAGCGAGGGGGACGGTACGCAAATATCCATGTACATGGGCGTGACGGGCACACTCGCGGTTCATGCGTACGTGTGCCTGTCTTTAAACCCCATAAACTGTTCCTCTGACCTAATCTGGAGCTCACGATCCGTACTGAAGGCGGGGGGCAGGGGGTCGCATGCAGGCTCTTCAAACCCCCCCCGCCCCCGGCGGCCGGCTCGCTGGCGTGCTGGCTTCACCCACTGGTGCCGTGAGCAGGCCACGCGTGTGTTTAATGCAAAGGGGGACAAGACCCATTTCTAAAAGACAGTGTGCGAGCGAGGGTCTGAGCCTCCCGAGGAGGTGGGCTGAGCCCCGTGGCCCTGTTCCGGGGAGTTCTCTACACCGCAGGGCTGGGGCCGGAGCCCTTCTCCTGGGGTGGCTCGGTTCGCTCAGCCCTTGGCCTCCATGCATCCTTCTGGGGCAGGTCCTCACTGCTGGTCCCAAACGCTCACCCAATACCTGGGGTCCCCCGGGGAGCCCCGACTCTCACATCACAGATGGAAGCTCCCTTGTCCAGTTTCCAGCACCCACTCCCAGCGCAAGGGGTCCATTTTCTGTCAGCTTCCCCAGGAGAGTCAGACGACACGATACCTCGTCCCAGCAGAGGCTCCCCGGACCCTGGACCGACGCCCACAGATTCATTGGGATGGGGAGGAAGGGGGACTGTGCCGAACACAAGCACCCCCCGGACGTCTCATGGCTCACTCCCCGAGCTGGGTTCCCGCCACAGAGTCTGCCACGGCCAGTGGCTATCGGGGCAGCACCTCCCAGGCTGAGACCCAGAGGCTCGGTCTGGGTCCCTCTGTGGCCACAGCCATGGCCTCTGTGGCCACAGCCATGGCCTTCGGCTGTGGCAGGGGAGAGACAGCAAGGTCGCTCAGAGGCCAGGCCCTCACAGCCCCCCTCCATGCCGGGAGAGCCACCGGGAGTGGTGTGGGTGACCCCAGCGGCAGGTGGTGTGGCCTCGTTTCCTCGTCTGTAAAATGGGGAAGCGATCGCCCCTAGTTCAGGCTCGTACTGAGGATGAAAACAGGTTAATACACAGGCAGAGCATACGGGCGAGTAGGCGTGGCAGGGGTCCCATGAGGGTTGTCACTGTGGTCATCAGCACTCCAGTCCATCCAGCTGCTCCCACCAGATGAGGCTCACCAGATGAAGTGTTGTTTGGAGCAAAGATTGCACATTCTTCTCCTCCAAGGCCTCCACCACACGGAAGGGTTGGAGCTGTGCTCCCACACTGAGCTGAGTGTGACTCTGGGCAGGTGGAAGCTTTCAGAATTCCGAGGTAGCCTCCTCAGTCTGGCCTGGGGGCACCAGCCTGCAGCGCAGCTCTAGCCCCTGCAGCTCTCAGGATGTGGACTTTCCATCTCCCAGAGGGCAGGAGGCTGGGCTGTCCCAGGAGCAGGTGGTCCAGCTACTTGTCCAGGGCTAATCCCAGTCCCCCAACAAGCCCCGGGAGTGACGAGGACACGGCACAGTTTGGCCCAAAGCAGGGCTTTGCCTACAGGTAGGGATTCGATTTCATTACCGCCAGCACCCCTGAAGGGAAGGAACAGGCTCTTCTCTAAAGCCCCAGCCCCCAGGGACTGGGAGAGTGGGGAGGGGACCCAAGAGGGGGCCAAGCGTGTGTGGCGCTCCAGCCCCGGAACCAGGCCTGCTCCAGGCCATCTTGCCACGTCTGTGAAGTCCAACACAGTGGGGGAGTGAGGAGGTTCGAGGTCACACTTCGGTCCCTGTGGTCAGACAATGACCTCAGGCTGGGGGCAGTGAGGAGGGGATACCTGGCCCCAGACCACCAGCAAGGAAACAGCAGAGGCTGGCGCGAACACACTCTCTCCCTGAGCACATTTCATGAGTGACCCCATCACACCCCATCCCTCTGAGTCGCCGTGTCCAGCTTGTTAAGACTTATGTCTGGGCCAAGTCAGCGGGGCTGTCTCTGGAGCCCAGAACGAAGTGCACTAAGGGAAAGGGGCTCTTAGACAATGCACACGTGGTCCTCCTTCTTCCGTGAAAAGATGTTCACTCCCAGGGTAGAGAAGATCTTCTCCAGGACGTGGGTGTCCTTAGTGAAGCCAGGGTGCCAGAAACTCCCACAGTGTGGATGAAAGGGTGGGTCTGACCCATAGCCTCAGCCATCGCCCCGCACAGGGGGTGCACACAGTAGGTGCTTGTGTGAGTTTCCTGGGATCTCTGTGCTGGAGCACCACAGGCTGGGGCTTCCATGACAGAAAGGTACCTCTTACTCATGGGTGCTGGAGGTCCACAATCAAGGTGTCAGCCGACAGGCTTTCCTTCTGAGTCCCCAGGCTTCTCTACTTCTCTACTGACCCAGGCTTCTCTACTGGGTTCTGGGTGGTGCCTTCTCCCTGGGTCCCCACACGGACTTCCCTCGATTACATCTGTGCCTACTCTCCTCTTCTTATAAGGACCCCAGTCCCAACATATAAGGACTCACCCTAATGACCTCATTTTAACTTAATCCCTTCTCTGAGGACCCCACCTACAAATAGAGTCACACTCCAAGCTTCTTGGAGTTAGGAGGGCAACACCGGGACGTTGGAGGGGCAGAATTCAATCCGTAACAGAGCTCAATAAACTCCTGTTGAGGTGTTGACAATGGTGGCGAGGACGACGAAGAATGACCCGTAGGTGTCTGACCAGGAATAAACACCTCTGACACCTCCACTAATTGTCTCACCAAGTCTTCAAGAGGCCTTTCTAGGTACAGAAGCCAGAGCTCAGAGAGGATCAAGAACTTACCAAGGTCCCTGGCCAGGAGCCAAAGCCAAGACAAACCCACTGCAGTGCCAGGCTCTTCTCTGCCACGGTGGCTGTGGTGTGCTGGGATGCCTCCAGAAATAATAACCCAAGTACCCTATGTGCTACCACAGCCAAGCACTGTTCCGAGTCATTTACAGCCTTCACACGATTTCGTCTACCTTCATGATAATTGTGTGAACCAGGCATCCTTATTCCTTTCTTATAAATGACATAATGAAGGCCAAAGAGGAAGTAATTTGACTAACTGCTCAAAAGAGGTTTAGATGAATGGATAGACAGATGGGGGGTGGGTGGATGGATAGGTAGAGGGTGGAAGGACAGGTGGATGATGGGTGGATGGATGGATGACTGGATGGGTAGGAGGAAGGACAGATGGATAGTGGGTAGATGGATAAGTAGATGGGTGGATGGGTGGATAGATAGATGGATGGACAGATGGATAGGTAGATGCATGGGTGATTGGATAGATGGATGACTGGATGGGTGGATGGATGGATGGACAGATGGATGGTGGATGAATGGATAGGTAGATGGGTGGATGAGTGGATAGTATACAGACAGATGGATGATGGGTAGATGGAGGGATGATTGGATCGGTGGATGGATAGATGGATGGATGACTGGATGGATGGGTGATGAATGGATGGACAGATGGATAGTGGGTGGATGGATTGGTAGATGGGTTGATGGATAGATGGATGAATGGACGGACGGATGGATGGATGGATAGATGGGCAGATGGATGCGTGGATGGATGGATGGGTAGATAGATGATTGGATGGGTAGATAGAAAGATGGTTGGATGATTAGACAGATGGATAGTGGGTAAATGGATAGGTAGATGGGTTGATGGGTAGATGGATAGATGGATGGATGGATGGACGGATGGATGGATGGATGGATGGATGGATGACTGGATGAGCAGATGGATGGGTGGATGGACGGATGGACAAGTGCTCAATCAGGATCCATATCCTAGCTATAAATAATAGTAGGGAAGGCCTGGTGAGGTGAGGGTAACAGCACCAGTGACTAGCCTGTAAATATTCCTGGTCAAGGGTTCTGGTCCAGCAGGTCTGCCCTGACAGGGCATCATTAACAATGATCCAGCTGTAAAGCAGCCAAAGATCAATCATTTCCGTGAAATACGTAAATCTCTGGGCAAGCACCACGCTTCTTCTGTCTTGGAAGAAAGAGCTCTTCCACAGTCACCAGGGAGTCCAGTTCACCAGACGGACCAACAGCACTGATAAGACAGCTGCAGGTCATGCTCCGGGCCCAAGGGCCTGGAGCAGACACCTACCGGGCTTGAGGCACAAGGTCGTTGCCATAGAAGCAGAAGACATCTCTGAGCCTGGGGGTCTGACTTGCCAACTACCAGTCTGTCTGTTAAAGGAGGCCTCCAGGAGGCTTCAGGTAGCCAGACCGAAATACACACAAGGTCATTGGCATGATGACAGGAACCCGGACGGAACCAGGTCTTCCAGATTCCTGGGACCCTGTATCTGGGGGGCCAGGGCTGGCAGGGAGGAGACCCAGGACCTTGAGGAACTGATGGCCCAGTGGGAGCCTGAGTTCCTACAGCTCAGCCGTCAGAGCTCTGAGGGCATCCCGGACCCACCTGGGAGGGCCACAGTCTGGGTCCAGAGGACGAGCCGAAGCTGGCAGAGAGGCCAGAATGGGGAATGTCCAGGATAGAGGCAGCAGCAAAAGCCGAGAGAGCAGAAGGCCCATGTGGAAGCCATAGAGCCCTCACTCCTCCTCCAGAACCTTCCATATAGGTAAGGCCAACAGCTTCCAGATGCATGTACATGCTACCCAGGCAGGGACACAACCATTCAGACTTGGGGTCTGCACCTTGCCTGCACCTACACCCAGCACCTTGCCTCCCTGGGTTCACAGTCCACATCAGCAGAAGCCATGGGAGTCTCCCTGCCCTGCCTTCCCAGCTAGGCCACCGTTACACACAACTCTGGGCCACACCAGTGACACTGACTCCACAGACAGCGGTCGCTGGAGAGCAGCTGTGGGCAACTTGCACAGCCGTACATGGAAGCCCGGAGATCAGCGGAGTCCCAGCTCCTGCAGCAAACCCTGGTTGACAAGCCCCTCGCCAGGACCTCGGCCACTCCAGCTACGAGCTCCAACCCCCAGGCTGCCCCAGGGACTGACAAGCAGACCAATATCCAGACACATCGGTTGTCCACTCCAGTGTTGCTGAGGAACATAAAAGCTCACTTTTGGCCACAGAAGGATATGGGTACTGTTGGTACCCTATGGTATGAACTTGCAACAGACTCTCACTCCGTGAATGAAGTGTGTCCAACCTGGACACCGGACGGGGACAGATGCTCTCCATGGACTGGAGGAGGAAGGGCGGGCTGTGGAATCGTGTGTGGCTTATTTTTGGTGAAAATACACACTAAGTTTATAAGGTGCATAGACATAGCCCAGAGGTCTCTGTGCCAAGCCTGGGCCGGAGATGCCAGAGCAGTGGGCTCCCAGAGCACCGCCTGAGCCCTCGTCCTGGCCCGCATTTTCTCCTGATCCCGTGACTAGGGTGGCTGGCTCGAGCTGCTCTCCACAAGCCCAGAAGATGCCACCCAGTTGGAGAGATTTCCTGCGAATGTCTGAGAGGCCCGAGTCCCCAGGGCCCAGGTATGGCATGAACACTTACTTGCATGGGGCCAGGAGTTGGGGCCATTTCCCAGGGGCCCTCATCACCTCGGGGGTGAGGACAGTCACGCCATCCCAGGGAGGATGGAGCAGAATCAGCAGCAGCTGGACCCAGCCGGCTCCACGTCCCAGCCCCGGCAGCCCCGGAGTTTCTAGAAGCTGAGGAGAGGTCCCTAGGCAGCAAGGAATAAAGGCTGGGAGTGGTCCAGCCCACTCACCGCAGTGGTGCCCAGACGGGCTGGCTTAAAGCGGAGGTGGCCGGGACCCTCAGAACAAAGCTGGCCGAGCCTCGGTCGTCCCAATGCCACCTGCTCCGCGTGACACCCCAGCACACCCGACAGGCGCCCTCCCACGGCAAGGTCACACGGCTGCGCAAAGTGCAGGCCCCACAGCGGGAGCTCACGAGGTGGACGCAGGCCCGGGACGTCTCCTGTCTAGAGGCGGCCTGGACAGCCTCACTCGCAAGGGACCAGGGTCTTCCCGAGGGCAGACGCCCTTTAAGACCAGCAGCCCCGCAGCCCCGGAGGAACGGGAAGGACTCAGAAGGGCTATTCCTCCTGGGGCTGCTGGAAGTACAGATGACCGGCCCCACGCAGGCTGCCACCTCTGTTTCCTTCCGTTATCTCCACCAAGTTCCCTCCCACCGCCCAGTCCCTTCTGCTCCTGACCTCCACCTTCGTGCCTGCCAGGCTCGTGGCCCGACGCAACCCCAAGGGTTGGATCTGGACATTCCCGTCATCGTGCAAGCTGGGTTATGCTTTGTTTAGGATTTATTTGAGAGAGAGTATGTGTGAGCGCATGAGCCAGGGAAACAGCAAGGGGAGAGGGGAAGCAGACTCCCTGCTGAGCAGGGAGCCCGATGTGGGACTCGATCCCAGGACCCCGGGATCATGATCCAAGCCGAAGGCAGATGCTTAACTGACTGAGCCTCACAGGCTTCCCCTGGAGGGTCCATATCTGCAGAAATCGTTGCCTTTGTTGCTGTCAAAAATAAAAATGAAAAGTGTGCTCCCAGTGGCCGCGTAATCCAAACACGGAAGAGAGCGTGGCGGCCAGCCCCGCCTTCCCTGGTGTGGCTAGGAATCGGGCTTCTGATTACGTTTCCCGTTCGCAACGGGCGAATGAAATATTTAGCCGAAGCCGAAAGTTGCAGGCACAGCCCGGCCTGCAGCTGCGCTGCCCCAAACAGAAAGGCAGGAAGACAAAAATTAAAATAAAATAAATGCCAGATAAATACAGACGCGTTGTTTTAAAAATTCATAAGCACCAACCTCCCGTGCAATTTATTTTGGTTTAACTAGTGAACAAACCCATCTAACTTCCCAAAGGGATGCCATCTAAGGATGAATTTTTGAGAAATCCCATTTAATGGTTTCCCAGTGTGTGTGGCTGGCGCGCCCCAGTCGGCTCCAGAGCGGGGGACCCTCCACAGTCCCTGCAGAACCTGGAAACCACAGCGGGGGCCAGCACCCCGTAAGCTCTGCCGGCAGCCACCCAGCTCCGGGCACCAGCTTTGCCGGGTCCCCCACCCTCCCCGGAAGCAGCCAGGCCTCTGCCTCTCTCTCCACCATGCGGGGTGTCCCAGGAAGCAGCTGCGGGGCCCAGGGCTTGAGGGCACCCACACAGTGCCGGGCATGGGGTGTCCTACAGCATGACCATCCCCAGGGGGCAATGTGTGCTTTTGCAGGAGCCGGTGCCTGTCCAGACCGTGTGCCGTGCGGCCGCCGCTCCGAAGGCCCTCGCCGCCCGGTGGAGCGGAGAGCAGCTTGGAGGGCAGGTGCGGGACCTGGCGGCGGCCGCCCCACAGGAGAGGGGGAGGGCCGACCTGGGGCAGTGGGCACCTTGCCAACTGTGACAAGCCGGCGTCCATGCCCCGTTTGTCAGAGCAGGAGCCCATTCCCCGGGGACGCTGGCTCCACGGGGACACGCACCGTCTGCGCTCAGCGGGGAGACGCTGTCGCTCTGCAGTCGCTAATGGAGGCCTGTTTGTACCGGAGGCTGCTGGCAGAGACAGGCTTTTGTAAGACCTGATCTGGGCCGGCAGGCTCTGGAGACGCTGCCGGTGGCTGGCAGGTGTGGGGGCCGAGGGAGCCTGGGACGGACACGTGCGGGTCCAGGTCCGTGGGGCCCAGCTGAGAAAGGACGAGATGCAGGGAGGGGCGGGAAGGGTGCACCGCCCCACAGGGACGCCTGGCTGTGGGCAAGGAGCCCCTCGTCGGTCCAGACCTGTCCACGCACACGGCTCCCTGTGCGCCCACCGCCCAGGACACCAAGGGCTTCGGGGCCAGCGTGTGACAGGCAGGGCCGGCCGGGGTGCGGGCGAGCCTGCAGGGCAGGCCCCAAGGTTGCTCTTCTCGCTCCTGAGCTGGTCCCCTCAAGCTCCGAGCAGCCAGGGCCTCAGACAGGTGCCTCCGTGTATCTTCTGTAAAACGGGAAAATCCCAGATCCGCCTCCAGCCCTGGGAGGAGCTGCGTTGTGACTCCCACTCAAGGACACCACCCTGGCCGGGCTTGGTAGTGACAGGGTCATCCCGGTGTTCCTGTTACTAGTACTTTCCTCTGCAGCCCCGCAGCCTCCCCCGAGGCACCCTTGGTCCCATGCCAGGGGATGGCCCTGTGCCTGAGGGAGCTGAGGACAGCCTGTGACTCTGGACTCCCCATGCTCCAGGGAACTGAGGACACCCTGTGCCCCTGTGTCACACTCTCTGGACAGGGCCCCTGGCAGCCCTCGTAGTGCCTTTATGCAAATTACAAAAGGCGGCATGTCCCCCTGCTTCAGGGCTCCCAGCTGGCAAAGGCTCCCCAGCCTCCCAGAGGCACCCCACCAGGCACGTTGCAACACTCATGGGCCCCAGGCACCCCCCGCTGTGCTGGAGGGTCTGTCCACCTGCCCCTACTTAGGGACAGTTGCCTGGTTTTGGCTCTGGGACCAGTGTGGGGACGCCACAGGCCAGAGAGCCTGGGCCACACTCACTCACGGACAGGTTTGCAGACACCCCAGCCGCTGGGCAGACGGGAGATAAGGCTCATCTCGTCAAGAAATCTGTGCACCTGCACCTCCCTGGGGCCCCTCCCTGAGACAGACAAGCCTGGTGTCAGGCCTCTCCAGGATGGAGCTCCCACCCAGACCCACCTCCCTCCAGAGTCACCCGTCTCCGGGCTGGGCTTTGGGTTCTCCCCTGGAAGTAGCTCAGGGGCAGACAGGCATCGGGGAACCACAGGGGCAGAGAACCGGGGTGCTTGGCAAGCCCAGGCCCTGGCAGTCACGAGGGAGGATCTACTGGGGGGCCCCCACGTTGGGCCAGGAGAAGTTGACCTCCAGAGGTCCCCCCTCCTCAGGGGTCTGACCTTTCCAGGAGGTGGTGTGGCTGAACGGGTCCCTAGATGTCACGGGGCCCAGAGGTTCCTGGGGAAGGAGTCCCCCAACGTCCAGTGCTAGCCTGGGTCGCGTGCTCTCTGGCCCTCAAGTTGCTGATGGCTTTCTGCACCCCTAGTGGTATCCTATGGGCTCCCTCCCGTCCCACCAGCCGTACGAGGGCCCTGGCGGCAAGCTTGGGCTCACCCCAGCCTCCATCTCCTCCCCTGTGGGGTGACGGTCTGGCACCCTAGGACAGAGGGACATCACAGGCCCTCAGGCAGCCCGGGGCCGGCATGAGACCCCTGCCAGGGACACCATGACCATCGTGGAGAAGGCATCCCTTCGCCTCACTTTACAGGGTATGTCACGCTGCAGTTTACGGAGAGGCCCCTTCCCTCCCAGCCGTGGCCCACCCGTGGCCTCGGTGGGGAGCAGGCTGGCCGGTCCAGGGCATCTCCACCCAACAGATGAGTAAACCGAGGCTCGAAGAGATTTCAGGGTGAGGCAGTCTCCGTGAGTCCAGCCCATACCACAGGACCTGGCCTGGCTCGGAGCACCCTGCCCCCCATGCCTGCAGCCCTCTTACTCACACGCACACTCACACTCACACGCACACACACGCATCCCGGCCCCACAGACAAGGAGGAGCGTTTCCTGGCCAGAGCTGTGCTTCTCCTGGCGAGAGTGAACAAAATCTGCGCTCTGGGCTCCCAGAATCCAGCAATAAGGGCCGCACGCCCCGCCCGCTGCCCTGGGGGAGGGGCTCTGTCCCCATCACAGTCCGTCCTCGCCCAGCCTCCCCCATTGCAGGTGCAGGTGCCGGGACGGCGGGACACGGGCGTGAGGCAGCGCCACCTAGTGTGCGTGGAGCAGCCTGCAGGCGGGCAGGGGAGGTGGCCGAGAGCCCCTCGCCCACTCAGCCCTGCAGGAGAGCCCTGAGAAAGGCCAGGAAGCAGGACAGCAGATAGCCCAACGCGCGTTTCTCTCTGGCATGGGAACCTCACAAACAACAGAACAGAACAAGGTTCAAGGTCACTGGGGGCCCAGAGAGGTCAAGGTCACTGGGGGCCCAGAGAGGTCAGGTCACTGGGGACCCAGAGAGGTCTGCTCCCGGGGTGGCCTGAGTGCTTGCGAGGACCAGCTCGGGACTTCCCTCTCTAATTTAAAACTTGCTTTTTGACAAATCCCTGGCCACAGGCCTGAGAGCCAGGCTTGGGTGGTTGAGGGCCACCCAGAGGCCCTGTCCCCACCCTCCATCCCCGCCAAGTCATGGTGCCCTGGCCACCCCACAGGGGGATGGAGAAGGACCCAGTCTCAGGCAAAAGCATCTGGGTCAGTGTCACACAAGGAGCTCGAGCAGCAAACACCATGGCGTCCCCTGAACAAGCCAGCAGCCCTCGGCTGGTGGCAGCAAGTGCTGTGGACAGCCAGGGGCCTCCGCACCAGCAGAAACCCTAGGCTCGCCTTTCCAGGACCTTCCTCACCACCACGACGGGCCCAGAGTGGGGGTCGGTGGTGGGGCACGGTGGGCCCCCCCGCGCTGGCATGCCCCCTCACACAGGTGGGATGCCCACCACCCTCTAGGACCCTCGTTCCTTGTACAAATGTAAGGGTGCCCTTCAGAGACCATTGCCCCCTTCCCAAATTCGCCCTGCCCGGCAGTTAGCGGGGGCCTTAGAGACGGGGGGGTGACAGCAGTGGGCCCGTCAGGAGAGACATGATGGGGACAGGGCGGCTGTCCCCACTGTCAGATGTGAGAGACAAACACTGCCAACACTGCCAGACCGGCAGGCCAGCACCTGAGGAGCGCCGCCCGGATCCCACCTTCCTGTGAGGTCTGGCCCTCTCGTGGGGCTGGCTGAGGAGGGGGGCCCACAGGCAGCGAACACTGCAAGCCGCTCCCCTTCTTTCTGTATCTCGTGTCCTGTCGGAGCCACAGCAGACGGGCAAGCGCATCACTTGCTTGGTTAGGAACAAATGGATGGGGGGCCAGGCCTTCTGCTCTGAACCAGTGTCTCAGCCCTGGTCCTGGGAAAGCGGGGCTTGGCCTGGCTCCTCTGTCCCCTTGCAAGATGTGGAACTCAGGGCCTGCACATGGATGCGTGTGCCCCATGAGTGCATTTCGTGTACGCACGTGTGGGCCCTCAGGTGTAGGTGGGCACTTTGAGTGCATGTGTGCACCTGTCCCCGCATGTACATGGATATGTGTTACGTGTATATCTGTGTGTGTGCGTGCATGGATGTGTGTGCATGGCTGTGTGTGTGCATGTGTGTGTGTGCACATGGATGCGTGTGTGTTGTGCATGTGTGTGTGCTCTTGTGTGTGCACAAGCACACGAATCTCTGACCAGCTCCAACAGGAGGCCTGCCCCCTGCACGGTGAGGGGGCTGGAGGCTGTGAGGACCAGAGTGCCCCCCACCCCCACCCCCTCAACTGCAGCCATGGCCCAGCCCCAATCCTGAGCAGGGCTCACCATGCCCAGAGCCGGCCCCGTGGGCCCCTCGGCCACTGCCCATGACCCCCGCAGCATGGTCAGCGGTGCTATGGAGACGCTGCGGGATCTCTTCTGTGGGTCCTGTTTTCTGCCTCCAATTATGCGCCCCAAGGCAGGGCCCACATCCTGGGAGCACAGGCTGTGCACAGTCGTTGTCAGGGGCAGCCACAGGCTCAGACGGCCCCTGGCCTCGGGCCACACCGAGGCAGACCCGCCACTCGCATCACACCCAGGGCTTGTCAGCATTTCACTACAGTTTGGCTTCTTGTACCCACGGTAGGTTTGGGAGGATTAAAGCTGGAATTCCAGAATACGCGGTGCGTCGGTTGTGTAAATAAAACAGTAGAATGCTGGGGAAAGAACAGAAAAATTGGCGGCACCCAGTGTCTCATTTCTCACCGCCCTCACTGCACGGCCCACTCCAGTCTGGCTCTCGGATTCCAAGGACTCTCTGCTCCCAGCAGCAGCCCCGGCCCTCTGGACCTCCTGGGCCATGCCTCCGAAGTCCCAGGATGACTGCGGTGCCCTTTCAGGGCTGGGGTGACATCCCCAGGTGGGACCCTGCACCTCGCTGCCCCTCCCTCAGGTGGGCCTCCCTGCCACTCCGCGGCTGGAGCATCACGCTGGCCTGAGTCCCCGCGGCCACGTCCTCCGCAGAGGTGCCGAGCCCCGTGGGCTCCAGCAGCTGCTCCGTGGAAGGGGTGTCGGGAGCAGCCAACCGCTCGCAGTCTCATCAGCTCACGGTACGTGGGCAGATGTTCCTCCAGCTGTGGGAATCAGCTGCCCAGAACTACGACACACTGGAGCTGTGCCTCTGCATGGCAGGTCCGGCCAAAGAGGTAGGGAACTGTGTGAGCTCCAGCGGACCCTACCGCCCTCCTGCGCAGCTACATGACCTCGAAGAAGAATTAGTATGGTCTAGGTCGGGGCCATATCTGGGGCTGGGGTCAGGGTTCAGTCTGGGGCTGGGGTCGGGGCTGAGCCTGGGGTTGGGATCAGGGCTCAGTCTTAGGCTGGGGTTGGGGTTCAGTCTGGGGCTGGGATCGGGGCTGAGTCTGGGGTTGGGATCAGGGCTCAGTCTTGGGCTGGGGCCAGGGTTCAGTCTGGGGCTAGGGTCGGGGTTCAGTCTGGGGCTGGATCGGGACTCAGCCTGGGGTCAGGGCTCAGCCTGATGAAGGAACGGGGCTCAGGCTGCAGCGAGGGTAGGAAGCAAGAGCTCTGGCTGGGAGGTAGGATCTCTTCCCGGGAACAGCCAGAGCCTGTGTGAGCCACGTGATCCTCTGCTGTGCTGGGAGCAGCGAGATATTTCCAACAGCTGCCCGATGTGATCCCCCGTAAAGCCATAAAGCAGAGACTGACTTTGAAATGGCCCTTTCTCCGCCTGTATCCTCGGACATAAATTTAAATAAAACGGCAATTTAAATGCCTGCGACACTGAGGAGGCAGCATGGGGCTGTCTCTGCGGGCTGCGTGGGGAGACGGAGTGCGGCCCTAAACCCATCGCCCTGTGCCACGCGGGTGAAGGTCGGCGCTGGGGCAGTGGGGAGGGTGGCCAGCCTTCAGCAGATGGAGTGAACACGGGGACCTGCTCCTTCCCGTCCAGGCCTCCATCCCCAGGAGGGCGGGAGGAGCCGGATGGGTCACCTTCTGGAAGGAGCTGCCACCCCCCTCCCCCACCCTGGGTCTCTCCCCCGGACAACAGGGGAATATACATCTGTTAGTACAGCACCCAGGCGACTCACAAGGACAGAGCGGGTTCGCAACCCCCAGAAAGTGCCCCTAAATCCCCCCGCCGTGTTCCTGCTGTGGTGGGAACCTACGGCAGCTCCAGTGGGGGCTTCACTGACCTGACCTGTGCCAGAGAGGGAACCCCCACCCCAGAGTGTGCGGTGCGACCCCCAGAGTGCTGGCCCCATCCCTGGGCTCCTGATTCAGCAGGTCTGCGGTGGGATCTGAGAGCGGGCATCTCTAATGCTCTCCCAGCCAGAGCTGCTGGGCAGAGACCACACTCGGAGACCCGATACCTGAAAGCTCCCTGGGGCTGTGGGGGTCGAGAGCTAGGGGCAGTTTGGAAGAAGGCAGGGAGGGTCTCGCTGTGGTCTGGACGAGAGATGACCGGACGGGTCTGCGTGCTTGGGAACAGGGGAGAGGGAGGCGCCGCCGTGCCTGGCCCAGCCCGGCCCACATGGAGCCCCTCACAGCCATGGGGCTCACCCCTGTTAACAGCTGTCTGACCTTGGGCTTCTGCCCATGCTCACCCACAGCATTCACCCTGCCCACAACAGCAGCCTGGGTACACAGCTCCACTAACAGGTGGACAAACCAAGCTCAGGAGGGGAGGGACCCAGCATGGCCTCCCGGCCCTCTGCGTGGCTCGCTACCCCTACCTCTCTCTACTCCTTCTCCCCGCAAACTCCCTATAGACCGTCAGGTCCCAAGTCCCAGTATCTGAGAGCAGGTGCCAAATCCAGGTGCCCTGCATCCCAGCCGGAGGCCAGTGCGGACCCAGGCCCTTCCCTCCCCTGCCTGCAGCCCCTGTCCTCTGGACAGCCAGGCCTCCCTGTCCTGGTCTCCACTGCCGAGGAGGGAGGCTGTCGAGGTACCACCAGGAACACCGGTGGCTTTAATGGGTGGCCTCTGCCAAGATTCGCAGCCTGGCGCTGGAGGTCAGTAGCAAGTGGGCAGCAGTGAGGAACGGAACTGGGGGCAGAGATGGGCTCCCGGGGTCCGGGGGGCCCCGGCCCATCTAGCGGTGGAAGGTGATGTGGGGGGAGGGCCCCGTGACATCGCTGAGAGGTGAAGGCAGGAGCCGGCGTCAGGCCGGCATCAGGACAGGCTCGGAGCAATGGCTCAGGGCTCCCCGGGGAAGCAGTGCGCAGACATGCGTGTGAGCACACGGGTGCACGAGGAAAGGGCTCCGCGCGTGACAGGGGTTTGCTGGTCACTGAGAAAAGCAGCAGCCGGGGCAAGCACTCAGGCTGCAGTCAGAGGCAGGGGTCGGCGACCAGCTCTGGGCCAGAAGCAGGAGCTCCGTCCGGATCAGGGAGCCGTGATGAGTGGAGGGGTCCTATTAGTCTGGGATCAGGATCAAGGTCATTCCCTAGGCCGGATACGAAGAGTCCTCCGTTGCTGGGGCCCAAAGGGGAGCTGGGTCACGGTGGGGCAGACAGTGTTCACGGGCAGCACGGGAGAACACGCCTCCTGGGGCTCTGTCAGAGTCCCCTGCTGCCCTTCAGCCAAGGCCACTCACTACCCCCACAACCAGGGTCAGTCCGGTGCCCTCTCAGACGGGCTCAGCCATGGGTCAGACGTCTCTGCCTCAGTGTCCCGCATCCACTAGCCCCTCTCCACCACGCCCCACTATCCCACATTATCCCCCACCAGCCCCCTGTATCGCCTACCGACACCACTATCCCACATCCCCACTATCCTCCACTGATCCCCACTACCCTCCACCAGCCCCCACTACCCTCCACCGTCCCTGAGGCTCTAGATCCCTTCTCTGTCTCTACCTGCCTGACCTGCTTCCTTCTTTCCACGCTTCTGCCAACACGAATGAGGGACGCCCCCCAACCCAGCAAAACACCCCCCCCCCCAGGGCCGACAGAGAGCAGGGGCCTTGGCTGGTGACTCGGTCACAGCCCCGGGTGGAAGAGGGCAGTGTTGGGAGCAACCTTGCAGAAGATGCAAACATCGGGCCTCCTCTCCCAGAATCCCCTGGGCCTCCTCGGAAAAGAGGCAGGTTCTGGGGTTGGACCCGAGCCAGAGCCTGTGAGGTCAGGAGATCAAGGCCCAAGTCCAGGGACGCAGGACCCAGCCCCAAGGAGCCGCCCCGGCCAGTGCCAGAAGGATCCCGCGAGTCCACAGATACCAAGAGTGGTACATTCCAACCCAACAAAATAAATGTCCACGGTCCGTGCTGGGCTTAGGGACCATCTCCAACGGTGGGGGGGGGACGGCTCTTTCCCAGAGAAGAGTGTAATGATGAATGGGGAGGGGGCGCGGGAGCAGAACACCATCCAAGCGACTCGTAAGACCCGCGACCAGCAAGACTCAAATCACAACTACAAATAATAGTGCATTTGCATAGCCCCGAGCATCTCCCTCAAGCCGTTTGCTAATTACAACCAGAAAAATAGGAGTGTTTTCCAAGAGAGAATATTTTCAAATAGCTTTTCAAGGGAAAAAATTGCAGGAGAGAAGCCCCGTACAGAGCAGCTCAGTGAAGGGGTCAAGGTCAATAGCACGTGGCCCTGTGGCCATCGCGTCCCCCAGGGACAGTGCGCTGAGAAAGACGCTTCCCCGTCCTCCTGCCGGAATGCCCAGTGTGGATCTCGTCGTGAGGAAGTCCTTGGCAAACCAAGTGTGCGGGACATTCTATAAAACAACAGACTGGCACCGTCCCAAGGCAGCGACAAAGAAGGGATGAGGGGCCCGAGAGACTCAGGTGAGACTCGGTGTGTGAAGCAGCGGCTGCCCTGGGGTCAGGAGGCCCACCTTGCCCAGGAGGGCAGGTCACACGCTGCAGAATATGCCAGCCCGTGCGTAAAAATCCTTTCTGGAACAAAAAAAATTATCCACCCAAACGACTCTGCTATCTCCCGTCTCCCCTGCTACTTAACCCCATCTCAAATTTTCCACGTAGAGATTTCTTCCTAAGCCTTCCCCTTGGGTCAAGGGACATCAAAGGACAGAGGCAGAGAAGAGAGAGCTGAGCCACACTGGGGCCTCCCCTCCCCATGTTTAGTCCAGAGGGGTCCTCTGGGCTGAGATACACCAGAGCCACGAGCCTCCAGTCCCAGTCCACTCCCCAGCTGCTCCCTGGCCCAGCCCTCCACGAAAGGGACCCCCTCACGAGCACCCACAGGCCCAAGCCATTTCTGTCCGCGCCAGGCAGCAGCAGGAGGGACGCGTGCGGCCGAGTGACTTCACACTGCGAAACAGATTAATAAACCATTATGATAAGCAAGCTGATTATTAGCACGAGAACGAGGCTCAGGAGCTAATTGAAGCCATCCAGCAAAATGCCGCCGCCTTCTTCTCGGGGTATGAAATATTAATCGCACCCAGGCCCCGACTGGGAAGTGGAAGTTTGTTTCTACCTTTGTTCACACGGCCGAGTGTCCAGCGCAGCTCCTTTCCCTGCGACAGGGTGAGAGCCCCCTGCTCCTTGGGGCCGCGGCCCTCTCTGGGGCGGGGTGGAGGGGCGGGGTGTTTGCTTCCACGGTGGCCCTTTCCCTGGTCCACTTCAAGAGAAGAGAGAGATCCCTATAAGCGTAGGGGAGCGCAGCCCCCATCCTTCAGGGCTCCCCACTCCTGGGAGGCGGGGCTCAGGACTGCCTTCTCTGCGACAGTCCAGCTGGACCCCTGGAGGAGGTCACACGGGGACTTGGAAGCAGGCTGGAGGCAAACAGAGCCTGGAACCTCCCAGACCCCAAGAGTAGCCCTCAGCCACCTGGCTCCTCTCTCCCTTTTATTCAGCTGGCAGCCCACATGCCCTCCTCCAGCCAGCTCCAGGATGGGATGGTGACAGGTGCTAATGTGCCGTCTCCACTGAGCCCCACGCTCAGCGGCCAGGATCCTGTATTTCTGGGGCAAGGATGAGTGCAGGTAGGACAGCTCCAGGTGAGGTCAGAGTTCTGGGGTAGATACACCATTTCTTGGGCCTCGATCCCTGCCCATGAGCTGGGTGGCCTGAGGGCGCCAGGGGGATGGGGGGAGGGAGGGTCACATGGAAGACCGGTGCAGAGCTGACCACCGAGCTCTGTGTTCCTCAGCAGAGCCTCGTGCACTGTCACACCCAGGAGCTGCAAACGTCCATGCAGAGAGGAGACCGGACAGTGGAGCAGGTCCAGACAGACCCAGGGGTCCGGCCAAGGGCAATGCTAACTCGGGGTGCAGGCCAGTTTCCAGGGGGATGGGGGTGGGCATCGGTCCCAGTGGAGTGTGGCGGTCACTACAGGGCCTCCGAGGAGCAGTTCCAGTTCCCCTAAACCTGCTGGGCACTGGTTGGCCTCCAAGCAGGGGCGGTCTCGGAGTCCCTCCTACAAACACGAAGGGCCTCCTCCCACGTCGCCATAGCAACCACTTCTTACAAAATATCCCACCTTCTATTGCATTAGGTGTTAGGAGATTGATGTTAATTTTTTCCAACAGTAACCAACAGAAAGCCTGCTCTATCCCACCGCATTTTTGTAAATTCAGGCAAATTAAAATTTCTCTGGCTCGAAGATTTTTTAAAGACTGCTGACAGCATGGAGATCATGATCGCTTCCTGGGGCTCCACGTGACCCTAGCTGTGACCCTGCCTGGATCCGACCTCCCGCTGAGATCCCCTCCCACCAGAAACCCCAATCAGGACCGAGGTCCACTGGCAACCCTGAGACGCGGACACCCCATCTGCTGCTGGGCACTGGAGCAGACACGGCCTTTGGGGAGCCCCATGAAGCCTGAAAAATGTGCATGCCGCCTTCCAGGGTTCCTGCAGGCAGTGGCAGGGGACGGAGTTCTGGTCCCCGCCACGGCACAGATGAGCTCGAGAACAGCGCGCCAGGTGGGAGAAGCCCGACACACGGGACCGCGTGTTGCAGGATCCCACTTAGGAGAATGTCGGGAACAGGCAGAGCCACAGAGACGGGCAGCACGGTGGTGGTGGGCAGGGGCTGCAGGCACCGGGGGTTCGAGTCAGTGCCAGTGGGGATGGGCGTCTCCTTTTGGGGGCGAAGAGAGTGTCCTCACATCGGTTGTGACGGCGGTCACACAACGCCACGAGCACACTAACCATCACTGGGCTGTGTGTGCACGTGAATCCCGTCTCAGTAAAACGTGCTGTACAACAGTCGCCACACGGTACAACACCTTACTCCAGAAATACGTGCACCCACACACACACACACACACCTCTGACCTAGCAATTCCACTCCTATAGCAATGTTTCACAGGAAATCATTAAGGTCGTACCCACAGATGTTAATGCTTTAAAAACCACGTCCAGCGTCGAAGAGCGAGGCTCGAACACGTTGAGGCACGCGCTGGCGGGAGCCCTGTGCGCGGCAGAGACGCACTTAGGGAGCGGGTGTGCGTTCCTGGTAAATTCCTGCTACGTGAAATTAATGGGTCAGGAACACCCGGGGGGGGGGGTGGCTATAAATTCACGTGTCTTACCCACATGGAAGATGTGTCTCCAAACCGCAGAAGGGGGCCCCCTCCACATGAGGGCTTGGGGAGGGCTCTCTCCTCCTCGTTTTCTTTTTTTTTTTTTTTTTTAAGATTTTATTTGTTTATCTGACAGAGAGAAATCACAAGTAGGCAGAGAGGCAGGCAGAGAGAGAGGGGGAAGCAGGCTCCCTGCTGAGCAAAGAGCCCGACGTGGGGCTCGATCCCAGGACCCTGAGACCATGACCTGAGCCAAAGGCAGCAGCTTAACCCACTGAGCCACCCAGGCGCCCCATCTCCTCCTCGTTTTCAATTCTCAGGATTCTCTGGTTTTTTATCAAGACCTGTGTCACTGGCACAACAAACCGGAGCGAGTTGAGCTTCACAGGGGGCGGGAGGGGAAGACAGGCAGGAGCTCGAGCGCAGAGAAGCGTGGCTTTGCCTTGAGCCGACAGAGTGAGCTCTGGGTGAGAGCCACGCAGAAGACACTTGGCGCAGGGGACCCGGGAGAGGCCTGCCTCTCGGGGCCTCCATCACGGACAAAATGCAAGTGATCGATCCCTCTTGGAATCCCAGGTCCAGGGCTGAGCCCCAACGGGCCCGCGGAGGACGCTGATGGAAGGGGCCAGCTGTGGGCAAGGGAAGCCGGCTGTGCACCCCCGGCCTCCTGAGCACGCAGGCCTGGATGACAGCTCTGGGCCCCGGGCCAGCAGGTCCTCTCCGGGCCCGCGCCCTCTGCCTGAGCATTATTTCCTGCTAATCAGCGTCACAGGGCCCCAGGAGATGCCAGCCTGGAGCCCCACCAGCTGCTCTGAGGAGCCGCTCCCCTGTTCCGGGGCACGCTTGGCTGGTTTTGGGAAGACAGGGCATAAGTAGAGCTGACAGCCCCATCTGCTTCCTCCCAAGGAGCGTGAAGCACAGGGAGCAGGCACGGCGCCTGTTCAATGCCCGAGGCCCAGCCTGAGGTGGGCCACAGTCCTTGCCAGCCCCAGCCCCGGGCCAGCCTCCCGTCCGTGGCCCTGCCAAGGCGACCACAGGAGGCAGATCAGGACCCGCCGCCCAGTCAGCAGCCCGGGGTCGGGCAGGGGCAGGAGGCCGGGAGGTTCCATCCTGCCGGTAGCAAGGGCCATTACGGAGGGATGGGGATGGCAGCCAGCCGAGCGGCACCGATGACATTAACTGGGTGCTTACTGATCGCTCTAACAGACTGTTGCCTTTGCCCCCACACCAGTCCAGCACCCCTCTTTTACAGACCAGGGAAGGGGGTCATGCACAGAGCCGAGCCCCACACTCCTGCCCGCCTGCATCCCAGGCCCATGGCAAAGGGTCTTGGGTGCCCGAGTGTGGGACTCCCACTGTGTGGCCCCCAGCTTCCAGACCCCTACCGACCTCCCTGGGGAGGCAGGGGTAGAGGCTCCAACTGAAAAATCTGATGGAGCAGGGAGGCGGGGTCCCAGAGACATAGCCCAGGGCAGCCGGGGCATCCAGAGGCTCCTGTGTGACAGGTAGGGGCCTGGAGGCTGGCTGGGGGGCCCAAACTGGCCTGTACCCTCTGGGGATGAGAGGACAGGTGGAGCCTGCCCATCGGTGGAGGGCCTGTCCCTGCTTGATTTCCCAAGAAGCAGACTCCTCAAAGAGCAGGTCTTAGAGGCTCGCCAGCAAGGAGCTACAGGAGGTAGCGTGGGCAGAGGGCCAAGCTGGCCGGCAGCTGCCAGGCCCCAGAATAATACATGGGGACAGGGCAGTTTAGGCCCCTCAGACTTGGCCTAAATTGAGGCAAGGCGGACAGGCCTCTGCACCCCTGCTTCAGCTCATCACTGGCATGGGCTGCCATCCCCCCGACCCAAGGGGGCAGCGACCATGGACCAGGAGTGTGCCTGTGGCCAAGGCTGGAGGACAGCCGCCGTGAGCAGGTGTTGCCAGCTGCTGGGGGTGGGTGCTGGGGCTCCGGCAGGGAATCTGGGTGGACACCACAGCATCTGCTACAGGGCCTGGAAGGACCCTCAACCTGCCCAGAGACAGCCAGGGTCCGGGTGAGGCCCTCCCGCCAGCGTGCCTGGCTTGGACCGCCCCCAAGGCCGCCTGTGAGCAGTGGGTCCTGCTCGTTTCAGCGGGCTGACGCGGCGACAGCAGAGGGACCCGACACCCTTCCTCGCGCACCACGAGCAGGGACTCGCCGCCCCAGGCCCAGCGCTCCTAGCCCCTCCCCCTCACAGCCAGGGCGGCCACAGACCCTGAGACGGCCCCTTACCGTCCAAGAACGCCACATTTGTTCTTGATGAAGACGTTACAACTCATCGTGGAAGACCCAAACTTCTGTCGAGTGGATGCGGAGTCTCCCCAAACCGCCCCCCCACCCCCACCCAGAAAGAACCTCCAGAGACTTGGGCGCCACCCCCCATCTCCCCCCGACGCCCGCCTGCGGTTTGCAGATACGGAGAGTGTTGGGGGGGGGCAGGAGGGGGGTGCCCGCTGCCTGCTTGCTTCGCTCAGCGTGACGTCCGTACACGTGGACAGACGGACACCGGCCTCTCAAGTTCAAATGTCCACTGCCATGACCTGCCCAGGCGCATTGGGTCAGCCCGCCCCCTGTGCTGGAGGCCCCCCCCCCCCCGTGCTGGAGCCCCGCCCCCTGTGATGAAGCCCCGCCCCTTGCTGGAGGCCCCGCCCCCTTGCTGGAGGCCCCAGAGAGGTGGGTGCGGGCAGAGCAGAACCCGCCGGGCCTTGGCTTCCTCGTCTGGGGAGTGGAGCTGTCGAGGCGTGTGACGGGCGACCTCGCCGCCAGGACCGCGTCCTGAGCACCCGAGGTCGGGGGTGGGGGCTGGGGATTGGGGCCAGGCACCCGGAGACAGGTGGCAGTGGTAACTTCTGGCCTCGATCGATTGCTGTTTCTCTGCCCCAAATTACCTTCTCCTCCCCGGCAACCATCAGAGGCACCCGCCGACGATCAGCTACCACACCACAGAAATGCTGTCGGAATTTCCGACTCAGGGTGGCTCTCTGGGCCCACTGCTTCTCAGCCGTCTCCAACAGCCACGGGGCAGGGGGGTGGTGGTAGTCAGCAGCGAGCTAACCCACTCACCGGGCAGCTCGCTCCGGCTGCCATGGTGTGCGAGGCTGTAGAATCCCCAGAGCAGCCCTGCTGGGGCCCCACAGCGTGACCGGTAGGGCCAGACCTGGCACTGACCTTGCATGTGACCTTGTGACCAGAGGTGCGGGCTTCCCTGGGTGCACGAATGCCAGTGAGTGGAGTTTGAAGGCCTCTCGTCGGTGTGTCCCTGGGGATCCCACGGGGGCCAGTCTTTGGGTCCGTACACCAGCTCCTGTGGTCCTTGGGGGACCCAAGGTCAAGTCTGCGAGCACCCTGGCAGCTGCAAGGCACTGTTCGCTCCCTGAAGCCCCCAAGATCGGATCCTGGCCAGGATCCCATGAGGGATCGACAGCCACAGTACTCGGGAAGGGGCTTCCTTGTCTGGGGTCTCAAAGCCGGGGAACAAACAGGACTCCCCAGGCCCTAGCCCGGGCATGGTGGGGTCGAGGGTAGAACACGGGCCCAGGGGCCACACAAACGTGGAGCAGATGCTGATCCCCAGCAGTCACTAGCTGGGCGACCTTGGGCGACCCTGAACAAGGAGGCCAGGTGTCCAGAGTCCTTGGCAAGGCGAGTGTCCATGTACGGAAGCACCACGCACATGCCGGGTTCTGAAAGGGGCTCCCCGGGGCTGCACAGACACCATGGCTTGCTCCAGCAAGCATGTCCCCTCGGTGGCTTCCTGCAGCTCACGTCGGGGCCTCGGTTTGCAAACAGGGCCTAGATGGACAGGTCAGGCCACGGCCCAGCCAGGGGGCCCACAGCCACTGCCCCGAGGTTCGTGGCTCAAGTGGCCTCGAAGTGCCCAGCTGCACCCATAGGCCACGCAGAGAGATGGTGGAGCACCACGTGGGTTTCAGCCGTAGCCGATCTCTCTCCCCGGTGGCTGCGCGTCCCTGGGGGCAGAGAAGCCCTCCCTGGCTGTTGGTGCAACAGCCCTTGCCCAAATGTGATTTAAAAAAGGGACGTGATAAAGACCTTCTAGCCGCTAAGGGACTGCTGTGGGCTCTGCCTGCTGATTGGAACTGCTCCCCGACGACGCACGGGGTCAGGGTGCCTTCCACCCGGCCCCACCCCACAGCCCTGAGCATCCCCAGCAGAACTTTGGAGGCGGCGAGACAACTCCCCCCAAGACCCCCCAAGTGGACAAAATGGGGCACTGGGGGTTCTGGGGTGAATGAGGCACCCTATTGGTCCTATGTCAGACTCGGCCAAAACTCCGGCTATGCCAGGACGCAGCGCAGAGTGGAAGGACAGCCGCGAGCACCAAGCCTTTACCCCGAGCCTCAATGTTCTCATCTGTAAAATGGGGAAGACATCACCTGCCCTCATGGGAACAGCAAGAATGTCACCCAGAGTGCCCAGTGTGGTTCCATTCTGCCCCAGTCACTGTTGGCTTTTACGAGAAAGGAAAGGGAGAGGGAGGGACGTGAGTCTGGGACCATCCGGTCCTGGGTCCCGGGAACATGGGGGTGGGGGGAGGGGCAGTTAGAATTGGGGAACCTACAGCAACTGATGGCCGGGATGGTGAGGAGGCCCCCCGGGACCCCAGCTGCCTGACCTGCCCGCCTCTGCCCACTTGCTTCCAGAGCAGGAGGTCCCGGGGGCTAATGACCACACTAGGTACTGCTGGACAGATTAACAGTGGGCTACATTAGACTGTGTTTTCAACCTTGAAAAATGCATTAAAATAAAAACAAACGGATGTTGGAACTAAAGTCTGAAGGATCCATGCAGAGCCTCAGCCTGGGGCTCAGGGGGGCTGGGGCCCCATCCAGCTCTCCAGGGTCCCCAGCACCCGACCCCGTTCAGGTACCCAGAGCACAGCGGGCAAGCGGTCCGGGAGAGCAGGGCCCCAGGCAGCTGCTTGTAAACAGTCCTTGGGACCTCATTCTCCTCCTTCCGGCCCCCAGAGCACAAACACCTGCGTCTGCACCCCAGAGCGACGGGGCTTCTGATGCCTCCTGCCCGTGTTCAGCTCTAGTGACCCTGAGCCCCTCGGCGCTCCCCCTGCCCACAGGCTCCTTAGCTTGGTGTCCCAGCCCCCAGGCACCCTGCGGGCCCTCTGGCCTTTCCTTTCCCTTCTGCCTTGTGACTGAAAATCCCCACCTGCTTCCTGATAGCACCCAGTCCAGGACAAATCCCACTTCCTTGAAACCCCCGCAAATCACCCAACACAAGGCTGAGACCCGCCGGGCGCATCTAACATCCTGTGTGGAGACACCCCGCGTCCCAGAGAGTGCATTCTCCAGAGCTGTCCCCAGCGATCAGCCCGACTTGTTCAAGCCCAACGAGCCCCTAGTGGCTGTTGGCATCGGACACAACATCTGCATATCGTGCACGACTTCCCACGTGCTCCTGCCGGAGCCTCTCCCAGGCGGGCACAGAAACATCCCCGCACCCCCTCCTCTCACTGATACTTAGACTTAATTCTCATCCGGCCCATAAATCTCCCTTGGACAGCCCCTCCTCCAGGAAGCCTTCCTGACCCTCCAGACAGGCTTCGCCGACTGTGTGTGCACCCCACACCCTTGAGCCCCTCTGGCGGGCAGTCCACCAGCCAGCACCATCAGCATAAGGGTCTGCACGGCCCACAGGCACCTGCTCTGAAGGGATCAAGACCGGAGAAATCTCTGCGTGAAGGCACTGACTTCCGCGTGTTCCCCACCCCTAACCTCTTTGTGGGCGCAAGCACTGAGCTGGGGGTCGCTGACCAGGCTTTCTCTCATCTTGAGGGGCAGAGACCAGGTACCAGGGTGCAGGTGTGCCTCCCAGGGAAGGCCCCTGGCCCACGCCTCTTTCATAAAAGTTAATTTTTCATAAAAGTTAACTCAAAGCGGAGTGCAAAATGAACGTAAGGTCTGAAGCCTCCAGATCAGAGAGAAAAAGCCCAGGAGAGCCTGGGCGTGTCGGTGACGTCTTGCCCACAGGGACGGGGTGCCGTCCCTGGATGAAACGGCCCATTAGCGGGACCTCGTTAAAATGAAAGCCTTCTGCTCTTCAAAAGACAATGTTAGCGCAGTGAGAAACCACGGCACAGACTGGGGAGAAAATATCCGCAAAGCATCTGATAAAGGGCTCCTAAAACGCAACAATGAGGAAAAACAAAAAACCCAATTTAAAAAATGGGCAAAATATCTGGACAGCTCACCGAAGACGACGTACGGGTGGTGGAAAGATGCTCCATGTGCCCTGACCGCAGGGAAATGCTGATCAAAATGACATCGAGACCCCGCATGTACCTCTGGGACCGGCCGGCGTCCTGGGACAGGCAGCGTGGGGCGCGCAGTCAGTGCCGGGAGACCGTGGAACAGGGCCGGTGCTCGGCAACACAGGTTAGCCATTTCTTACGAAACTGGACCCGTTCTTTCCATATCATCCAGTAACCGCACCCCTCAGCCTTCACCCCAATTCGTGGAAAATCTACATCCACTGAAAACCCCGTCCGTGGATGTTTATGGCAGTCTTGCTTAGAATTGCCCAAATTCGGGAGTAGCCAGGATGTCCCTCCGAAGGAACATGCATGAATCAAGTGTGGTCCGTCCCGACAGAGGAATGGTGATAAGCGCTAAAAGGAAGCGAGGGGTCAGGCCACAAATGGAAGACCCTCACATGCGTGTCGGGGGGGCCCCAGCACGGGAAGGCCGAGTGCTGTGTGTTCGGGGCTCTACGGGTTTCTAGAAAAGCCAAAGTTTTGGAGACGGTGAGAGGCTCAGGGGTTGCCAGGGGTGGTGGATGGAGCACGGAGACCATTCAGGACAGGGACCCCATCTGTGCGACGGTGGCGTGGTGGGGGCGTGTCATGGTACTACCGTCTAATACGATCTTCTGTAAATGTGTCTTCATGTTGCTGTGAACCCAAGAGTGCTTAGCAAGAAATCTATTCAATTAAATTCTAAGAGAGAAGCCAAAGGCGAGAAGCCAGGGGGTGGCAGTTCCAGCCGCAGGTGGGTGACCGGCCGTCTGCACAGGACCTGTGCCACCCAGCATGGCCTGGGATGTCTTCAGTCACGTGGCCTCCCGTGAGGGGCGTGGGAGGGCTGGGGGCTGCAGAGCCACCACGCAGTTCTCCGAGGACGTCACTCACCTCCCTGAGTCAGCGCCCAGGCCGGCGTCCGCTCGTTCACTGGAGTGCGACGGCTTGTCCTTCCTCCTCGTGGGCACTGACTCATAGACTCGCTCCGTCCGTCAGCCCTTTTGTATCTGAGGAGAAAGCAAATACTGGCTTGAGCCGGCCCCAGACACAATGTCTGTGAACCCTAATTACGGCTGTCAGGGTTAATGAGGTTTCTCAGATTCTCATTACCAGGGAAATATTTCAGAAAAGCTGTCCGCGGTACAGTGAGGGTGAGGGGGGCCTACCACATGCCAGGAAGGAGCTCCTCGCCCAAATGAGCCATCCAGAGGAGGTCAGGTCCGCAAACAGCCCCCCAGAGGGGACACAGGTCCCCAGCAGAGTGCGTCCAGGAGCTGGCCCACCAGCTGGAGCAGGGGCGTCCTGGCAGGAGCGAGGGCCCCAGGCCTGATCGGCTGGCGTCATCCCAACCCATAACCCTCGTTTCTTGGTGGCTACTACCTACAGAGGACTAAAAGACATCCAGTGGCTCATCTGTGCTTTTTAATTAACTAATTCATATCTCTGCACTCACTCATGGCCATGGGCTCATTTTTCAAGTGTTTAATGAACGTCTGCTCTGCGCCAAGCACCTTCATAATGTGCCTACACACTTATTTATGAATCAACGCAACCACAGCCTTGGGGCATTCACAGGGGCTTGGGGCTTGCCGGGACGCTCCTCCGGGCTCTGGGAGTCCAGCTCCGGGAGCGGGGAGGCCGGCCCGCCCTCCGTCGGACGGAAAGGAGCCGCCACACGAGTAAAGTTCAGCACCAAGGACAGCGAGCCCTCCGCGGCCCTTCCCCCGGCTGGGGACTCGCTGGGAGGGAGGGGCCTTTTGGCCTCTGGAGCCCGGATGTGCCATCTGCGGGCTGGGGGGCCCCATGTGTCCATGGGACTTGCTGGCTTGGCCTCCCCACACCCCATGACGTGCACAGCGCCGCAGGAGCCGCGAGGGCTCGCTTTACAATGAAATATTCATCACTGCCAGCCAAGCCTGGCCCTGAAACAGTTTGGAGAAGAAAAAAAGAGTCATCAGGCATTTAATAGTAGTGTTAACAATGCTTTATTTGGAAATGAATTCATTCTGACAGCGTCCCAGCCAGCAAGTCAGGGCCCGGCCAACCTGTCCTGCCAGCTCCAGGATGATGTCTCGTTTCTGTGACATCGAGGAGACGGGCACGCCAGCGGGAGACACACCTGGGCCAGGCACAGATCGGGCTCGATCGAGGTTACAGCCAATGGTCCTCCACTTAAGGGGAGCCCATGAAATTTTAACAACATCCTGAGGTTTGCCAAAAGCATCCTTTTACATGGAGAGCGAGAAGTGCCCTGCGTGGAGACGGGGCATCTCCAGTCCAGCTGAGCTGTGGAGGCTGAGGTGAGCTACTCGTCTCCCAAACCAGCTGCCCCGGGGTGCGGGGAACAACCTGCACCAACCGCCTCCGTCTCCCCCAACAGCTGCGTGGGTGCCCCCGGGTCACTGCCCCCGAGGCACGTGTGCCCAAACTCAGGATCCTGCGCAACCCCAGCTGAGTCCCTGATTCAAGTTCTGTTCCCTTGGAAGCCCCTCCCCAAGGCAAAGGCACCCTCATCCCAAGAACCAAAGCCCCTCTGGAGAGGGCCCTCCCAGGCCCACGTGCCCTTTGGAAGTGCTTTTGGGGAGTCATTGGCAAGCAGCGAGAACATAGAAACACCACGCATTAGGGGTTTGCCATCCGCCTGTCTGGGCAAACAGAGTTCACATTTGCTTTCCCCACAGATGGTGCAAATTAGCAACCAGACAAGATCTGGGGGAACTTTCAGACGCTGGAGCACGTCCTGGGCCGCCACCGGCATCTCCACACACGTGGGGGGTACTAATTACGAGTCTTTCTTTCCCTGCCGGCAGTGGAGGTCTGCAAAGGGCAGCCAGGGCCCCATGTGTGGCCTCTCACGGGGGCTCCGAGGGGCCCCAGAGTGGTCCTGGGAGGGCAACACTCAGAGCAGACCACATGTCCAAGGGGGTGGCTCCCCCTGTCAGACGGTGAAGACACATAGAGACCGCCAGGCCCCGCTACCCCAGGGGCACCTTTGTAATGTGTGCAGAGAAAGGGGATGCAGGCCAGGAATCAGAACCTCCAGGCAGGAACTGGACTCCCTTCTCTTCTCGGCCAAATACCACCCCATCTGGGAGACTGGGAGGACAAGACAAAGGGGACCTTCTCCTTTGTAAATTGTGGTTTCCTGGGGTCAAGACAGAGGGTGCGGGAGAGGAGCATGGCGTCCCTGGAAGGTGTCCTTCAGGCCACACAGCGAGGTTGGAGAGTGGGAGTCATGGAAGTTTAAGGAGCAGGAGCCTATGAGGGGGAAGAGGGCAGAGGGGCAGGAGGGATGGAGGACAGGGATGGAGACATGGGTGGGCCCTGGGAAAAGTGAGCCCTCAGGTGGGCGGGGACGTGGGTCAGAGCTACATTGGGGGGCCCAGAGCAAAGTGGAAATGCAGGGTTCTGGCTGAACAAAGTGGGAGAATGGACTGGTAATGGGCCTGAAGTTCAGAGTTTTCTCCTTTCTTCCACTTGATGTGTTTTATTCACTATTTACTGTCATTTCAAGAAAAATCCTAAATGTAAAGTATTAGCATGAGTTCTACCATTCCTTATCTCTTACCTGATTGTGCATCAGAGCATCTAACTCCCGTGTAAAATCACAGAAATTACACAATTTGTTTTTCTCAGCTTGGGCAGGAGATACCCCAAGGTGCACTCCCTCTGACACTGGGTGAGTGTAGGCAAGACTGGAGGGGCGTCCCAGCTGTGGGGTTCCCCTCCTGCCACTGCCACGGCGGGAGGGACCAGGACCACAGCCGAAGAGGGGCGGCCTCTCCCCTTCCCCGGGGCCCCAGCCCAGTGCCCCAGCCCCAACCCAGCGGCACTCCGGGTTGCCCACCCAGCTGGTCTGGGTTGGTGCTGTGGCTCGGAGCACGCCCACCTGAGACACACTGGGCACACATCTACCTCAGGGCTCCAGGGCCCAGGGCCTGCCAGGGCAGAGGGCAGTGGTGGTCCCTGGGGCCAGGATGGGTAGGCGAAAGTGAGACCGGGGTCTGTGATGGGGAGCCTCAGTGGGGCGCGTAAGAGAGATGCTTAGTCCTGTCAGTCTCTAGTACACTGGATCTTGGGAGGAGGGAGGAGGAGGGAGAGAGGGAAGAAGGGAGGTAGGGAAGGAGGGGGAGGAGGAGGGAGGAAGGAAGGAGGAGGAAGGGAAAAGGAAAGAAGAAGTGGAAGAGAGAGGAAGGGACAGAGGAGAGGAAAGAGGGAGAAGGTGGAGAGGGAATAGGGAGGGAGTGAGGAAGAGAGAGAGAGAGAAATGGTGGCAGAGAGGGGGAGGGAGGGGAAAGGAAAGGAGGAGAGGGGAAGAAAGTTGGGGCGGTAGATGGGGGAGGGGAGGAGGAAAGGGAGGGGTAGCAGGGAAGAAGAATGAAGAGAGCAAAGAGGGGTGAACATCTACCTGCTGAGGCCTTCCCAGCCATCCTGCCAGAGCTGCTCCAGACAGGAGGGCTGGGGGAGCAGGGCCTGGGAGGCCACATGGGCTCTGGCAGGTGCTTCCAGCTCTGGCTCGCACCACGACCCAGGGAGGGACACGTGCACATCTGGACTCCTCTGGGCACAGGGTTGCCCCTCCCCTGCCATCCTGCCCCAGTGCCATGGCCTGGACACTCACTTAGGCTCTCCTGGGGATGTCCTGCCTCAGGGTGACGGTGGTGCTCTGTTTGACTCTGGCAGCAGGTGTAACTGAGCCCGGAGGGTGAGGGGGTCTGGCTCTGGGCTCCTCCCCGTTGCTGGGAAACCCTCAGCCTGTAGACGCTCCCCACCACAGCCCCATCCCAAGTAGCAGACACAGACCCTCTTGTGCCTCCCACGGGGGAGGCCAGGGCTGTGGACGCCCTATGTCCTCCAGACCCAGGCCCTGCGCGCCCCCACCCCTCCCTCTCCCGAGACCCGACTCTGTCTCTACCTCTCCACACCTTCCATTGCCGTGTGGAATATTCCTTCGTGTCTCTCCGGCTAGCAACTCCAGATGCCCCGTGAGCAGGAGCACGGCTTTCCCACCCTGGTCTCCCGGCATCCTGCAGGGGCCGGCCTCCAGACAGGTACCCGCTCGTGGCCGGAGGGGGCAGTACCGGGGTGGGGGGGACCTGAACGGGGCAGCTCCTGATGAAACCCACCCTGTTGGGCAGCATCGCCAGCGAGCCAGGCAGGCGTCCACGCTGGGACCACTGCATCTCTGCTGGGGGAGGGGGCGGTCAGCAAGGAGAGCGCGCCCTCTCCCCATCTGACCGCAGAACCCCTTCCCTGGGAGCAGTCGGACCCCTGCGTCCCCATTTCTCTCATTTCAATAATTCTTTCAGCCCATGTTGAGTAAATAAAATTATTCTTCCAAAAAAAAAAAAAAATCACGAGCCGGGCCCGGCAGTAATTCACATGCAATCTGTGGTTACTGCACATAACACGGGGCATCACGGGGCCCGTGTGCTAATCACTCCTCAGCTCCTGGCACGTAATTAAACCTCTTCCTGCTCATCCACCTCCAGGAGCCTCCGCGAAGACACAAGCCAGCAGGAAAGCCACGGTCATCCGTCATCTTCCGCGATTTTCGGAGGATGCGGTTCCACTGTATCTTTGCATTTCCTTCCCAGCGCCCCCATCCCCCACCCCACAGTCCCATCCCCCTGTGACTGTCACTCCTGACAGCCGCCACCAGTGTCTTAAGGGCAGAGGCAGAGGGAGATGTGACACCAGAGAGGAGAAGCCACAGGCAGAGGCCGGAGGGATGTGGCCCCAAGCGGAGGGACGCCTGGAGCCCAGCAGCTGCAGGGGACAAGGAAGGAGCCTTGTCCCCCTGAGCCTCCAGCAGAGCGCAGTCCTTGAGTCTGGACCCGTGGCCTCCGAACAGGGAGAATAAATCTCAGATCCCTGTTGTGCTGAGCTGACGGCAGCCACGGGAAACCCATACACCCAACGAGTCAGAATCTGAGTGTTAACAAGACCCCCAGGCGCTGGGAGGCCGGTGACAGCTGCCTGGAGCCCAGGCCACCTCCAGCGGAGCAGGACTTGCGTCTGAGTTCATGGCAGCTGACACCAGGACCTTGCACTTACCGTGTGCCTTCCCCCTTCCCTATATGGCCCTCCTGATCCTCACCATCTCATACTGTAAAACACACCCCAGACTGGGAAACTGAGGCAGGAGCAACACAACTGGGCCAGGAACACACACCTGGCACGTGGCTGCGGTGGGACCTGCACCGGGACTCTGGCTTTAGAATCTGTGTGCGTGCCAGGCCCTTGTCCACAGGGTGTGGGGCGCAGAGGGTAACAAGGCCACCTGTCCCGGCATCCTCGCTGTCCGCTCCGCACGTAGGAGCTGGGATGGGGAAGCGGAAAACAGGCAGCTGCGCTGGGCTTATGAGGAGAGAGGCAAGCTCTCTCTTCTGAGTGCAGGGTGCCTGAGAAGGGACGTATGGAAATGAGCCACTATGCCCCCTTGTCCTGTTGTCGGCTGAGATCAGGTAAGGCGAGTGTCTCCTGACCCCTGTTCCCTCCAGCCGCCCCCGAGACACCAACCAGATGCCAACCCCACTGCGGCCCAGCATGGCTCCATCCCCCCACCACAGGTCCGCTGTCGGGACTCTGTCCCTGAGTCAGAGATGGGTGTGCAGGAGGTTCAAGGTTGGTGGCCCCAGGAGGAGCCCCTGGGTGGAGGGAGGAGGCGGGATCCCCAGAGAACTCAGCTCTGACACTGTCTTGACCCCAGGCTGCCGCCCATCTTGCAGGTGATCAAAGCTGCCCCAGGCCCAGGCTCGGGGCCCAGACCATCCACACCCCACCTCCACCAGTCCGGATGCTGGCCACCCTCAGAAGAAGCCAGGGAAGGGGGACGGGCTGCTCTCTTCAGCCAAGGGCCAGGCTGCAGAGGGTCCCCCAAGGGCCGTTGTTGACTGCCAGCCCCTGCTGCAGCAGGGGGATGCAGGGCTCCACTCCAGGGTCCCGGGCAGCATGGCCCAGCACCTGCCACCACTTGCCTCCCCATCTTCATCTGGGTACCCTCCGCGGAGCTGCCCAGCACATCATCATGGTGACTCCCATTCCCAGTCAGCATAGAGGCTCTGGGTCCCCAGAATAGGGACCAGGCAGAGCTCGGGGGTCAGAGCCACTGCTCGGCCTGGCCTGGGGGGTCAGAAGCACTCATGGCCACCGGCCCCCTCACCCTCCACACGCACTGAAACTGGGCGTCCTGCCAAGCCTGTCTCCAGCAATTTCCTCGTGTTAATAATGCTCCCATTAGCCCCATACAGCAAATCTGTCACAAGCAGCCCCCTTCTGGGCCATATTTTTTACTTTTAATTATGATCAGATGTGGAATATTGAGTACTTTGATGCATTCTAGGCGCCTTCTGAGAGTTCTTTCTAATAATGCAATTGTAAGATTCTAAAGGCTCATAACCCGGGTCGTTACTGAAATACACATTCGGCAGTGTCAAAGTCGGACATTCCCCCCAACGGGGAAGTTCGGGGGCCGAGTCCGAGGGCCCGACTCAACCAGGTGAGTCACCACTGAGGCCGGGAGCGTCTCAGGCCCAGAGCACACGCTCCCTCCTGCCGGCGTGGGCGACTGCCCTGAGCTCTCTGTGGCCCACACCAGGACATCAGATCGCCTGCTGCCTGGTTCCCCCCATTCTCCGCACACGGACGCGCATACCTCCATCAGAGCAGGACAGCTGCGGGTCGAGGGGGCTCTGGGTCAGGCAGGCGTGGGCGTTGGATGGGTCAGCGAAATCCACCCGCAGCCAGGCCTGGCTGGCGGCAAGTCAGTCCCCTTCCTGCGCCGCTGGCGCTGTGCACAGCAGGGTCAGGAAGCTCAGTGTGGGGTCTGAGCCCCGGTCTTCCCAGCTCAGGGAAAGATGCGGGAGGTGCCTAGATCAGAAGTTTCTAGGGTGTGGAAGATAGACAGTGGGGGAGGGGAAGGTCAAGGTCAAGGACTCTTGGAACTAAGTGCATCTCTAGGTGCTGTGGGCTGTGTGCCCCAGGGGAGCGGAGTCTCAGGGCCCCTAAAATGGGGGTGTGCAAAGCCATTCTCAGGAAAAGGACCCCGTCAACCCTGATGTGCGGGGCAACCAGAGCTGGGGGTGGGTTGCTGCTGGCCTGGGAGGGAAGAGGTTTTGTTTGTTCTGGTAACAGAATGAACCTCCCCAGCCCCACCCTCTGCCTCCCTCTGGGCAGCTGGCTCAGGTGTCCCGTGGTTGGGGCGGGGCCTTCTGTCCCTCCACCTCCCCAGGGCTGCCAGCCCTCCCAATGTCTCCCACACCCACCCTGCCTACCTTCATCATTTAACAAAAACGTACGGAGCACCTACTGTGTGCCAGGCGCTGGCCACCAAGAGGCACATTCTGGGGACGGTGGGGAAGGACAGACTGTGCCAGTGAATCCCCAGACTGCTGTGGTCTGGGCGGCTCCCCACTGTGCGGTGCACAGGACACCTCGGCGTAGCCCCGCCCACCCAGGTCAGAGCCCCGCCCCCATGAGGTCAGAGCCCCCCCTCCAGGTCAGAGCCCCACCCCTGCATGGTGAAAGCCCCGCCCCTCCAGGTCGGAGCCCCGCCCCCGTGAGGTCAGAGTCCCGCCTTCTCTCCGGAGGTCGGCTCTCCTGGGCGCGCTATGCCCGGTTACTATGGCCTCAGTCTCAGCAGCTAAGCGGCCCTGCGCCTAGAAAAGGCCGCCAGTAAGACTCAGGGTGCGTGTCCTGGCTGTGATCCAGCGCGCTGCGACCCTCAGGGCAGGAAGTCTCTGAACCATCTTTGCAACTTTTCTATAAATCTAAACCCCGTCCAAAGTACTTTTTTAAAAAATTGTTCAGTCTTGTCTGACGAAACCCCCCAGTCTCAACACTAACTGGGAGTCCCTTCCCCCGACTCAGGCGGGGAGCGGCTCCCCGGAGCCTGGAGTGGGGGGTTCTGCTGGCTCCCCGGGGCTCCCCCTTGCCCCCGCTCCTGGGGGAGGGGCGGCCTCCTGCTTCCCAGGTGAAGCGCTGTCATCTGGTGCTTCCAAGGGCTCTCGCCACCCCCACCGCCGGTGTTCCCCTCTCTGGGGCCCCAGGGGCCTCAAGCTTGGGCAGGAAGAGTGGGGGACAGAGAAAACAATGAATAGAAAATGCTTTCACGCGGCGGGACACACAGAGGGTGCGCCAAGGTACTGAGATTTAGACTTTCGATAATTCCACTTAGTCCTGGTGGGAGGCCCAAGACGGTCCCCTTCGGTCAGGAATTCCCTCTGGGGAGGAGTTCCCTCTGGGGAAGCATCTTGTGGCAGGGTAGAACCAGCAGATTCCTTGGCTGCGGGTCCCACCCCCTGCGAGCCGGGCCCTAGGGCTTCAGCACAAAGCCCGGGGCCTGGAGCAACCCTGCAGCTCTCCTGACGGTCAACCCAAGCCACGGGCTGGCCAGCCTCCCAGGGAGCAGGGGCCTCTCCAGGGCTCCTCCCCCGCCTTGGTTGCCCGCTGGTTGGACACTGGGTGGCAGCAGCCGCAGCTGACTCTTTCCTGGGCCCGTGGGGGGCTCCCTCTCCACCACGGGCGGCCACTGGTCCTTGCGGTCTCCCTGCTGGTGCTGGGTGACAGCCCCTTCCTGAGTCACATCGTCTTCCCGGATCTTGAGGCCCCTCTGTTGGCTTTAACTTGGGACACCTGGAGCCATGGCCCTCTCTCTCCACACAGCTGTCCCCAAGACTTCCTTGCTCTGGGCTGTACTGGGCAGGCTCTCCTGAGAAACAGAACCATAGGACAAGCTGCTAGATCAATGACAGACACAGACAGATGATTGAGAGATTGATAGGTAAGGATCGGCCTATCTGGCTAGGGAGGCCGAGAAGTCCCACAAGCCAGTGGTGTCAGCTCCAGTCTGAGCGCTGGAGGGGACCCATGTCCCAGCTCAAACAGACAGAAAGCCGGTTTTCCTTCACCCGAACTGTTGTTCTGGTCAGGCCTTCAACTGATTGAACGAGGCCCACCTGCACTGGGGAGGGTCAACTGCTTCACTCAGTCCGTGGACGCAAACGTCCGTCCCATCCAGAAACCCTCACAGACACACCCGGCGAGGCGTTCAACCAGGTACCCAGGTACTGCACGGCCCGCGAGGCTAATATCTCGCACCAATCCCACAGTCTTTTCCTCAGGCCACAGGCCAACTGGCCAGGCCAATTGCCCCGTCCAAGAGTCCCTTTATGTTCTTTATGTTCTACCCTTGGGCTGCTTCTCTTCCCACAGGGAGGATGAGCGGATGCGGCGCCCAGTTCTGCTCCTTTAGCATCAGCCCTCACTCCTGCCTTGCCAGGCCTCCCCTGGGTGAGCCATGGGGTGGCTAACCTGTGGGGCCCCTCTCGCCGTGAGACTCGGAGCCTGGCTGTGGGGTCTCTGCTGCAGAGCAGGGGCTCCGGCCACGAGAGCAGCGGGGAGCCCAAGGCTTCTGAGGACCGCATCCCTCAGGTCCCACAACCTGGCCTCCTCTGCCTTCTGGGGGCCAAACAGGTCGGGGGGACCGACCCAGATCCCAGGCGGCCGGACGCTGAGGCCACCTCTGAACGGGAAGAGAACGAAGACGTGGTAGCACAAGTAATCGACTGAAGCGGCTCGGCCAGTCCAGGGCCTCCACCTGTCACGCCCCAGTGAGCCAGGAGGACCCCCGACCCTGGGGCTGCAGGCTGCCAGCGCCCTGTCCTTGCTTTCCTGGATGTCAACACCTGGTTGCGGGCTCTGTGGGTCTGCGGAGGACCCCGCAGGGCGGGGCAGGGGTCCCCAGGGCTTTCCTGTGTGGCTCTGTGCACATATCTGGGTCTGGGATCCCTGCCCCCCTTGTCCTGGCCACCGTCACCCTTGGACAGTGACGCTGATGTTCGCCTTCCGTTCTGCATAGGGCGGGAGGGCGTGCAGCCCGACTCCCGCACAGAATGTTACGGCTCACAGCAGCAGCCCTTCCTTCCTCCCCCTACCCCCCGCAGCCCCAGCACGCACACGCATGCCGACTGGGGCACGAGTGAGCGCTAATAGCTCTAAATACAGCCCCGATTTATGGCTCTTTCCCTGCAAAAAAATCTGCTGGGCTCCCTGAAGACCCCTAACTTCCTTCCTGCAGCTCCATTCGTCACCCCGCTCCTGAGCACAGCACAGCGTGTCCGCCTGCTTCCCCGTCCCGGGGCTCAGCTCCAGCCTCGCCACGGCCGAGAACACAGGCTGTCCCCCACCGTCCCCCGCTCCCAACACCTGGTACTCCACAACAACCAGTCCCGTGCAGGTAAATGGCGCCAAAGGCAGAGCCAAGGCACATATCCAAGTGGCTGGCGTCCCTGTTTGATCTGCTGACCGTGGAGCCGTGTGTAGCCTCTTGGGGGCTTGGCTCTCCTGACATACTCCCCCGTTTGCTCTCCCTGCATGGTGACTGCTGTCTGGCCCTTGCCGTGTCCCGAACGCAGTCTCTGCCGTGGCCCCTGGGCATCCTGTCCACTCTTGGGTGAGGCTCCCTCTGAGGCAGGCTAGTGCCATGACCCCTTTCCTGGCGGGATGTCATCTCTTCCGATATGCACTTGGAGCTGAGAACTGTCAGCTGAGTGTTTATCTGGGACCCAGTATGACAGTCTCCAAGTGGTCCCCATGCCCTCCAGCCGGGTTCCAACCTGCCCTCCCGCACCTCTGACCCTGTAAGAGGACATTGGGAGTCTGCCATGGGTTGGGAGAGCAGGACTGGCATTTCCCTGAAGAAAACGTTGCCATGTGTTGTGTCCTGGACCCCCCAGAATGGGCAAGGACGTGGGTACTCCTCCTGTCACCGTGAGTCAAGCCAGGGGATCCCAGGCCTGGACACCCATGCCTGAGCTGTCCGAGGCTGGGGCTGTGGCTGGAAACCCTGTGACGGAGATTAAGGAGTCACGTTGCATGCAGCAGAGTTGCAGGGCCCCGTTTGGGGGCAAAGACTTGAGTGGGCTTCCCCAGGAGGGGATCCAGGCTTGGGTCATCCTGAAAGAGACCCTTCCCACGAGGACCACTTGAAGTGGTCAGGTGACCTCAGGAGAAGGGACAATGGTAGGCGGCCAGCTGGCAGGCTCCCCCATGTCAAGGAGAGATGGCCCACCCATGAGAAATCCTTGGAGGTGGGATCTCCCACACCCACATGGGGGCCCCCAGCAGCATGTGTAAGGCGCCCATCCAGGGTACCTCTCTGCTCCTTGCTTCTCCCGGTCTCTGCTGCAGCCGGGTCCTGGGAAGACCAGGCAGGGCTTAGGGCATCCACGACGGCACCCCAGAAGCCCCTGCCTCCCATCCAGAGGGGCCCAGAACCAAGGGCTTGACATCAGGTGAGTGTCCAGAGGTGTGCGACGATGGGGCCAGACAGCACAAGAGAAGTCCAGGGCATGGACAGGGCAGGTGGGGAAGAGCTTGGCCAGGAAGGGTGAGACGGCACCAAAGGCCCACCCTCCCCTGCCCAGTTCTTTCAATGAGACCATGAGGAGTCCGCACGCCTGCCCAGGGACAAGGGATACACACACTTGATAGGTCCGTACAACAGAATATGACGGCACCTGCAAAAGGAAGGAAATCCTGATAACACATGGACGATCCCGGAGGACACTGGGCTCAGTGAAGTAAGCTGGTCCCCAGAGCGCCAGCTCCGTAGGGTCCCGTTGACAGGAGTTAGCCGGAGGAATGGGACCCGCGGTGCAGGAGGGCGGGGGCGGCCAGCTGGGGGCCGGGGGAGGCGAGGGCCGAGTGGGTCGGGGACAGGGCTCAGTCTGGGAGGATGGGGAGTCCTGGAGCCCGACAGGGGCTCACACAACCGGGCGAATGAGCCCAATGCCACGGAAGCTCACTTAAAAACCGCCAGAATGGTAGACTTGGTGTGATCCGTGTCCCACCACAATTTTAAACATTATATAAACCCATTCCACACGTGTTTATTTTTATCAGAACATCCCTGGAAGCTCGTGTGCCGAATGAGGGCACGCTTATTTCTGGCCTGGCGCTGACGGCTGGCCACCATCCCCCTGCAGCCCAGTCGCCTGTGCCTCGGTTTTCCACGTGAACACACGCACTCGGGGCTGGCAACAAGCCCGCACGTAGGCCAGTCCGCCCTGCGGGATGGGGGGGCACAGGCGGCCAGACGGTTGGGGGGACTCAGACCAGACCCCGGGGCACCCAGCACGCCCAGGCCTGCAGGCAGGGGTCTGACCTGCCCCCAGGGACCCGGTGTGGGACTAAAGCACTGCGGCAAGGAGCAGGGACGGCGACCTTCCCCGGCCATCCAGCTGCCCAGTCCCCACCCGGAGCCCAGAAGGGCCTGTGGGCAGATCCTGCGCTCAGCGGAGCCGCCCGGAAGGAACCAACACCTGAAAATTGCTCTCCATCAGCTGGAGCAAGTGTGTCCCCGGGCCATCAATAAATGATGAGTGGTTGCCACGGCAACAGCCCAGCCCATCCTTCATCTCCTGGAGGTTCCGGAGAGCCGAGGCTCTGGGGGAGCCACGAAGGGCAGGGCAGAGAGGGAAGGGGCCTGGTCTTCCGCCTTTGCTCCAGCCAGACCCAGGGGGCTGTGAGCGCAAGGGGAGGGGGGGACGCTGCCCGAGATGGGGGCCCAGGGGACAGAAGAGATGGGTTTGATGCCGGAGGAGCGGGGAGCAGTGCCACTCGGGAGGGGAAGGGGCTGGATTCAACCCTGGGCCCACGCCCACTCTGGCCCTCCAGCCTCAGTTTCCTTATCTGTAGAACGGAGATAGGAACGGCACCGGCCCCATCCGGTTTTTGTGGAAGCAGATGGGAGGGCCAGGCCCCTGGCAGAACCTCGTGGTGAGCTGAGCCATGAGGAGATGAGACACACTGTGCCCCCCGCAGTCTGCGGCTCGCGGTCTGGCTCCTTCGGCTGGGCCCGCGATCCCACCGGACACCAGTCCTCTTCCTGAATGACGCCTCAGGGCTCCTTGCGGTCAGCCCCTTGGTGACCGGCCCCTTCTGCTCTGTGCACCTGGATGGCCTTTCTGTCACCTTCGTCTCTGACAGAGCCTCCCTGAGTTTAGACTCTGGGCCGTGACTTCTGTCCTCCCCTCAGAGCTGCTTCTGCTCTCCCTCCTGGTTTCCATGACAAATCCCTTCTCCACATCGGCTGCCTGTCCGTCAGTCCAACTTGCCCTGGTGTCACAGGCTTGAGTGACAGGCTTGTGACGCGTCTGGCTGGGGTTTCGTCAAGCTCCAGTGCCTGGGGCTCTCTGGGTGTCCTGAATCCATGGGGTCACGGCTGCATCAGACTTGGACCCTTATGGGCCATAATTTCTCCCGACGTCTCCCGCTCCCGTCCCTCCCTCTCCCTCGGGGACCCCGTGGCATGTACCTGGGTACCCGATGTAGATCCCCAGCTACCCGATGGACGGCCGCTATTTCCGACGGCTCTTCCCCTGTCCCGTCTCGATGCTGCCGCCGTGTCTTCAAGTTCATGCATCCTTGCCCTGGATGTGGAGTCCCATCGACGTCCTCATCCCAGACACTGCACTGTGCACGGAGTCTGACGCGGCCTTTCGTAGCTTCCCCCGCTTGCGATGCTGCTTCCCCCCGGCTCTGGGGACGCCTGGAACACCGTCCTGGCAGTGGATTTCACACCCCGCCCGCCAACTCTAACGCCTGGGGCGGTCCTGGGTTGGTATCGCAAACTGGGTTTCTCCTCCTCAGGGCTCGTATTTCCCTGCCTCTGGGGTGCCTGGCCATTTCTTGTTGAATGCCCAGCGTCGTGAAGTTCCCCTTTTTGGGCGCTGAAGCTTTTTTATTCATTTCAATCGACCCGAGCTTTGTTTCGGGACACATTTACTTTGAAACCCTTGGAACGCTTTGCTCTTGCTCTTCAGCTTGTTACGCAGGACCGGAAAGTGCTGAATCAGGTCGGTAACTCCCCATGACCAGGAAGAGACCCTTCTGAGGTCGCCGAGTGACCCGCGAACCACGAGGCCTCCCCTCTGGCTGGTGGGAACGGGTGCTTCTCCCTCTCCTCTCTGTGTCCGCTCCCAGGGCTGTTCCCTCCTATCCTCCGGGCAGTGGTCTCCTCCCAGGCCCTGGAAGCTATCCAAATGCGCACACAGTGACTGGCACTCGGATGAAGGCTCCAGGCCCTCCCACAGTCCTCCTCCATGCCATGCTCTCTCCTCCTCTCTTCACCCGAGCCAGGTGCCCTGGTCTCCCTGGGCCCACGGCCTGGGAGCTCCATCAAGGACACGAGCGAGCACGGTCAGGGGCTCCCTCATTTGCTTCCACTCCCCAGAAGTCACCATCCTTTGCTGCCCGGCATCCAAGGTCCTAAAAACTGTGCCTTCCCCAATGATGTCTGGCTTTGGGGAGGGGGAGGGAAGTTGCTGAAGGTCTGAGCAGGTTCCTCCTGGGACCACGAGTTGGTCCTGAGTCCCAAGCACGGGGCCGTGGAGACCATGGCGCCGGTCCCACCCGCATCTGGGCCAAAGCTGCCCTCGTCATTCTACCCCAGGGCAGATATGTGCCGCTGGCCTCGTCCTCACCCATCCTCACCTCCTGGGGCTCCGGAGAGGGTGAATGGCTCAGGGGACCGCGCGCACGTTTCCGAGGCCGCTCAGAGGAAGGAGCGACAGCCAGGCAGGCTCAGAGCGTGGAAGTGCGTGGTCGCGTCACAAGGATGGAGGTCCATGGTGGAGCTGGACATCCAGCCCATGCCCAGCACCTGCCAGACCAGGGGCCGGGAGGAGGGTCTGAAAGCCCCGAAGAGAAGGGAGGGGGATGTCTGCCCTGGCGCAGAGAGGCAAGGATGCTTGAGAAAGCCAGGTCTGTGTGGTGTTATTTCCATCAGGGGCACCATCTTGTACAGCCTACTACCCCGGCTGGTCCTTCCCCGCCCTGCCCCACCGGTCCCTGCCCTGGCCAGGTCTACAGGCTGGAGCCTTTGGTGGCCGTCTCTGGACACAGGGTCGGGCATGTGCCCCTGGCCATGCCTCTCCCCATGTCCTAGGAGAGACACACAGAGCCACTGACCTCTAGCCAATGGGTCTCTCTAGTAAAATGTTACCGCCGGCCCATGAAAGGTGTGAATGCCATATTTCACTACTAAAACTTGAAAGGAGCTGACCCCTTCTGGAGAATTTTCCTGGGTACACAGAGGCATTTTATAGATCAAAGCTGTAGGATAAAATAAATACGACCGTCGAGCTGTAAGGAGAGGGAGGTCCTGTCCAGGCTAGAGCTCCTGTGGGTCTGGGGCCATGAGGGGAGCATAGGCCTGAGGGAGAGGCAGCCTAGACCTCGGGCCCTCCCAGTGCAGACTTGGCTCCGGAGACAGGCAGCCGGAACCCCACCCCGGCTCCGAGTGTTGTCCTCAGCCCTCCCAACACAAGGACCGTCAAGCCTCCGATTCCCTGATGAAGAGCCTGAGTTCCGAAGGGCTCCCGTGCTCTGCTCACGGCCCCACGGCTCTCCGTGGCTGAGATGGTCTTGAGCCCGTGTGAACCCAAACCCCACTCCCGCCTCCCATGCCTCAGCCCCCGTGTCAACACCGCGGAGACCCCCAACGTTGTGAGTGAGCTGAGGAAACGCCGGGCCCCACCCTCCCTCCTGTCTGTGTGTCCACCGAGCATCACCCTCGTGGCCATTGGTCCGAACCCTTTGTGCTTGGTTTCAAGAGCCGCGGGGCCCACGCCGACCGCGGGCGGGTCTGCTGCTGCCCTCCTGCCCCGGAAGAGGCCCCGGAGGTGAGTTAAGGACGTGGGCCCAGAACAGGGCGGGCTCTGGGGGCTGGTGGCCACGTG